>NC_091433.1:73224912-73534072 GCF_964237555.1 Oryctolagus cuniculus | reverse complement strand
GATCACTCCTAAAAATTCTTATTCCTTTATATGTAAGATGCAAAACTTTACTGATTTTCTTTTTTAAAAAAAGATTTATAATTTATTTGAAAGACAGATTTACACACACACAGAGAGAGAGAGAGAGAGAGAGAGAGAGAGAGAAAGAGGTCTTCCATCCATTGGTTCACTCCCCAATGGCTGCAATGGCTGGAACTGCACCAATCTGAAGCCAGGAGCCAGAAAGCTTCTTCCAGGTCTCCCACACAGGTTCAGGGGCCCAAGGCCTTGGGCCATCTTCTACTGCTTTCCCCAGCTGTAGCAGAGAGCTGGATCGGAAGTGGAGCAGCCAGGTCTTGAACCAGTGGCCATATGAGATGCTGGCACTGTAGGTGGCAGCTTTACCCGCTATGCCACAGCACTGGCCCCTATTTACTTTCTTATCTAACATCTCCCTCTGTTTCTGTTTCTCTTCCATTTTGTCTCAGAATTTTAATTTTTCCCCTACCATTCATATGCAAATAACTGCAAAATTATATTTCTAGCCAAAATTTCCAGACCAAAAATTTCAATTCCTTACTTGACCTGTTCACTTTATCATTTCATTGGCATAACAGAGATAACATTTTCAAAACTGAACTTTTCATTGTCTCCCCAATTTTTTCCTCCTCCATTCCATTATTTCAAAAAATGATACTAACACTCCCTACCTATTTGCTCAAGCCAAAAATCTGGGCACATCTTAGCACATATCTCCCTCTTATGCCCACTGATTTTATTTTCAAAATATCCTGAATCTACCCTTGACTCTCCGTTTTCACTGCCAACAACCAGTCCGAGCTATTCCAACTTTTTCACTTAGACTAACACAATTGTCTCCTCACAGTGTTTATTTTCTTCCACTCTTATTCTAATCTAATCCAAGGTTTATGTTGCAGTCAATATGGTCTTTTACAGATAAAGATGAAATGTTATCATTCTCATGCTTAAAATCTTTCCATGACCTTCAAAAACATTAAAACACACTCAGAAAACTCCATATGGCCCACAAGGGCCTGCATAATGTGGTCCAAGCTCTTCAATCTCATCTCACATTAATGTTTGCCCTCAATAATTGCTCTCTAGGCAAACTGGTCCTTTTTAATTTCTCTATCATACTCTTTCACAACTACAAGGCTTTTATCATGCTGTTCTCCAGACTGCTGTCCATACACATCCGGCCTCTCACATACAAACTGTACAAATTCATTTTCTAACTGCTGTTCATCCTATGGAGAGGCCTTCTCCAATTCTTTCAAATAAAGGAATTTCTTCTTGTGGTCTTTCTTATAGTACCTTATACTTTTCCTTCACACTTACCACAATCTATAATTTTAAAATTTATTTTAATTTTTAAAATCAACTGTAGATGGGTCATTATTAACAACTTTATGCTTTTACAGTCTGATTAAAACTAACTGCAATTTAGAGTATTTGTTAATTTAAATACCTGCAGATAGATACCTTACTAGATGTTTGGAACCCAATTCCCTTAAGATCGAGTAACTAGGATAAAAAAGTGTGTGTGTGTGTGTGTGTGTGTGTGTGTAACACACACAGGGATTCATGAGTTTCTCTATAACTTTGGAGAACTCATAAAATTCTAAACTTCATGAACATACAATGGTATCCTAACAGCCATTTTAATCCAACACAATTCAGACTTTTCTAAAAGTAATTATTCTCACAAAAAATTAGATCCAAGAAAAGGAAATATAAATTCTATTACATTCAGCTTCCAGTTTTATTTTAAAGTATGAATGTGGAACCTCTCACACAACTAAATCATATATATTTTAATAATTATATACCAAAAAATACCTGTATGTCTTTATGGATCTCTGTCTTGTTATTGATTTTAATTTATTAAAGTGCATCAATTGATCTATGTCAATTATTTTAAATGAAATGGTATTAGTAACATTGTATCTTTAACATCTCAAATAGGAAATCCCCATTAGTGTAATAAATAATATATTTGGCAGGAAATTGGCAAGCCATCTTAATCAGAAAACTTTCTGGCTGACAATCACACAAAATTGAGACCACAAAGCATATCTTAAATGTTTCAGCACTTGGATTTTCCTAAATACTTCTTTTAAGTTCTTTCTGAACAGCTTGCACAAAGATCAAAACATGCTAATTTCATCATTGCTAGCCAAAATCATAAAAGAACCTCATAAAAGCACATGGATACATTTACTAACTTATAAACAACAAACTGTTTCATGGTTTTATTGAAAAGAGTCAATAAGATAATAAGATAAAAGATTTTCCTCTTTTGTAAAATGAAGAGTTTGAACTAGATGATAGTTAATATATCTTCAAACTCTAAAGCTCTACATTATTTTGCTCCAAGAATAAATCAATAGTATATATGATCTTCCTCTCACAAAAAAAAGCAATAATTAATAGGGTACATTATTCACATACTTCACCACATCTACATTTTGCCATATATTTCTTAATGGATAAACTGATACGCAAGGAGATATGGGTTCATTTTTGCCTATCAGGAAAGTGAAAATGCAAGAGTAAGTCATTACCTCTTCTCAGCTTAGACAAGCAGCCATTTTGGAGAAATTTCTACTACTCTTCCATTCTCTTTTTCTGTATTCCTCTCTCCACTCCAATTCTATGAAGTACACACACACACACACACATCACCACTGTCAACACAGCATTTCCATTGTGGACACAGCAATGCTCCCTCTGTTGAGGGCAATAGAGAGCATCCTCTGGAAACTACAGTGTGAACACCAGGCTTCCTAAAGACTCATTTCAGGTGTCTCCCCTGACAGGTTAGCTTAAGCTTCTGCCTTGTGAAGTCACTTTGCTCAGATTCTATTCACAACCTTTGGAAATGGTTCTAAGAGGTAATAAATTTTAAAACCAAATTAAGGGGGGCTGGCGCCATGGCGCAGTAGGTTAATCCTCCACCTGCAGTGCCAGCATCCCATATGGGCACCGGTTTGAGTCCCGGCTGCTCCTCTTCTGATCCAGCTCTCTGCTGTGACCTGGGAAAGCAGTGGAAGATGGCCCAAGTGCTTGGGCCCCTGCACCCACATGGGAGACCTGGAAGAAGCTCCTGGCTCCTGGCTTTGGATTGGCCCAGCTCCAGACATTGTAGCCATCTGGGGAGTGAACCAGTGGATGGAAGATCTCTCTCTATCGCTCCCTCTCACTGTAACTCTACCTGTCAAATAAATAATAAGACTAAAATCTTAAAAAAAAAATTAAGGGACAGGCACTGTGGCGTAGTGTTTAAAGCTGCTGCCTGCAGTGCTGGCATCCCATATAGGTGCCAGTTTGAGTCACAGCTGCTCCATTCCCAATCCAGCTCTCTACTATGGTCTGGGAAAGAAGTAGAAGATGGCCCAAGTCCTTGGGCCTCTGCACCTACATGGAAGACCCAGAAGATGCTCCTGGCTCCTGGCTTTGGATCGGCCCCACTCTAGCCATGGCAGCCATCTGGGGAGCGAACCACGGATTGAAGACCTCTCTCTTTCTCTCTGTCTCTGCCTCTCTGTAACTCTGCCTTTCAAATTAAAAAAAAAAAATCTTTAAAAAAATTAATTAAGAGTTGTTGCTAAGCAAGAAAGGGATTTTAGGACTATCTGCACTCAGATCGAAGCTGTACTATACCACTTGGGCAAATAGATCCTCTTACATTAAAGATACCAGTTATGGGGAAGATGGCATATGGAATTTATGAGAAACCTCAATGTGAAAATCACAACAGGTTCCTGAGGTACTGAATTTAGGTCACACAATCAATTTTCAATGGAGGATATATGACTTTTGAAATGCAGCTCTTGACACACTATTGAGAGCCAAACTGTGACACGCCAAGTATTCATATAAGCCAGAATTTCCCACTTTGAGCTGAATCTTATATCCACTCCTCTACTCCCTCAGATAGCTCAGACCCCACCCATGTCATTCACCACTATTGCATGAACACTTCTTCCTCAGTGCACTGCTACAACCCAGAAGGAGGATCTTGGAGTATCAGCTAATGAAAGATAAAAGGGCCGGAGCTGGCTCTGTGGCATAATAGGCTAAGCCTCCACCTGCAGCATATGGGTGTGAGTTTGTGTCCCAGCTACTCCTCTTCCAATCCATCTCTCTGCTTATGGCCTGGGAAAGCAGTGGAAGATTGCCCATGTGCATGGAAGACCTGGAAGAAACTCCCGGCACCTGGCTTCAGATGGCTCAGCTCCTGCCACTGTGACTGTTGGGGAGTGAACCAGTGATTGTTACCGCTAGACTGTTACTCTACCTCTCAAATAAATAAATAAAATCTTCGAAAAAAAAAAAAAAAAGAAAGATGAAAATGCCCAACACTGATTTACCAATGGGTTGGCTCAGTATGTGGATGCAAACCACTGTGTATTAAATCAAAGAAAGTCCTCCCAGTATACAGAGTACTGTGGACAGTAGATTTGACCATCCACTCTGTGTGATAAAAGAAGTGGCCTGAGATCAGAACATGTAAGTACTCCAAATAGAAGAAAAAATATTGAAGAATTGGGCATAAAGAGATCTTATAGAAAGAATTACATATGAACAAATAGCAGTGGGCATAAAGTGTGAAAATCTTTGTATTAAAACTTGATACCAATCCAAGAGTCCCTACCATGGAAGAAGAACTAAACCCACCAAGTAGATAAGATGATTCAGCCAGTAGATGCCAGCCAGCATCTAGCTTGACCATGCCTGTTCTGGGAAAATGAACAAACAATGGGTCATGGTTAAAGCCCAGAACCATTGGTCCCACATTTCATGAACAATCTAGATATTGCTGCTTCTGTCAGAGTTCAACCTACCAGCAATCAAAACTAATATTGCATACTTGATTTGGCACCATTGTTCAAGGAAAATATCTGGTTACTTGACAGCAGGTTGTGTGGGGAGCAACTCGGACTAGACTGTTACTGGAATTAAGACTTATTCTATACATCTGCTCTCCCACAATATGGTGCTGAGAAGGCAGTAACAACTTCTACGCAGCTGCCTCTCGCCAACTTGAGTGATGACCTGCAGGAGCTGATCCTGCTCCTGATTGGAGGAGAGCAGCGTACTCGGCGTGTGGGTAGCAGAGTTGGGATTGGTGGAAGAGGACTATAAAGGAGGAGAGAGACGGCATGCACCAGGAACATCTATCCGAATAACACCTGAGCAGCCCCCGAGAGAGCCGGCCGGCAGTGTGCCGCTCCCCCGTGGAAGTGGGGAAAGTGGCAGGGGGAACCGCCCTTCCACAGAGGTGGAAGGGTCGGTAGCCAACCCAGGAAGAACCAGCAGCAAACCCGGGGAGGGCCGAGCAGACAAAAGTACAGCGCAGGGTCCTGTGTCGTTCCTCCACGAAGAGGGGGAGCGACAGGTTGTCTACACTGAGCCCCTTCTCTACGAAGGCCTGTGATTGATTCCAATAGAAACAGACCTTTGGATATAGATTTTCTTTTTTCCTGCCCATGGGTCTCAGCCAGCATCACTACCCAAGAATCTATTCTGTGTGCAAAGGCTCCCTTATACAGCACGGTGGCTATGCAAGTAGGTCCATGAGAACAGGATGCACAAGTCATAACAAGTTCTGCACCATCCAGAAGCTATCGTCATGATACAATACTGTAGTAACTTGTTGGAGGCATCACTGAAGTACCAGCTTAGAGGTGATAATTCACAAGGAGGGGGCCATCATCTCCAGTGCTCAGTGCTAGAGTCTGACTCTCAACACTGGAAGTTACCAAGAGAAGAAAAAGATTAAGCAAGGGTAAATGAAACTAAGGTTAGATAATGCTGTGTGGAGCAAGGGCTATCAGTTATGACTGAAACCAATTTCAGCAACAGTGACTAAGATTAGTCCCACTCTACAGAGAAGTCTCCTCTTTTGTTTCCTCTCAGAAAGAAGAGAAAGGAATCCTGGAGGTGTGTTTTGACAAATAGGTCAAGTAAATGAGTCCCTGCCATCCATATGGGAGGTCTGGATTCAGATCCTGGCTCCATCCCTTGTTAATGTGGGTATTTGAGGGGTTAATCAGAAGATGGGATCTCTCTCTCTCTCTCTCTCTCTCTCTCTTTCTCTCTCAGATAATAAAAAAGAAGAAATACTTCATACTTGCAACAATATGGATGGATCTCAAAATCATTGAGTTCATTGTAAATGCCTCCAACTATATACTCAAATCTAGAAAATGAGTTCATTGTAAATGCCTCCAACTATACTCAAATCTAGAAAATGAAAGCTAATTTGTAGTGACAATAAGCAGATCAGTAGTTCCCTAAACAATGAGCAGGGTGGGAAACAACCACAAATGAGCAATGGAAAGCATTCTAGGATGGAAATATTCTGTATCATGAATGTAATAATTGAAAAATACTGGAGTTCCAAGATGGCGGAATAGGGAGGGAGCACACCGATGGTCCGGGAAGGGAAGGTTCAAAGAGGGGTGAGAATTTGTAGTTTCAGGAAAAGGGAAGCTCTTCCAAAACGGGGGAGACAGGGTGGACCTGCAAGGAGGACGCAGACGCCTGAGGAGCAGGACACCAGCAGGAGTGTGTACGTGCCAGTGCTGGAAGCCGAGGTGAGACAGGGCACTTGCCCAGCACCACAGTAGCAGCCGCTGCCGCCCCTCCCCCAACCCACCCTGGGACAGACACTGAGACACACACGACTGAGTGGGGGAGGAAATAGAAAATGGAACAGAGTAGTGCCTGCGGAAAGAGTGAGCGATTCAGGGGGTTTGATTGAGGGACTGAACAATCCAGGATCCCTCCCCCAAGTCGGAGCTGCAGCAGGCGAGAAGCAGCCATCTTGTTTGTTTACATTCAGGCTTAAAGGAGAACTGCCTCTGCCTCTGCACTAACCTTCTGAGGCGGAGCCCAAAGGTGGAGTGGAGCCACACGACACTCCTTGCGCAGGGGCGGGCAGCAAGGGAAGGCAGCTCAAAGCCCTGACACCAGTCTACTCAAGTTACCAGAAAAAAAAAATTGAATAGCTCCCACGGGAAGAGGGCAGGATCCAGGGGGACAAACTGAGGGATCAATAATGCCAGGATCCTTAGGACCGCCCAACCCACAATCAGAGCTGTAGCGGGCAGAGTGCAGCCATCTTGTTTGTTTACATTCAGGCTTAAAGGAGGCTAGCCTCTGCTCCGAAGGAGGAAGCAGCAGGGGCGGAGTCCAAAGGTGGTCTGGAGCTACTTGACACTCCTCACGCAGGAGGTGCAGTGAAAGTGGCTGACCAACGAACCCCAGGCACAGACACGTAAGGGCGAACATAGGAACAAGGAAACCGGCCCCCAAAGGGGCGGAGATTGGCACCTCAAAGTCCTGACACCAGCCCACTCAAGTTACAAAAATAAATAAATAAATAAATAAATAAATAAATAAGTAAAAAATAAACAAACAAACTCTAGAAGGCAGAGAAGCCTGCTTACACTGGATATTGGTACAGACTCACAGCAGCCCATAGCAGAGGGAAATCATCCTGAAAAACCACCCAGATGGAATGCCAAAAAAACAAAACAAAAACCCACAATAAGAATATAGAAGAACATATAAACTCGCCAATGGAGCAGGCTAAACCAACCATAACAGAGGCTGAAGAAGAAGAAGAATTTGAAACTATGACAGAAAAAGAATTCAGAAAATTAATAATCAGAATACTTAGAAATAATGAGAAACAGTGTCGAGAGCTGAACGAAAAACAAGCCCAAGGATTAGAGATCCTAAAGAGAAGCCAGAATGAAATACTAGAACTGAAAAACTTAATTGACCATATAAAAAACACCGTGGAATCCCTCGGAAATCGAACAGATGAAATAGAAGGGCGAATATCAGAATTCGAAGACAAACTTCCAGAAATAATACAGTCAGTTAAAACGCAGGAAGAAGAAATTTAAAAATTAAAAAATATGGTTGGAGACCTACAAGATTCAACCAAACAGTGTAATGTTCAGATAACAGCAGTCCCTGAGGGGGTGGAAAGAGAGAATGGGTTAGAAGGTGTTTTCAATGAAATAATATCAAAAAACTTCAAACAAAGGCAGCTGGATAACAACAGGAAAATTCAACAGATAGCCAGGATTCTGAACAGGGTAGACCAGAAGAGAAATTCACTGTGACACATTGTGGCAACACTCAGCTCAATGACCCACAAAGAACAAATCCTAAAATGTGCCAGAGAAAAACGACAAACACATTCAGGGGGAAGTTATTCAGACTCACCCCAGACTTCTCATCACAAACACTACAGGCAAGGAGACAATGGCATGATATATTTCAAGTTTTAAAAGACAAACAATGCCAACCTAGAATACTATACCCTGCAAAGCTATCATTTATGAATGAAGGGGAAATAAAGATCTTCCAAGACAAACAGAAACTGAAAGAATTTGTATCCACACGTCCAACCCTGCAACACTTGCTCAAAGACGTGCTGCACACAGAAATACAAAAACAAGAACTTCACTACAAAATAAAGCAAATGTAGAGTAACTTACAAACAAAGTTCAAAATACATAAACAGCTCGTTTAGGAAACATGAATGGGAAAAGACAGTACTTAACAGTAATCACACTGAATGTGAATGGTCTTAATTCTACTACCAAAAGACATAGACTAGCTGATTGGATCAAGAAAGAGAATCCATCTATATGTTGCCTTCAGGAGACACACCTTATCAGCAAAGATGTACGCAGACTGAAAGTGAAAGAATGGAAAAAGATACTCCAAGCTAACAGAAATCATAAAAGAGCTGGTGTGGTCATCCTGATATCAGACAAAATAGACTTTAACATAAAAACTATTAAAAGAGACAGAGAAGGACACTATATAATGATTAAAGGATCTATCCAACAGGAAGACATTACTATTATAAATGTATACGCACCTAATTACAGGGCGCCTGGCTACCTGAAAGAATTACTAAAGGATTTAAAGGGAGATATAGATTCAAATACAATAGTAACAGGGGACTTCAACACCCCACTCTCACCAATGGACAGATCAACCAGTCAGAAATTCAACAAGGAAACAACAGAGTTAATTGACGCTATAGACCAAATATACCTAATAGATATCTTCAGAACCTTCCACCCCACAGCCAAAGAGTTCATGTATTTCTCCCCAGTATATGGAACATTCTCTAGGATTGACCATATGCTAGGCCATAAAGGGAGCCTCAACAAATTCAAAAAATTGAAACTATACCATGCAGCTTCTCAGACCATAGCGCAGTGAAACTCAAAATCAACAACCCAAGAATCTCTAAACATATGCAAATATATGGAGAATGGACAACATGATCCTAAATGAACAGTGGGTCATCGAAGAAATTAAAAGAGAAATCAAAAGATTTCTAGAAACAAATGAAAATGATAACACAACCTATCAAAACCTGTGGGACACAGCAAAAGCAGTGCTAAGAGGAAAGTTTATAGCAATTGGTGCCTATATCAAGAAGCTGGAAAGGAACCAAACAAATGAACTCTCCATGCACCTCAAGGATTTAGAAAAACAGCAGCAAATCAAGCCCAAATCCAGGAGGAAAGAAATACTAAAGATGAGAGAAGAAATAAACTGAATTGAAACCAAAAAAAAAAAACAATACAAAAGATCAACAAAACCAGGAGCTGGTTCTTTGAAAAAATAAACAAAATCAACACACCATTGGCCCAACTAACCAAAAAAAGGAGAGAGGAGACCCAAATCTGTAAAATCAAAGATAGTAATGGAAATGTAACAACAGACACAACAGAAAAAAAAAGAATCATCAGAAACCACTACAAAGAGATGTATGCTAACAAATTGGGGAACATGGAAGAAATGAATAGATTCCTGGACACATACAACCTTCCTAAGCTGAGCCGTGAAGATATAGAAAATCTAAACAGACCCATAACCGTGGAAGAAATTGAATCAGTAATAAACGCACTACTGAAAAAGAAGAGCCCAGGACCAGATGGCTTCACCATCGATTTTTACCAGACATTTAGAGAACAACTAACCCCCGTTCTTCTCAAGTTATTCAAAACAATTGGAAGGGAGGGAATCCTCCCAAATTCTTTCTACAAAGCCAATATCACCTTAATTCCTAAGCCCGGAAAAGACACAACACAGAAAGAAAACTACAGACCTATCTCCCTGATGAACATAGATGCAAAAATACTCAACAAAATTCTGGCAAACCGAATCCAACTGCACATCAGAAAGATCATTCACCCAGACCAAGTGGGATTTATCCCTGGTATGCAGGGATGGTTCAATATTCGAAAGTCAATCAATGCAATACATCACATTAATAGACTGAGAAACAAAATCATATGATTATCTCAATAGATGCAGAGAAAGCATTTGACAAAATACAACACCCTTTCATGATGAAAACCCTAAGCAAATTGGGGTTAGAAGGAACATTCCTCAACACAATTAAGGCAGTCTATGATAAACCAATGGCCAGCATCATATTGAATGGGGAAAAGTTGGAGGCATTTCCATTGAAAACTGGCACCAGACAGGGATGCACACTCTCACCATTGCTATTCAATATAGTCCTAGAAGTGTTAGCCAGGGCCATCAGGCAAGAAAAAGAAATTAAAGGGATACAAATGGGAAAGGAGGAAGTTAAACTATCCCTATTTGCAGATGACATGATACTATATATAGGGAACCCGATAAATTCCTATAAGAGACTATTGGAACTCATAGAAGAGTTTGGTAAAGCCGGCGCCGCGGCTCACTAGGCTAATCCTCCGCCTTGCGGTGCCGGCACACCAGGTTCTAGTCCCGGTCGGGGCGCCGGATTCTGTCCTGGTTGCCCCTCTTCCAGGCCAGCTCTCTGCTGTGGCCAGGGAGTGCAGTGGAGGATGGCCCAAGTGCTTGGGCCCTGCACCCCATGGGAGACCAGGAGAAGCATCTGGCTCCTGCCATCGGATCAGCGCGGTGCACCAGCCATAGCACGCCAGCCGCGGCGGCCATTGGAGGGTGAACCAACAGCAAAGGAAGACCTTTCTCTCTGTCTCTCTCTCTCATTATCCACTCTGCCTGTCAAAAAAAAAAAAAAAAAAAAAAAAAAAAAAAAAAAAAAAAGAAGAGTTTGGTAAAGTAGCAGGATACAAAGTCAACGCTCAGAAATCAACAGCCTTTGTATGCACAGATAATGCCAGGACTTAGGAAGAACTTCTAAGATCGATTCCATTCACGATAGCCACAAAAACAATAAAGTACCTTGGAATAAATTTAACCAAGGATGTCAAAGACCTCTATGATGAAAATTACAAAACACTAAAGAAAGAAATAGAAGACGAAACAAAAAAATGGAAAAACCTGCCATGCTCATGGATTGGAAGAATCAATATTATCAAAATGTCCATTCTCCCAAAAGCAATTTACAAGTTCAATGCAATACCAATCAAAATACCAAAGTCTTTCTTCAAAGACCTAGAAAAAATGATACTGAAATTCACATGGAGAAACAGGAGACCCAGAATAGCTAAAGCAATCCTTTACAATAAAAACAAGGCCGGAGGCATCACGATTCCAGACTTCAAGACATACTACAGGGCAGTTATAATCAAAACAGCCTGGTACTGGTACAAAAACAGATGGATAGACCAATGGAACAGAATAGAAACACCGGAGATCAATCCAAACATCTATAACCAACTCATATTTGACAAAGGACCTAAAACCAACCCCTGGAACAAGGACAGCCTCTTCAACAAATGGTGCTGGGAAAACTGGATGTCCACATGTCGAAATATGAAGCAAGACCCCTACCTTACACCTTATACAAAAATCCACTCAACATGGATCAAAGAACTAGAGATGTGCCACGACACCATGAAACTAATTGAGAGCATAGGGGAAACCCTTCAAGATATTGGAAAAGGCGAAGAATTCCTGGAGAAGACCCCAGAGGCACGAGTAATCAAAGATAAAATAAACAAATGGGATTACCTCAAATTGAAGAGTTTCTTTACAGCAAAGGAAACAGTCAGGAAAGTGAAGAGGCAACCAACAGAACAGGAGATGTTATTCGCAAACTACACAACAGATAAAGGATTAACAATTAGAATCTATAAAATGATCAAAAAACACCACTAAATCAAAACAAACAACCCAATAAAAAAATGGGCCAAGTACCTTAACAGACATTTTTCAAAAGAGGAAATCCAAATGGCCAACAGACACATGAAAAAATGCTCAGGATCCCTAGCCATCAGGGAAATGCAGATCAAAACCACAATGAGGTTTCACCTCACTCCAGTTAGATTGGCTTACATACAGAAATCAACCAACAACAGATACTGGCAAGGATGTAGGGAAAAAGGGACACTAATCCACTGTTGGTGGGAATGCAAACTGGTAAAGCCACTATGGAAGACAGTTTGGAGAGTCCTCAGAAACCTGAATATAGCACTACCACAGATCCAGCCATCCCACTCCTTGGAATTTACCCAAATGGAATTAAAGGGGAGAAAAAAAGAGCCATTTGCACCTCAATATTTGTTGCAGCTCAATTCACAATAGCTAAGACATGGAATCAACCTAAATGTCCATCAACAGATGACTGGACAAAGAAACTATAGGATATGTACTCTATGGAACACTATACGGCAGAAAAAAAGAAAAAAAAAACAATGAAATTCGGGCATTTACAACAAAATGGAGGAAGCTGGAAAACATCACGCTGAGTAAAATAAGCCAGTCCAAAAGGGACAAATATCATATGTTCTCCCTGATCGATGGCAACTAAACGAGCATCTAAAATGATACCCATTGAAGTGAAATGGACACTATGAGAGCCAATGACATGATCAGCCCTTGTCTAGACTGTTGACGAACAACTTACTATTTTATTCCTTTTAGTATTTTGTTGTTGTTGCTGCTGCTCTGTTTGTTCTACATAAGACCACTGGTTGAACTCTGTAATCAATGCACAATCATTCTTAGGCCTTTAAAATTAACAGAAAAGTGATCTCTGTTACACATAGGAGTGGGAATAAGAGAGGGAGGAGATATATAGGTTGGCACATGCTCACTTGCACTTACCTCCAATGGTGGAACTAGAAATGTGCCAGGGGATTTCAACTCAATCTTACCAAGGAGGCAGGTACCAATGCCAGTGCACTTGGTAAAGTGATAAGTATAAATACACGACCAATCAAAAAAATAGGGTATGTGTCGATGAGATTTCACAAATAAGACCAGTGTAAGCAAATAATGAAGGATAGAATTAAAAGGGAGAGAATGATCCTGCGGGGGAAACAGGACACACAGCAGACTCATAGAATGGCAGCACTCCTGCCTCAGAATCAATCCTTGGGACATTAGGATCTGGCTAAAAGGTCCATGAGAGTCTCACAGGCATGGAAAGCCATGACACGGTGGCAAAAAACAATCTAAATGAAAGATCCTGGTGAACAAGACCCCAGCAGAAGGAACAGGCCATCAAGGAGAGAGGCACCTTTCTCTGAAGGGAGGAAGGAACCTCCACTGTGATAAGGCCTTGACTAAACAAGTTCAGAGTCGGTGAACTCAAGGGGCTTTCATAGCCTAGACAGCTCATAGCAAGAGTCTTGGGTGATTGCTGACATCATAAACAAGAGTGCCAATTGTTAAATCAACAATGGGTGTCACTGGGTACATGCTCCTCACGTAGGATCTTTGTTCTTAATGTGTTTTACTATGAAACTTAAAAACAACGCTAGTAGTCGAACAATACCCTATACCTTGTGCGGTTGTGTGAGTACAGCCTGTTGAAATCCTTGCTTAGTATATACTAAGTTGGTCTTCAGTATATGAAGGTAATTGAAAATGAAACTCGATGAAGGGCGGGATGGGAGAGGGAGTGGGGGAGGGGAGGGCCACAGGAGGGAGGGAGGTTGGGGGGGAAGCCACAACAATACAAAAGTTGCACTTTGTAAATTCACATTTATTAAATAAAAAAATAACTATATAACAAACAAAAAAAGAAAAAGAAAAAAAGAACTTAATACTTTACCCTTTTAGTATTTTTTATGTTCTACTTAAAACTATTGGTTGAACTCTGTAATTAATACACAATTACTCTTAGGTGTTTAATTAATGCTATAACTAGTACTCAAATAGTATTTTACACTTTGTGTTTCTGTGTGGGTGCAAACTGTTGAAATCTTTACTTAATATATGCTAAATTGATCTTCTGTATATAAAGATAATTGAAAATTAATCTTGATGTGAATGGAAGAGGAGAGGGAGTTTGGAGAGGGGAGTGTTGTAGGTGGAAGGGAAGTTATGGGGGGGAGCTATTGTAATCTATAAGCTGTACTTTGGAAATTTATGTTCATCAAATAAAATAAAATATAAAAAAAGAATGTAATAATTGCAGGTATATATATATTTTTCAAAAGTCACAAAATACTACACTTAAAATCTGTGAGTTATTCTGTCTCAGTTATACCTCAATAAGAAAAAAAATTAAAGACATTAATAGTGATCAAATTAAAGGAAACTCGGGGGGCAGCGCTGTGACACAGTGGATTAAAGTCCTGGCCTGTAGCACTGGCATCCCATATGGGTGCCAGTTTGAGTTCCGGCTGCTCCTCTTCCAATCCAGCTCTCTGCTATGGCTTGGGAAAGCAGAAGATGGTCCAAGTGCTTGGGCCCCTCTACCCACATGGGAGACCTGGAAGAGGCTCCTGGCTCCTGGCTTCAGAACTTGACCAGATAGTTGTTCATAGATTTACACAACAGTCAGAACATGCCCATCAACAGATAGATACACAATGTGGCACACACACATTCAACCTTAAAAAGGAGGTAAACTCTGACACAGGATACAATTTTAATTAATGAACCTTGAAAACTTTAGTGTAAGTGAAATAATTCAGTCACAAAAGGATAAATATTGTATGATTCCACTTGTATGAGGTTCCTAGAATTCTCAGATTCATAGAGTGGTGTTTGCCAGGGATTGGGGACAGATGGGTAGGGAATTAGTAACTGATGGGTACAGAGTTTCAGCTGGGGAAGAAGAAAACACTCTGGAGATGAGTGGTAGTGATACTTGGACCCTAATATGAATGTACTTAATGCCACAGAACTGCACACTTAAAACTAGTTAAACTGTTACCTTTTATGTTATGTGTCGTTCACCACAATAAAAAAGGAAGAGTAGTGAATACTATATGTGAGGGGGAAAAAAATGGATGCTTTATCAAAATTAATGCTTTGTTTTATGGGTAGAGAAACATGAAGACCACAATAAGCTGATTTGCAAGGAACAGTGATGCATCCTAGGCCTTGAAAACTGATAAGTAAGGGCTCAAGGAGGTTAGATAGGAGGAATTTCAATTTGCTGCTGTTCTGATTGACAGGATGGGAGAACCCAGTAACCCAGATGATTATCTTCAGAAATCGGCATCTTAGGTCTTCTCCCAAAGGGCTGTTTCCACTTCCACAAGCTTTTAATGGAAGCGTAAATTTCATGAGCAAATGGATTCAGATTTTGTACACTGGCTGCCTAATAATTTCCCTGTGGTACAATAAAAAGATTAGATTTGAGCTAACGTGACTCCAAGTTCATAAGAAAAGCACTGGCAAGTTGCTAAGATTTCAAGATCAATAGGATCCAAGAATCAGTGCAAATTGCAGGCACTGCAGCCATGGCAACAACCCTGGCAAATCCTCCCCTCAGATAGTAAGGAGCCACTTCAACATCACTGGGAGCTGAGCCAAGCGAGGGAATACTGAGACGAGAACTGTGTAAATCTTAAGGAAAAACTTCTCCCTTCACATGAGAAACAAAGGACAGCTTCCAAAGCTTTTTCTTTTATTTCTTCTAATCTCTCTAAATTTGAGACTCCTGGTGCTAAATTCTGAGGATACAGACCAATCTCTCAAAGGGACGGACAAATTGTTCCCCAAAAGTCCTTAAGAGTCATGTCCCTTAAGTATCAGATCTGCCTGGAGATATCCTAAACCCTATGGCTTGTTTTGAATGAAATAATAGTCAAGAATCTCAGGACTTTTAGAATCAGATGGAAACCATGAATTAAAAAGAGGGAAATTGTTTTTGAATATTGAAGTGTGAAAAGTAGCTGAAAAGTAGCTGAAGTTGCTGGGCTGTGATAATTTCTGGATGTGAAGAGCCAAAATTGTTTCACCTTTCTGAGAGTGTGTAATTGAAAAAGATTTATTGAAATTTGAGGGAAGACAAGAAGTTCCGTTCAAAAAGTTAGAAACCAGAAGTCCAACAGTTGGGCATGTCAAAAGTGGACATCTAGAACAACCCTGTATCACTATGACAATAGTACCAAGTTGTAGTTGAAGTATGCCACATTACATAGTAGGGGTTTTAAAGAAACAGAATAACCTCATACACCACTTACTCCTTTAACTCCCTTGTTTAGTCCAAAATACAGATGGACATTAGATCAACCTTTTAGTAATATATGGCCTATGATGTAGCGAAGGCATTCTTTAGATTGCTCTTTTTTTTAAAGATTTATTTATTTATTTGAAAAGCAGAGTTACAGAGAGGCAGAGCCAGAGAGAGAAAAGAGAGGTCTTCCATCCGCTGGTTCACTCCTCAAGTTGCCACAACAGTCAGAGCTGGGAGCCAGGAGCTTTTTCCAGATCTTACACACAGGTGCAGGGGCCCAAAGACGTGGGCCATCTTCTTCTGTTTTCCCAGGCCACAGCAGAGAGCTGGATCAGAAGTGGAACAGCTGGGACTTGAACTGGCACCCATAAGGGATGCAGTGCTGCAAGCGGCGGCTTTACTAGATCCCTCTTAATTTTGATCTCCATTGGAGTTTTCCTTCATTCGGCCAAAATTATATCTTTACTGTCCCACTACAAGAATAGACTCTAATAATAATCCAGTAAAGTGAAATTAGCTCAAGGGCTAATTCAAAGAGAAAACTTACTTGTCTCATAAATGACACTTTGATTAGAAGTCAGAACTAATTATATCTATGTCTGTCTTCCTTCATTAGTTTCATAACTAAAAATAATAGAACAAATTAACAGGAAAAAATTCAAGAGCCATTGAATGAGCAATCACTTTTCTGGGAGTACTGTTATCTGGAGCAAATAAATTATACACTGAATGAGACAAAAATTTTGTACTTGAAACCTACATAATTCAACAAGGGGCAAAGAGCTTAAATGGCATATATGGTTCAGTATGGGAGAAATGATTGGTGAAAAAGATAAAAATGAACATATTTATTCTAAAATTATGTTTTCTGGGAGTGAGTGATCATCCTAGTGGTTAAGACATGTGAGTCCCACATCAGTGTGCCTGAATTCAATTTCTGTTTCTGGACTATACAATAGTTCAGTATGTATTATTTGCATATTCCCAACCATGTAAGAGAAAGAAAATGGCTAAAGAACTTACAACATCCAAGTGTGATGCATAGAAGTATTTTTCTCAATAAGAAGCAGACTGTTGAACTAATGGAATTAAATATTTATCTGTCTTCTCTCCTTGCAAATCCTTTAGCCTTAATTCTGTGCATATTACTAGCTCAGCTTGGAAACCTTAAAATCATATTAGTTATACATTATACAGAAATACCTGAAATTGTTCTAAAGAACTAGCAGTGGATCCCTTCTTCATCAGTAGGAAAAGGCAAATATCAGGACAAGGAATAATGTGGGGTCTTCAAAAAAGTTTGTGGAAAATGTGTATTATGAAAACACTGCATAGATTCCAAAACTAATTTTTGCACCAAGATAAACTTACATTTTAATTCTATTTTTTCACACATTTGTAAAAATATTCTCATATATGCATGACATTAATTATACCACAAAATATAATACTCCCTAAAGTACCCTGAGTAACAGTATCATTTTCTTGGCAAGAGGAAATATGTGTCTCAACCTTACATATCCTATATCCTCAGGCCCAGGATAGCATCTCTGCTAATGCCTGGAAGCAACAGGCTAAGGTCACTTGAGCCCAACTTCAGGTTCTAGATTCCTGTCAAGGATCAAATGAAATAGAACGAGCTTATAAAAGTGAATATTAGAGGGAATGGTCACTAGAATTGAAGTCAAAGAAACTGGGCAACAAGGAGAATATGTCATCCAAATAAATAATCAGTTTAAAACATGTAAGCAATGGTCTTTCAGAGGTTTCAGGGAAGAGTTCACCGTTGTGAGCTTTGTGTTCTTTGTGTTCTTGTTGCTTTCATTACTTCAGTTATAACAGTTATAACAGAGGCACAAATACCCTTTATCCAATTTGCCTTGGAATTTTGCATTCATTTGTTCCTATTCAATTAAAAAACTGAGAGTGAGAGCAGGCACTGTGGCTCAGCAAGTTAGGTGTCTGCTTGGGAAAACCGTATCCCATATTGGAATTCTTGGTTTGAATCCCAGCTATTCCATGCTTCTGAGCCAGCTTGCTACTTATGTACCTGGGAAGCAGCAGATGATAGTCCAAGCACCTGATTTTCTGCCACCCACTTGGGAAACACAGATGAAGTTCCAACCTCCTGGCATCAGTCTGGGCCAGCCCTGGCTGTTGTAGGCACTTGGAGTGAATCCTTCTTTTTCCCTCTCTCCTGTTTTTCTCTTTGTCACTCTGCCTTTCAAAATTTTTTTTTTTTTTTTTTTTTTTTTTTTACAGGCAGAGTGGACAGTGAGAGAGAGAGACAGAGAGAGAAAGGTCTTCCTTTTTGCCGTTGGTTCACCCTCCAATGGCCGCCGCTGCAGCCGGCGCACCGCGCTGATCCTGGCAGGAGCCAGGAGCCAGGTGCTTTTTCCTGGTCTCCCATGGGGTGCAGGGCCCAAGCACCTGGGCCATCCTCCACTGCACTCCCTGGCCATAGCAGAGAGCTGGCCTGGAAGAGGGGCGACCGGGACAGAATCCGGCGCCCTAACCGGGACTAGAACCCGGTGTGCCGGCGCCGCAAGGTGGAGGATTAGCCTATTGAGCCACGGCGCCGGCTTTGCCTTTCAAATTAATAAATAAATCTTTCAAGAGTAGAATGTGCTAGAGGACTCTTGGCAAATCCTTAGCAAGTCCTTGGCAACCTGGAGTGTATGTTGACCATTTGTAATATGCCAAACTTGTCTTCATCTGTTCCAAGAGATTAGTTCAATTAGTTCAATCACCTAGCGACAATTTGAACAAGGTATAATAAGGAATGGAAACCAACACATGAGATTTTTCCGTATCATTTGGAATTCTGCATACTTGCTTCTCATAAAGTTTATGTTAGACAACAGAGGATGTTCACATGTCAGTGGCCCAGATGAGAAAGGAAACAAATCTGGCTTGATATCACCACTCAGATATAATATTACTTCTGCAGGTCAGGCACTCAGGTTTTAGCTGGGCCCAAGGCTCAGGGTTTCACAGGACCGTGACAAGCAGGTACATTTCCACCTTGAAGTTTGACTCGTGAAGACTCCACTTTCAACTTAGGTTGTTGGCAGAATTTGATTTCTTGCAGTTATAGGAATGAGGTCTCTAGCCTTGGGCTGGATGTTGGCTGAACTGCTATCAGCTCCTAGAGGTCACCTGCAGTTTGTTGACATCGGGGTTTTCCCAGCTTAGCTGCTAACTTCAGCAATTCAGCAGTGAGGCCTCTAGAGCAACTGCTGGCAAAACCACAAGTACGATAGCCCTTCTTTTGTTATATTATATTCTGATTCGAGGAGAAAATCACAAGTGCTCCACAGGTAATTGCACAAAAGAATGAGAACCAAGAGGCAGGAATCAGGAGGGTAACATTTTACAATTTGGGCACTACTGTCACATGTATCACATGGAAAAATACATTCCCTTTCTCTCAAAGTTCCCAAAAATATCAGTCCATTAGCAACATCAAATTTCATTATCTGTATCCTGAATTTTATTATCTGTATCCATTCCAAATCTTTCACTCTCTCATAAATAATTAGTACTTTCATTCCATCTTCACATATCTGCCTCGTGTAGATATAATCCCACCTTGTTCTTCAGCCTAACAAATAGAGCAAAGACAGAACAGCTCTACATTGCATCCCAACTGTAGTAGGGTTATTTAATACAAGGAATTGATTTAAAGGAAACAAAACCCCTCCCACCCTAGGCAGTGTTTAAAGTGAACTTTAAGGACCAGCCTCAGACACTGAGGCCACTTAGGACGTGAACCAATCGATGGAGATCTGTCTCTGTGTCTCTGCCTTTCAAATAAAAGCAAATAAATGTGAATGTTAAATATTCATGGATGTAAAACATTTGCAGCTTGGATCCTGAGATAGGAAAGCAATATCCCATTATAGACCATCATAAGACCTAGGTGCACGGTATATATATTGAGGACCAATATAGGGGAAATATGAAAACATTTGGTCATGACCAAAACAGAGACCAATCCATCAGTTACACTGTTTAGAGATTAGTGTCAGAAGTCCATGAGTTTGTCAGTATGCACATTTATTATTAGACTGAGGCATAGCCAGGAAAAAATGTAAATACTTCTGCCAGAATTATAATTTAGTCATTCTCAGATTGATAATTAGTTTTGTTGTCATAGGTCCCAAAGATACTACTCTTGTTGACTGGCTTGGTTACTCAAGCCTCAGTATTACAGTAAAGACTTGGGTGTCACAGTGAGAAAAATTAGCTCCTTCCCTTAAAGAAAGACGTCTGAAAAAGCTTTGAGAGCAGATGTATTGTATCCATCAAATAGGCAAAATGGTTAAAAAGCTTCCTTAAAAATTCAACCAGTTATTCCTTGCCAAAAATATATTTAAAGGCATCAATGGGACATACTAAATATGGACAAAAGTTCAGCTTTCTTGAAGGGAAGAAGAGCAGTGACTGAATACAATATTATCATCTTCTAGGGCTTTCTTATCCCCTAAAGCCTATCACAAATTTCACCTCCTTAGAGAAACCTTCTCTGACTCATCCTATCTTGGTTTATTCTTTTTTTCTGTATCCAGAGCTTGTTTTCCTTGTAGAACACAACATAATCAGCAATTACAATATTTATTAATTTATTTACTGTCTGTCTCTCTTGCCAGACATTAAGTTCATGATGCAGGGTCCACCTTTGTCTTAATTACATTTTCCTTAGTGACTAACAAAGTGGTGTACAATAGCCTTTAATGAATATATGTTGAATAAATGACTTAATAGTAGATACAATGGAGAGGATACCACACTCAGGTAGGTAAGGCCTCATCATTGTTATTGAAGGTGCCAAAAAGAATAATTCTTTACGTAATCATATTGGGCAAAAGAAACAGTCTTCACACATGAAACCATGAAAATAAGTAAATATAAATTAGCTATTATGTTTCTTGATTTTCAACAAAAGTCTTCTTTTGGGAGATTATCATTTTTCACTGTTATGTAATTAGAACTTTCACTTAAAAAGCAATGAAACCAAACTTAAAGTCAAAATATTTAATTCCCTTTTGAATGTGTGTTGAGCTCAATACAAGTCAATACAGCATTTTTCTAAGCCAAAAGAAACCAAACTTACATTTAGAAGGCAACGACTGAATACAAATATAATTTATGCTATGTTTTTTAAGAGAAATTCAAGATCTTATTCTATGATTAATGGGTTACAATAGGATGTCTTTACAGCTCAAGATACCACAACAAAGTAATGGCACAATAAAGGAATTTTGTTGTTTTTTACTCTTATCTTCATACACCAGTAAAAAATAAACTCTTTAATAAATAAATATATATAATAAATATTTCCAAATTGAAAATGTATAAATAAGTCCATTCTTTAAAAAAACAACGTTCCATCTTGGTGTTACATGTTTTAAGTCCACATTTCACCCAGGATTTTTTTGTTTTGTTTTGTTTAACATATAATGCCATAACTTGCAAAATTCTACAAGGCCCTCAAATTTACATAGCAATAATCTTGGCCAGTGATGTCATTCCATTTCTTCAACATGAAGTATCTATTTTTAATGTAACTTTCAAAGTAAACATAATCCAGAGAGGTGAGGCACCAGCAGCAAATTAGGTGGGTTCCCATTATCCAAGTTCAACAGATTTTCAGCTTCAGTCTACTGGTAGACTGAGCCAATGTATCTAAGGGAACATAATACACTTCTAAAGAGTGATTTCGACCTACTTCAAGTCAAAATATTGTTTTGCTTTTTCTTAATATTCTTCACAAATTCAGTCTCTGGTGGAAAACAGACTCCATGATACTCTGAATGTCTTCCTGGGCTGTCATTTTATGATAAGAACTGTGATAAGAAAGCAGGTTGTTTTCTGGTTCTTTGATAAAGACATTGTCACACATCAAGTATACATCAGCAGGTCCTTGTACAGTTCTGGAACTCTTTCTGGATCCACTGGTCTAGGTAAGAAATGTGTAAATTTCTGATGTCTTTTGGACCTGGCACCATCTCTTGGAGTTCCATCTTTGTTAAGTGCCACAAAATACCTGCGGCCAGTGTCTCCATGTTTATATACATTGGACGAATAGGTATTATACCAGTTCTCCTCAAACTGCTCCCTGAAGATGCATTCAGAAGTCAGTTTCTCCTAAAAGAGAGAAGATAACTACCATTAAAAATGTTTGAGATAATTTCCTTACAAAAGTGTCAATTCTATGCTTTCATTTGACTGTAACTACAGCCATGTCAAAAAAAGAAAAATATTAAATTAGTTTTGTTTCATTGTGCTTTAGTCCTATGTTACCTGGAATTCTTTCTCCCAGGTAACTTCATTCAGTATATAGTTCAGAGAACTTTAAGTCAAATGTCAAGTCCCAATTTTATTTTCAAATGCTTACTAAATATTCTGCACTTCACCAGTAAACTGGCCTATAATTTATCTCTTCCAACATTAGATGCCCAGGTTCCACATATCAAGTCTCTACTATGACCTTGGAACACTTCATGATT
This sequence comes from Oryctolagus cuniculus, assembly GCF_964237555.1. Taxonomy (NCBI): domain Eukaryota; kingdom Metazoa; phylum Chordata; class Mammalia; order Lagomorpha; family Leporidae; genus Oryctolagus; species Oryctolagus cuniculus. Next base: position 73,511,173 of record NC_091433.1, on the reverse strand, counting down.
CTACAAAAAATTCAAATTCTGAATTTAATATCATCTGTCCAAAGTATGTATCTTCCCTTTATGAATTCATTCAGTGTTAATGACCCATTTCCTATGATTACCTTTATCTTTCACTCTTAAGGTAAATATAGTAAAATGCCAATTGTTTCTCATCTTTTCAAGATGGACCATGGTTGCTTTTTTAATCCAACACATATATGAAGATTATGTGCATGCTTTTTTTCTATTGTCACTTGAGAAATTCTATTATATTTTTCCTCTTATGATTATTGTGTACTGCATTATTTCTCTTTGTCCTAAGATGACAGGCTGGAAAACACAAGTTCCATCCTATCAAAGGACAAGTATTAGTCTACTTTCTGAAATATTATAGACAATTTTTCCCAGAGTATATTAAGATTCTAGCTTCATATTGTGACCTCAATTGAGTTTCTAAGAAAAGGAAAGTTAGTGCCATATGCTAAGTCATAAAAAGAAAATTCTCCATGGAAATAGTTAAAGAGACTTTGACTTAAACCAGAGCATCCATATGAGAAGATGGGTGGGAGAGGGACACTCATTTACATCTTACCAATTTTTAAAAATAATGTCAGCAACTGTGAACACATATTTTAGAAGTTAACAATGAAGAAAATAATCTCTATAGTGTTTCATAGTACTTTAAAATTGTTCTTTTACTCTAGTTCTTGAGTTGCTGTTGCTGCTCTGTTCCAAAATAAAACAAAACCTCATGCTGATGAGTTGGTTGAAAAGTGTACTTTAAGCACAATACTTAAACATTTATAGTACATCCACAGATGAGCATTTATCCACAGCGGCAAGTTGAAAATTTCCTGATAATTACAGTGAGCCCATGGCTGCTATAATTATCAGGACTATGGACAGATAGACCTACTGTGTGGTTTTCACTTTTTGTTATTGATTGTAATATTCTAAGATTTCATTTGCTCATTTCCTTCATACAAAGAACAGCAAATAAGTGATAAATATTTAGCTATGGAAGATGATACTGGGTGGCAGAGAATTTTCCATGCAATGAATGTAAAGGTGAAAAGAAGCTAATGTACCAAGACAAAAACACAGCTTCCATTTTTCACGGTTTCTTGTGGAAATTATCAAAATATGGAAAAAATTAGTGAGATTCACGGTAATTGGCAGGAAGAACTAGCAACCTGAATGCCATAATGGTTGGGGGTTTTAAAAATGTAACGGGGAGATAGGCATTTAGCACAATGAATAAGCCACTGTTTGGGATTACTGCAACCCATGGAGGGACTGGATTTGAACTCTGTCTCCAGCTCCCAATTCCAGCTACCTACGAATGCAGACCCTGAGAGACAGTAGGTGATGGTTCAAAAAGTTGGGTCCCTGCCACCCATTTTGGGGTCCTAGACTGAGCTCCTGGATCCTAGCTTTGTCCTGGCCCAGCCCTGGCCATTGAAGGCATTTGGGGTGTGAACCAGCAGGTGAGAGCTCTCTTTCTCTCTCTTGTCTCCCCAGATCTCCCTGTCTCTATCTCTCTCTGCCTCTCCTCTCTGTACCTCTCAAATGAAAAAAAGGAAAAGAAAAGTTTACTATTGCCCACATAAAAATGGAAATTTCGTAGCATATATATTTCTGATTTCTACATAAGTACATTTTATATACCTCTTCTGACAGACATTATTGAGCAACATTGTGATTAGAAAGTGCAAGGTCACTATTTCAAGAATATTATATATAATAATAATAAATAGTAATACATACTGATCCATATAGTTCTCCTTTGTCATTCATTCCAAGGTAAAGGCCACTGTCCACACCTCTAATACTGACCAGTCCCACTGCCACACTGATGAATTCCAGAATACCTGAATTTATAAACAAAACAATTATTTATATTTATTAATGAACATGACTAATGAAAGTCTTCCAAACAATTGCAGTAGTAAAACAATATTAGTAAGTATAATGATGTATGTGGAAGTTCTTTGTAAACTCAACATTACTGTGGAATTGTTTTATTGTGATGCTAATCCATTTTACAGATGAGAAAAAGACTTGATAATTCATTCAATGTGATAGCCAAATACTAAGAGTTTAGCATGCAGAAAAACGTGATGTTCAAGGTGTGAAATTTTAAATCAGACTGACCCTGGTTAGTCTGATTCACCAACTTGCTGGTATTCTTTGAACTCCAATCTCCGCATAAGAAAATGATGTGAAATGCCTCCCTCAGGAGAGTGGTGAGGATTGACATATGTAGGCATCCCACAAATGGAAGGTATTATTATCAAATGTTAGTGTTTAAGAAAGGTATTCATAACTCTCCAATATTTCATTTACTAATTTTAATCACTTTTTATTCATGTGTTTTTGTGCTCGTTTGTTATACAATTAATAAAGACAATCTTCTAGCAAAGCAGTATCTCTATACAGGTATAAACGTGTTTTAGTTTATAAGGGGCTACTACTTATATGTTCTCGTCTGGTCCTAAACAGGAAGGGAAGATACTATTCCCCCCATTTTACATAAAAAGAAACTAAGGCTTGGAGAGGTTTATTATCCTGCCTAAGGGATATGACATTTATAATTGATATAATTAATACTTGGACTTTCACCCCATGCTCTACTTCAGGAGACTTTTTTGAGGATAATATAGTAGTTTCAAATTGTTCTAGATTACATAAAATGCTATGTTTCCTGACCTAGGATTTTTTTACATAAATCATAGTTTACAGAAGTAAAAGCATTTTGTAATTCATTAAGTATAATAACCAAATACCAAAAATTGAGCATAAAGTAGATTTTGCTAACAATAACTTTCTAGATTTAGTTTTATTTATAATAGGTAAACAACTATTCAAAACTATGATGCATTAATAACATCATAGTTTTAACAAACTTAACACCTCCCTCTGCATTACCTTTTTTACTGCACACACTAACCTTTGGACTAATGCCTTTTTCTAATTCTTTCCCTTGGACTCTGCTGAAAAAGAATAACCACACTTTCTTTGCTTGGAATTGCCTTCCTCAATAGCTTTCACCCCTTCACCTCATCTTAAGCTCTACAAACAGAACAAATGTGCACCATTTAACCTGACTCTTGCTCTTAAGTCATTTCTTGCTTTATTGTGCAAGTTCCTGTTTGTACACGTGATACTTCCCAGGCCAAGGGAAAGCACAGTTGGACTATTTGCTGATAGGGAGGACTCTATTCTATCTCTAGAGCCTAATTCACTCTGGCAGAAACCTAGATTCTTGGCAAGACAAATGAGCTCTTTCAAACTATTGGGAGATCATGTAGAACACTAGAGCTATCAAAGATCTTAGAGCAACAATGCACTACTAAATAGTCTATAAGTGGTTGGAAAGAGGCAGTGTCCCTAATTGAGGGCCTAAGGCAGGGAGAAGATAAGACTTAACAGGAAGGTCCAGACTTCATAGATAGCCATCATAATGACAAAATATAGAGGTAGGGAGTAAACTCACTGCCAAGCTCATGAGTGAAGGATTCCTGTTAGATACAAAAATATAGGCCCAAACATAATTGGCAGAAAAAAATATGTTAATGGACTCTTCATCCAGGATATTAATTACAAATATATAATTACTTTAAATTGTTTGAATGAATGTTACATTCAAACTCAAAAGTGTACTATGTCTGATGTGGATGCAACTTAACTCCCATAAAGTATCTGATTTACATTAAGATGCTCTTGTCTTTCAAAGAATAGAAACTGATTAACTGATTAGAAGGTAGAACAGACCCAGTTTTCAAGTACAAGAGAATACAGGTTTAATCTCCAGTAGCTAGTTACATAACAGATGTCATAAACTGAACATTTCCCCTAAAAAACCAAAATGGTGTAATACCTAAAAATAGTTTAATTTTTATCATAATATAATTCTGTCATCTCACCAAAATATATGTAGTTGTAGAAAAAAAAAAGATTAGTTATGTTCTTAAAATAATTATGCCCAATAATTTCAACCTGATTAGGCAACATCTAAAATCTTACATATAACCAGGCATAATTTTGAAATGATCCATGGGACTTATGGGAAAACTGTTATGTGTTTTTTTGTATTCCTCTTAAAGATGTTAGCCACACTTTTTAATTCTGATCCTTTTTTCTCCTCGAGGAAATAGTATACCACATAGTAATTTGTAATCATTTGATTCTTTAATGAGATTTGACAAGTCTTTCTTATTTATAATATGAGGTGGCAACTAAGCTAATTCCTTTACAAAGAGTAGACATGAAAAACTTTCCTTAAGAGGTAATCACAGATTTTAGATAGATTTTCTAATGCCCAGTGTCCCATAAAAAGACTTGGAGGTACTTTGTCTTTCTGGTATCATTTTCAAAGCCAGTCTTTTTACAAATCATAATAAACAGGTGAGTCAACCCACAATGCAACCACATCAGACAACACTATGGAGAATAGGGGAGAATAAAGGAAAAGCCTTTAAAGGAATACGTTTGATCTCAGGCTGAACTTTTTTTTTAAAGTAATGATTCCATGTTTACGTATTAGGTAAAGTCTTCCTACTGTACTACTGTGCAGAAACACTCTATTGTAAACACAGAGCAAAGTCAGATGGGAAATTATTTTAACCTCCCAGGGACCTTTCTGTTTATATTCTATTGATGTGGTTTTGAAGTTTAAAAACACAGCTTTCTGAGTTTTTATTTGATCATGTTCAAGTTAATATAAAATTATGCTATATACTTTAACATCTCAAAGAGTCATTTTTAGTTTTTCCTAAATCCTTACTTTAATGATACAGAAATGAGTTTTAAATAGAAAAATAATTTGATAATTAGTAATTGAGGCCCTAGCCAAAGAAGGAAAACAGAGAAAGAAGTATATAATAATATACATGTAGAATGTACACTTTCCTCTTACCTATTCTCCCTTGTAGTCAATAATGATGTATAAGCCACCAGGATGCATTATAATATACCTTCCTTTAGGCTACCACATTATTCTAGTTAATCTTCCTTTTCTGCAACAGTGAGTATTCTTGTTCCTATATATAAAACCTCTCCTCACAGAGTGAGTTAAATCCACACAAAATCACATCAGACCAAAAATTATACAAAATTCTACCAAAAAGTTTTAAAGTTCTAGAAAGATGATTAACTATGATATATAGCATCCATTCCTAAAAGAAAGGATTTAATTACCAATTTAATGAATGTTATTAATCTATAAATATTCACTAATCTCATCACACAGGGTCAACCTAACAAAATGATACAAAATGCAAGAGGCGGGGCCAGCACCGTGGCTCACTAGGTTAATCCTTCGCCTGCGGCGCCAGCATCCCTTGGGGCACTGGGTTCTAGTCCCGGTTGCTCTTCTTCCAGTCCAGCTCTCTGCTGTGGCCCGGAAGGCAGTGGAGGATGGCCCAGGTGCTTGGCACCTGCACCCGCATGGGAGACCAGAGAGTAGCACCTGGCTCCTGGCTTCGGATCGACCATTTGGGGGGTGAACCAACGGAAAGAAGACGTTTCTCTCTGTCTCTCTCACTGTCTAACTCTATCTGGCAAATAAATAAATTTTTTTTAAATGCAAGAGGCAACTCTTGTCGATGGTGAAGCTAAAGTTGAATTACAAGTGAATGAAAGGCAGAATTTCCAGTGCTACTCGGTATATGGCAGAGAGGGGGGAGTATGAATACTACTTAAGCTTCCCTTCCACTTACATTATCACATTTGTGTGCACCTCCCTCTAAATCTTTTTGGAAGCTGTACTGGGTGAAGTGCAGTCATTCTTAAAGGCAGGAGAACTGAGCCACCTGGTGTCAGCAGTGTTCTGTAGAATCAGAATCTCAGCCTGCTCCATTTAAAAACCACTTTCCAAAAGTGACCCCAGTTGGCCACTAGGTCATGACACTCTTGACTCATAGTCAATCGGAATTTGGAAGAGATCAGTGGAAGCAGCACACATATGGGTTTTTTAAAGTTAATTTTCTAATCCCTTAAGTGCTGCCAAATGACCACCACATGCAGAGTTACAAATGCTCCTCAAATGGAGATTCCCACTTCTCCAAAGTTTTAATGAGCACTACAAGTCAAAAAAGAAATGAGAGTGTAAGAACTAGAGGGTGAGAACAAGAGAACATTCAGAAATAAGATTCTCAAAAAACTGCACAAGGCAAAGAAAGGGAAAAGGCAGCTAATGCTGTGTTGCTCACTTACACTGATGTAAATGATGTCCTTTAAAATAAAAATGACTCTCTCCAATGAAGTCCCAAGTTTGATAATCAAAATACTTGGAGAGTGTTTGCCGGTTAACTCTAATGTTTTGAAAACTTTATCTCTGGGAGAAAGACTTAGGGATGCTGGGAATCAGAAATCACCTTAAAGGGATCATATAATTTAACCCCATCATTGTGCAGACCAAAAAAAGCAAAAAGAAAATAAAAACCGTAAGATTCTGATGAGGCCACTCACTGCTTACAACAGGCACTTGGGGAGGAACGGACAGCACCGACCTCAGGATTTCCCAATCTAGTGTCTGTAAGAGGTACTATCTGAACCATTCGCTGGTTTCTTTCTTATAACCCCAGGCATGGCGGCAGGAATTCTGAAATATCTCCCGCTGTGTTCCCACCCAGATCTTCTTTCCTTCCCCAGTTCCTCTTACCAACCGCCCATACCAAGATCCTTGCTCTCTGGTTTCGCAATCTCTGAAGAGCGGCTGGGCTAGAGATCTGGGCATGCTCAGTGGGTGGGCGGGCTTCCTCCCCTCCTCCCCGCCTTCCCTCGCCCAGATAGAACTTTGGGAGCCCTGAGAACCGCAGCCAGGTGAGCTCGCCGGTAGCGACGGTGCCCTTGGGAAGTTATCTGTCACCTCTTCAGGTGAACATTTACAGCTCTCGACACAGACACGCATCCTAGGCAAGAGCGGCCCCCTAGGCAGTAGCCGCTGCTGGATAACCAAGTGCATAACCGTGGGACATGTCTGCAGAAGCAGGCTTCGAATTAGTTTCTGCAAAGCGGATAGTACTGCAGGAAATAGGAAAGGAGGTAGTAGAAAATAACACAGGATTCTAAAAAATTGTCTGCGAGTTGTGAGAAAAACGTGACCCTGAGTCCCAAGTCTTGGGGTCCCGGACACTGGGGGAGGGCAGAGCAGCAGAGGCATTCGGACTCCCACCCTCTCTCCTGCCGCCCCTAGGTGTGGAGCCGCAAGCAGGCTGCTAGAAGCGGCGGCGGCGACGACGAGTGAGGGGCAAGATTCCTCCTTGTGCGCGCGCGGGCCCTACCTTCTGCGCTGGCCAGCACTTCATCCCCAGCCCGCATCGCGCAGCGTCCGGGTCACAGGGGGCTCGGGCGGGAGGCACGTGGCGGGGGGCGGGGGAGAGGACCCGAATTGTGTGCCAAGGGCGGGATGCCGGTACCTACCGAAGAGGCTGTGGTCCTGCCGGGTGCCTTGCACGCTGCCGTCTGGCAGGATCTGCAGGTGGAAGCCGGTGCGGCAGTAGAGCTGGCGGCGGCGCAGGATGCCGTGCAGGTGCGCCAGCTCCGCGGACCCCGGCCCGCCGCGGGCGCCCCGCTCCGCCGCGCCTCGGCGTGCGCCTAGCAGAGGTGGCCGCTCCCCGGCTGGGGGCAACAGGAAGTGCGAGCCCACCTGCTGGCCCAAGCCCTCCAGGCCCCCCAGGAAGCCCCCGACTTCGGTTAAGGGAGCCATGGAGGGGGAGTAACGGGAGAGGCGGAGGAGCCGAAAAAGACACCCCACACCCCAAATCAAAAAGTGTCGCGGGTGTGGGAAGGTGGGAAAAAACCGTGACAAAACACGAGCGAAGGGTGAAGGCCCGGTTCCTCCTGTGGGGTCGCTGGACGGACTTAGCACTGAGGTAGCAGGGAGGCTTCCAGTGTCTCTGAGCGATCTTCTCTTCTGGAGTAGTTGGGAGCCGGCTGCTGGCTCTGCAGAACCATCTACAGCTGTCTCTGCCAAGCCTGGGCCTGGGGGCCGTGGCTCCAGCTCCGCAAACTGATCAGATCAGAGTCCTGTGTGCATGCACCCCGACTATATATGCGGGTCCTCTTGACATATGCTAATCAAGCCCTTTCATGTGCGCTGGGGAGGTTCTGTTTGAAATCTTATACCTGCCCCCTCTCAACACGTTTTTGCTCTTCGGAAGTGACCAGAGGGGGCCCTTGACGGTTCTCTGTCCGTGCACTCGGCAGAAATCATTCCCGCACTTGGCCGAAGCCAGCCAAGCCACTCCGAGGTGTAATCGAGGCCCCTCTCTGGGGTTGTCTGTGGGACAACGGTGATGCTGTTCTGCTGCTGCTGTGCAACCGCCTTTGATGTGAGCTCCTTTGCAGTGACAGATCGGTGCTAAAAAGAGCCTAGCTTGGCAGGAATATAGAAGAAGAAGGGGGGAGGGAGGGTGCCGGGTGTGGGGGGGGTGTTAGGAATGGAGGGGATCGGTAGGAGGAGGAAAGGGAGGGAAGAGGAGGAGAATTGGACTCCTTGGGAGCTGCTGGGAGCCTGCAGTGGACAGGTGCAAAGAAAGGTAAGAGAGGGAGAAGGAAAAAGGGCGTTACCCGAGGCTTAGACCTGCCCAGACACACATGAAAGGAAAATCAAAGCTTTGACAGTTTAACTCACTAATTTTAAAACACTAATAAAATGTACAAGCATTACTCGTTTCTTTTATCATTTAGATGGGGGATTTTCTTTACATAATCAAGGTTAGGTTAGGAACACCCTTCCCCCCTCCCAAGTTTTCTTTAATGTTTATCTTTACTGAGATAGCACATCATGTAACGAAACTTGCCTTATATCTGTATGCAGGTTTTAAAATTGTGCGCTAAGGTTATGGACTTTTTACTAGCATAATATAATAACATAATATAATCATGAATCAGGGCCTTGGAAATAAATCTAAATAGACTGAAAAGAGATGGTTTGCTTGCTTCTATTTTGCCATGAACATAAAATGAACATCTAGAATAGTATCAGAACTAATAGATGGCCTCTGGGGGCTCTTATCCAATCTAAGAGCACGTCCCTGTTCTTCTTAGGTGCATTTTCTTAAAAGCTGGGTTTTTTGTTCACATTTCAAATATAAAATCTAAATGCATGGAGGTGCTGTGACTCTTGATGCAGTTTGAGACTTCAAAAGTTCCTGGTAAAATTGTTTAGTGCCTGTATGTGTTTGTAAAATAAAAAGGCATTAAGTTGAAGGCGTGAGATACATGTCCTTTTGAAATATTAAAAGTTTGGTTTTGTGCCCTTAGTTAAGTTTACGATCATTCGTTAAGTTTTCTCATTGGCAAAAGAGTTGAGGATCACTTGATGGGTTTATGCTTCCCTTGAGCAAAGTTTTAGAGAATCGCTCAAGAATAGTTTTTTCAGTCTTGTTTCTTGGTCTGCTCAGCGAAAGCCTAAGCCTGGGTGTTCATTGGGGTTTGATTGCTTTATTTCATTTGTTCTGAAGGGTATTTTTACTTCCCCTAATTAATTGGCAGGTGCTTTAAAGTAGGTAAAGTTACACCTTTTCATCACTGCAGGCCTAAGTACTGACCCTTGTACTACCACATTATAAAAGAGTCCTTAAAGCAAGTGATTTACTGTTGATAGATATGAAGTAAAACCCAAAACTCTAGTTAAAAACAACAAACAAATAAATCACTTTAGAAACATATTGCTAAGTCTGTTTCTAAGGTTGTACCAGGTAAATGTCATATTATTTCACCTTTCAAATAGCAGCCTGTCTTGAGGTAGGACCCCCAAATCCACCATAATCAAGATTTCAAAGAACATCTGTGTAAACATTATCACATCAGTGTAAAACATCAACCAATGAGTTTTTACTTTGAACCAAATCTTCTTAATTGCAGTGTTAAATCAAAGAAAGTTAGATCAAAGTTGTGTGAATCTCATAGTGGGATAACTAAAGTAGCCAGTACATACATTGATCACTTTTAAAGAGAGCATACTTAAGGGTTTTAAACTTGGATCAAGTGTCTTTTAATGAGGTTTGTTTCAAGGTCTAAGCTCTGTGTAACAAATAATGCTGTTATTTATTCCACAATGAGTACATATTATCATCACCTGCTCCTAGAGGTACCAGTTCAGTGTATAACATATTTCTTCAAATGAACATTCAAGTCCTGCTGTGAGATCTATAGTTCTGAGACTGTTAGAATCTCTTTCATTACTTACATATATATGAAAATTTTCACACATAGTACCAAGCCAAAATACTTAAATAACAAAACTACTCTCTCTTTGTACACCTTAGCATTTTCATGTCCATTACCTTATTTGATCACTACAATAACCCTGTGACAGGCACATCCATTTTACACAGAAAAAAAATTGTCTGAGATCCTAGTTCACAGTTTCGTCCAGAGTTCACTATTCCAAGACAATTTCATTGAACTCTCTCAAGGCTTCTATTTCCTCTTTTATCAAAAATAAGGTTATTATAACCGTGCTTAGTTCCCTAAACCTAGGGCTGCTATGAGACTTAAATGTGAAAATAAATAGGAATGGAGTTTTAAACCCACAAAGTTTTCTATGCATACTACTATAATGTGTTAGACAAGTTCAGTTGTTGGGGAATTTTTTGCTTTATAATTTAGAAAATATAATCTGTTTGAAATACAAAATAAAAAATGTCTTTTTCTCCCCCAAATCATACCTTTAATGTGTAAGTTTTGAATGGTGCTTAATGCCATTTTATAAAGGACCAGAATAGAAACAGAAAGATAAGAATTTCTTTTGTTTGCACTAGTCATGTGACAGGAAAAGATAACACTAAAGATTTTTTGCACATGCTGTGATGATATCATGGGAAGTTAAATAATTTTGAAGAGTGTTTTACAAGAGTACATTATTCAACTTTTAAGTATACACTGCAATCTAATCAACTTTACCTATACTTCCTAGAGACCACGCTTGCCTTGCTGTTATACAAATAAGTGCTACAATTTCTATTTCCACAAATGTAGTTACAATTTTCCAGACCATAAAATCCCCATAGAGCTTTCCAGTCAGCATATTGTCATGAATCTTTGTTTTCACTTGTGAGAAAGGAGTTCATACCTTTTGATACATCTTGAGAACTTGAGAAAATAAAAAGGCTGAATTAAAGTCATAACTTACATGCCCAATAAAACAAAAGTACATTTGCACAGCATTATTCATTATTGTAATTATAAAATGTAAGAAACAACATACATTTCCATATACAAGAAACTGGTTGAATAAATTATGTTACACTCACACAGTAGACCATTATACAAAAAAATGAGAAAAACTTTAGGGTATTTACAGAATATATTAGGTGAAAATAGAAAAATGCAAAAGAGTGCATGCAGTGTACTACTCTTTTTGTGAGAAAGAAGAATAGGAAACTTCCACATGCCTATGTTTGGTTTTTTTTTCCCCAAAATAAACACAAGATGGTAAATAAACTCATAAATTTAGATATCTGCATACTTGATTTCTAGGGGGATAGATGTGAATGGTGTAGAAGACTTGCAATTGAGAACCTTTTATAGAGTTTTGAATTTTAGACAAATGTTAATATTTTACATATTTTAAAAGTTAAAATAAATCAGGATGAGTATGGGAAATGGAATAAAACATCACCACACAGAAATGAGCAATAATACTATTTAGGAAAAAACATAAGTCTCAAATACAGTTCTTTGAATATGCAAATCAAAAATGAACAAAAAGCAAGCAAATATTGAACTTCAGTTAACAGATTATTCTTGGAGAAAACCTTTTGTACAGTGATTAAGTCATAACTTGGGAGGCCCACCTCCACATTAGAGTCCCTGGTTCGAGTCCAACTTCCCTCTAATGCACGTCTGGGAGGCAGTAGATGATGGTTCAAGTACTTGAGTCCCTGTCACCCTTGTGGGGGATGTGAATTCAATTCCGGGCTCCTGGCTTCAGCCTGGTCTAGCCTTGGCTATTGCAGCCATTTGGGGAGTGAACCAGCAGATTAAAGATCTCACTGTGTCTGTTCTGTTTCTATCTCTCAGCCTTTCAAATAAGATGAAACTAAGTTAAAATGCAAAACAGATTATTCTTGTTTTCAGTGGTGAGGTTAGAGTAGCCTTGTAGGACTAAGCAAATGAATACGTATGTTGAGGATAATGAGAGCTTGCTGTTTCTAGAGAATGGAGTTACAATATGAAAAGAGGAAAGACTAAAATATAACTCATGGGGCCGGCGCTGTGGTGTAGCGGGTAGAGCTGAAGCTTGCGGTGCTGACATTCTTTATGGGCACCATTCGAGTCCTGGCTGCTCCACTTCCAGTCCAGCTCTCTACTGTGGCCTGGAAAAGCAGCAGAAGATGGCCCAAGTGCTTGAGTCCCTGCACCCGCATGGAGATATGGAAGAAGCTCCTAGCTCCCTGATTCAGCCTGGCCCAGCCTGGGTCTATTACGGCCATTTGGGAAGTAAACTAGCAAAATGAAGATCTCTGTCTGTCACTCTCTCTGTAACTTTGCCTTTCAAATAAATAAATCTTTAAAAAGGAAAATGAAGTTTTGTGTCCATCAAAGGGTCATGGCTTGTCCAGAGAAAATCACCAATGCATGATAAAACTAGCTTGTAAAAGTTTGAGGAGTCCTGATTACAAAGAGAAAATAGAAACTCTATTATGGATGAATCTGGTGAACACTATATTGATGATATATTAAAAGTAAACAATGAGACAAACCAACACCATGTACCTCTTGATACTCTAGAAGAGAAACAATGTCACTTCTGTGTTGCTCCTATCAAAATCATTCATGAGGAAACATTAGCTGAACTCTAATCCAGAGAGGTTGTACAAAATCACTGGCCCAAGTTCTTCCCAAATGTCAAAATCAAAAAACACAAAGAAAGATGGAGGAAACTTCTAGATTAAAGGAAACTAAAGAGATATAAAGTTAAATGCAATGTTTCATCCTGGTATGGAGCCTAAATCAGAAAAATAGAATCATAAAGGGCATTATTGAAACAAATGACAAAATTTGAAAGTGAACATTCAGTTAGATGGTAGTATTCTATCTTTGCTAATTTTCCTAACTTTGATCACTGAACTGTGGTTATATAAGGAAAATTATCAGGAAATACAAAATAAAATTTTATGAATAGAGTCATGACAGGGGCTGGCCCTGCGGCATGGGAGATTAATCTCCGCCTGCGGCGCCAACATCCCATATGGGCACCAGTTTGAGTCCCAGCTGCTCCACTTCTAATCCAGCTCTCTGCTAATGATCTGGGAAAGCAGTAGCAGGTGGCCTAAGTGCTTGGGCCTCTGTATCTGAGTGGGAGACCTGTAATAAGCTCCTGACTCCTGGCTTCAGAAAGGCCAAGCTCCAGTGGTTGTGGCCATTTGGGTAGTGAACCAGTAGATGGGAGACCTTTCTCTCTGTCTCTCCCTCTCTCTCTAACTCTGCCTCTCAAATAAATAATAAAATATTTAAAACAGAAAGTCATGATGTTTCCAAAATTGTTCTTGAATGTTTCAAAAAAGTGTATACACAGAAGAGAGAGAGAGAGAAGAAATGATAAAGACGATATGCTAAAATGTTAGTGAGCGAAGAAAACAAGTAAAGTGTGTATGGAGGTTTCTACATATTTATAACTTTCATGTATGAATTTAAATAAAAATGAAAGTTTTTCATGTAAATTTTAAAGTTACAACTTATATATTAGCACAACACTAAATTCAATAACTATCATGAAATGTGATTGAGATAAATCAGAGTTCCTGAATTTGACCTATTCTCACAGAAAAGTCCCAGTCTGCAAGAAATTCCACACCTCATGGAGAACAGAATGCATTTTTCTGTGGATGGTATTAAACACATGTGAAAAAAGGAATATTAATTGGCTCTAAAGTCACATAATTTGGAAGACCAAATTCAGGCAGAATGAAAATTTGGCACAAATTGCATATTTTGGCTATTATCTGCTTGTTTCAGAAATGTGAGCCACCCAATCCAGTCTGACTCCACAGTGTACCCACCACAAAGTATTATAAGAGTGATACCTAACAGACAATTCAATTTTTTCTGTTGTATTTTTTCTTTTCTTACCTTGCTAGATATAAACAGGATGCTGCCACTCAATCATTCTGGGACCTTAGAGAAATAACATTATCACCTCAGCTTTTTCCTTTATAAAATTGTGATAACAAAGTGTGGCCTAACTGACTTGCAGAAGTGCTGTAGGAATCTCATGGGTAATTGTGCATGAAAATCCAGTGATGCTATAACATGTAAGGGATGATTTTAATGAAAACAATCATTATAAATTTTCCCTGAGTTTTTTAAAGATTTATTTGAAAGAGTCAGAGAGAGGGGAGGGGGAGAGAGAGTGAAATCTTAAAATTATACTGTACAAGTATTTTATATTTTTCATATCATAAAAAGAACTTGTGAAATCACCTTAACTAAATTTTTCATCTCACAGATAAGAAAGATAACTTTCTGATTAACCCCACCTAGTTAGTGAAAAATAATACTTTACATTGAAATATTTCACATGAAATTCTAATAATCTTCTCACCAAGCCATTCTGTAAATACTCAAATTGTAATAGAAGTTGATTCTTAAGAGAAACTGAAGGCCGGCGCCGCGGCTCAGTAGGCTAATCCTCTGCCTTGCGGCACCAGCACACAGGGTTCTAGTCCCGGTCGGGGCACCGGATTCTGTCCCAGTTGCCCCTCTTCCAGGCCAGCTCTCTGCTGTGGCCCAAGTGCTTGGGCCCTGCACCCCATGGGAGACCAGGAGAAGCACCTGGCTCCTACCTTCGGATCAGCGTGGTGCGCTGGCCACAGTGCGCTGGCCGCGGCGGCCATTGGAGGGTGAACCAATGGCAAAAGGAAGACCTTTCTCTCTGTCTCTCTCTCTCACTGTCCACTCTGCCTGTCAAACACACACACACACACACACACACACAAAAGAGAAACTGAAGTATACATTTTTAAAAACATGGTTCAAACTGACATTATTGCTCATATGCATTACTTTATTTAGTTGCTTCCAGAGTAAGCAATTGAATAATGGATTCAGAAAAAATAATTTTGGTTGTCAATTCTTTCATTCTTTTTATTATTTTTATTCCTTATTATAACAGTATCCACAAATGCCACTAAATCTTTTTTTTAAAAAAAGATGTTTATTTGAAAGGCTGAGTTACAGAGAGAGGAGAGACAGACAAATCTTACATCTGTTGGTTCATTCCCCAAATGGCTTCAAATGGCCAGGGCTGGGCCAGGCCAAAGCCAGGAGCCAGGAGCTTCATCTGGGTCTTCTATATGGGTGGTAGGGGGCCAAGCACTTGGGCCATCCTTTGCCGTTCTCCCAGGCTATATTAGCAGGGAGCTTAATTGGAAGCGGAGCAGCCAGGACTGGAACTAGTGCCCATATGGGATGCTGGCATCATGGTGGTGATTTAACCAGGTACACCACAACATTGGCCCTAAACCCCTTTGTTTTTAATTTTTCTACTTTCAAAGTAAATAAAAAGTATTTTAAATTAAATGTACTTTGGGCTGGCGCCGCAGCTCACTAGGCTAATCCTCCGCCTTGTGGCGCCGGCACACTGGGTTCTAGTCCCGGTTGGGGCACCGGATTCTGTCCCGGTTGCCCCTCTTCCAGGCCAGCTCTCTGCTGTGGCCTGGGAGTGCAGTGGAGGATGGCCCAAGTGCTTGGGCCCTGCACCCACATGGGAGACCAGGAGAAGCACCTAGCTCCTGCCTTCGAATCAGCGCGGTGCGCCAGCCGCGGCGGCCATTGGAGGGTGAACCAACGGCAAAAGGAAGACCTTCCTCTCTGTCTCTCTCTCTCACTGTCCACTCTGCCTGTCAAAAAATAAAAAAAAAAAAAAAGAAATTAAATGTACTTCATCCTTCTGAAGAACAATGCAACATAAATATTAAAGGAGCATTTTTATTGTAATGATTTTAAAATTAAATCATCAATTTTCAAATAAAAGTTTATGAGGGCATGAATTTCCATTAACATTCTGAATTTTTATTGAACAACACTCTTCCAGGATTGACTTTGTGGTGCAATGGGTTAAGCCACCGTCTATGACACGGGCATCTCATGTTGGAGTACCTATTTGAGTTCTGTCTGCTCTGCTTCTGATCTAGCTCCCTGCTAATGCACATGGGAAGGCCGGGAAGATGGCTCACCCATGTGGAAGACCTGGATGGAGTTCTTGAACCCTGGCCTCCATCTGGCCCAGTCCCAGCTGTTGTGGTCATTTGGAGAGTGAACCGAAGGATTGAAGGTCCCTCTCTCTCCCTCTCTGTCTTGCTTTCAAATAATACATATATATATATATAAATACATTTTCATAAACATCTTTATTAAAACTTTATACTCTGCCAAATAATCTATTAACAGAGTTTAGGGATCAGTGAATTTAAACAGTTAATGAGTTTATTAATTGTCTCTTCTTAGAATTAGCTAGAATTTAAGAATAGGAACAGAGGTAACAAATGTTTAATCTATGGAAACATGGATGAATCACATTCTCTTTAAAACTGGAAAAATGGAATTATGACTATTGTGATTTATTAAATTGCTTTGAAATTTTGTGTCTTTGAAGCAAAGTGATAAAAGTAAGACCTTATTTACCCATGTCTCTCCCCTCCTGAGATAGCCAGTCCTGTTTATGCACAACTAGAGCCTTTCCCTAAGCAAAAACTTCTCAGAAGCATTTTAGCTATCTCAAGACGAGAGGCCTGGGGATGAGCCTCATCCTACAGAGAGAACTTGGAGAAAAGAGGAGGGGAACGATTAGAAAGGCATTGGTTAAGTTTCAGCATAAAATTCAGGAAGACATAAATAACTTTCTGTAATGGTCACTGTAGAATGAGCTGCATGTGGAAATTGAGTAATGCATTGAGGGCATAGCATGATTTGATGCTAGTGCCAGCTGAATAAGGGAAATGTTACTAATCACTTCCTATGTGCCCTGAAAGTAGGCTTGAGAAGCTAAGACAAAACCAGCACATTACTCAATGTTAAGAATACAGTTTGTTGGGCCAGCATTGTGGTATAGTGAGTTAAGCTGCTACCTTTGACGCCAGCATCCCATATGGGCCAATTAAGTGTCCCGCCCTCAGGCTGTTGCAGCCATTTGGGAAGTGAACCAGGAAATAGACAATTTCTCTCTCTCTTTCTCTCTCTTTCTCTCTCTCTCTCCTTCTGCCTCTCTCTGTTATTCTGCTTTCCAAATAAACATAAAGGAAAAAAGGAAAGAGAGAGAGAGAGAGAGAGAGAGCAAGCAAGCACTTGATATTAGTATTGGCATTGGAATGTGTCTCATCTCCAAGTAGTTTGACTGGAATGTTACCCTAAGCAGAAGCACAGTAATTCATGTAGTCCTCATACTGGAATGTAAGCCCCATGTGGGCAGGGATCTTTGTTTATTGTGCTCATTAATGTAAACCATGCACCTAAAACAGTGTCTTCGCATTTTACACATCAGGTAAAGATATTCACCTTAAGACTTTTCAGAAATCTGAAGCAGTTGCTTTGATTTCTTGAATTTATTTTTATATTTCCCTCAACAAAGAACTGTTTTACATCCCTGAATGTATATTCAAAGATATGAAATTTAATTTGGCTAGTAGAAAAACAAGTACACACTTAAAAAACTATCCTTTATCTTAACAAATATTAGCCCCTAGGCATAAAGCCATGCACTTAGAGAAAGGACAGTCAGTGCCTTAGTGGGAAAGAGTCGGCCAGCCTCTCATGGGGTCAGCCACTAGAGGACACTGTGGTCACATGGGCTGTCAGACCCTTGATAAGGCCAAGAGGGACCTTGATAGGACTGAAAACAGTCTAGTTTCACTTTTCCAGCTTCTAGACTTACTGTTGGTAAATTCCTCATTCAAGTCTCACTTTCAAATACATGGAAACAAGAAAAATAGTGCATTTATAAGTATTATGTCATTGGCAGAAATAAAAATCACAGAAAAATTGTGAAAATGTCAATAATCTAAATGAAGATTAAAATACAACTCAGCAGACATTATGAAGCTGTCAGGACACTGAAAGTGTTGCCACTGAAAATATTTGACTAGAGTTATTCCTGTGAACAAGGCTATAAGTTTCTAGCTGGCAATGAAATTGTGAAAGGAGTTCAAGGACCAGAAGCTGAAGTTCAAGAGCAAAGAAGCAGAATGGCAAGGAACTAGATTTTGAGCAGCTTGCTGTCATATAAAACAAATAAAAAAGAATTTATTTGAGAATTGCATCACCCATAAAACCGCGTTGACCAGTTTCTACAACAAAAAGATTAATCATAACAGCAAATGACCTTGATGGGGATTTTTAAAAATAAGAGATAAAAGGTTCAGACTGCAGTAGTCTTTTGTGACTGATTTCAAAAAAGTGGCATCCATTATCATCTATTCAAAGTTACTAATATAATAACTTACAAATATTTCTAATGAGCTATTACATTGAAATATATTTTGCAGGGTGATTTTATTTAATGAAGTAGATTATTTACTTGAATTTTCAGCAATTTTAATTCAATTCAGATCTTTATTATTCTGAAAAAAGGACTTCTACTAACTTTTAAATTGCGTGGATTCTCATTAACTTTATCTAAACAAACAATTCGCATTTGTTCAAAAGATATGTAAGCTCGTATTATGTAACAGGCGATGACTGCTTACTAAAGACAAAATATCTTACCCTCCTGAAGCTTACAGTCTAACTGGTAGACACAAACAAGTTAAGGAGGACTTCACACAATCATGGTGGAGCTAGGATGGGGGAAGTTCAGCAGATGGGAGCTGCACACTCGCTCTCTCCTTGATCTCTCTCTCTCTCTTTCTCTCTCTCTCTCTCTCCATCTTTCCCTCTCAAATACACAAAAAATTATTTCTAAAACCTCTCTCCCAAAGCTCTATAGTTTCATCTGTCTAACTACCTGGTGGCCTCTTCTAGTGAATATCATGTCAATCCTTCATAATTACAAGAGAAAAAAAAAAGTTTAAGAGTTACACTGGAAATAAGAACAAAAGAGAATTTGTAACATATTCTGCAATTCATTTCTTTTGTGTTTCTACTTCTATGATACTTAAAATGATGAATTATTCTATTAGCTTTCAGCTCTACCTTCTTTCATTTAGTTCGTTTTTAGTTTAGGAGAACACTTGATTTGTTTGGATAAATACCTCAAATTTTGCATATTGCTTTTATTATTGTTTGGTGTTCCTCTATTCTTAATTTTTATTTATTTATTCATGTTTATTTGCAAAGCACAGGGACAGAGAGATCTTCCATGCACTAGTGCACTCACCAAATGTGCCAGACTGAAACAAGGAGCTTGGAACTCAATCTGGGTCTCCAATTGGGTGGCAAGGACCTAAGTACTTGAGCCACCATCTCACAGGCTGGACCCAGGCAGCTCAAGCAACCTCTTAACCACTGTGCCGAATGCCTGCCCCAGTTTTCATCTCTACATAAAACATACTTTAGGAAAAAAATTCTTCACAGGCACATAGGTGTTTAATAAGTAAGTGTAACACTTATATTTAGCTGTTGCCTAGAGTTCATGATTAATTCCAGGTGTCAAAGCACAGAGATCTCCATTACATAGATTCTGATTAAAGCACCTGCTCTGAAACGCATACTATGCACAATGAAATCCTAATCAAACATGGTTTCCTTGTATAACACTGAAGAATGGAGGGACAGACCTCCTTATTACCTAAGAAATTGTACAAGGAGACCTAAGCACCTGCACAGTAAGATTAGAATAGCTCATTTGGTGGTTTTCTGTAAAGTTTTATCATCAAGTGAAAGGTTCATTTCACCTCCCTTGATGTGGTAGTCTGTGGTTTGCAGGTTCCTGAACATAAGATTTGAGATCATCAGAAAAAATTAACATTAATTTTTGAAGTACAACAATTTTGGTATGCTTCAGTTGCCAAGAAATTTGTTTTCTGATTTGTTTTTGAACTGATCTCTAGAGTTTGAGCAAACTAATTTATTTTAATAGAAAATGATATCACATAGTGACTCACTCAGTTATTACTTTGGCTTAAGAGTGAATATCTTCGTGAAAATAAAGTATAAATTTCAAGTATAATAATTTCAGGTATTGGTTAGATATAGTCTGTATTTTTAAAATAATATATTTCGATCAAACCTAAAAATTAACACAAGCACAAAGTGAGACCTAAATACCTGGCAATATCAAATGCAAGCTAGTCCCTATTGATATCAGCTGTTAAATACACAGCTTTCTAGCAGGATCCATGCAGACCCTGCTGAAGTGTAATCTCTACTTCATCTGTATAGTCAGGTGTATCCATTAAGTGTCTACACATCTGAGGTTATTTTTGTATTTCCATGTATTTGGAAAAACATATATAAGCAATTAAGCAGAAACAGCAAGAATAACTCCAGAGTAATATCTATATATAAATTGATCAAAATGAATTAATAACTTTTAAGCATTTATTTATTTAGATAGGCAGAGAGAGAGAGAAAGAGGGAGATCTCATCTGCTGGTTCATCCCCCAACTGCCTGCAACAGCTGGGGCTAGGCCAGGCCAAAGCCAGGAGCCAAGAACTCAACCCAGGTCTCCCAAATGGGTGGCAGTGACTCAACTCAACTACTTGAGATAGCACCTGCTGCCTCCAAAGGTGCACATTAGCAGGAAGCTGGAATTTGGAGCAGAGCCAAGAATCAGACCGAAGCACTCTTATATGGAATGTGGGCATTCTGATCAGGGTCTTAATTGCTGCATCAACACCTGCCCTTGTTACCCTCCTCTTGATTAAAGGATGGGTAAATCCATTTTGCCATGGTGGCTAAAGATGAATTTTAAATTCTAGTCTTTTTTGGTTTAGTCTTATGTCCTACACATCCTTTCCCCTTCTGTGTCATACATTGGTCCTCAAGAGCTCCCAAGTTCTCTACTTGTGATGGCAACTGTTGAGTAACTGCTACTGGCGGACTCAACCAGCTGGCTCCAGGTCACTAGAGCTGATTGTTATATTCTCAGGACTTTTCTGAGGCAGCTTTTTTTTCTTTTTTTCTTTTCTTTTCTTTTTTTTGACAGGCAGAGTGGACAGTGAGAGAGAGAGACAGAGAGAAAGGTCTTCCTTTTTGCCATTGGTTCACCCTCCAATGGCCGCCGCGGCTGGTGTGCTACAGCTGGCGCACCGTGCTGATCCGAAGGCAGGAGCCAGGTGCTTCTCCTGGTCTCCCATGGGGTGCAGGGCCCAAGGACTTGGGCCATCCTCCACTGAACTCCCGGGCTACAGCAGAGAGCTGGCCTGGAAGAGGGGCAACCGGGACAGAATCCGGCGCCTGAGCCAGTTGTTAAACACAGACATTCTCAAAAATTAAATCATATAAACTTACAATTACATTGTTTTTAAAAACCAAAACAATTTACATATACTATATAAATATAAAAGAGTACTGAAAATTAACCATGTCTCAATTATGTAACTAACTGTTCTCTATTATGTCTTTGTATATGGATAATGGAAATTCTGTGTGTTGATGTATTGTCATGCATCTCCTTCCAACTCTGCAACCAGTAATGTCATATCAGTTGCTTGAAATTGCCATGATGGAGCATTTACACCAAGAAAATCTGCAAATGCTATCATCAGGACTTCCATCCCATTTCCCTCAGAGCCAGCCATCATTGCCCAAGGTTCTTCTCTATTTCCTAGAAATAGAGAATAGGGAAGTCCTTCTCTATTTCCTAGAAACTGTTCCTCCATCTTACTTCACCTCCTTCCTCCCATACACAGCTGATGGGCCTACAGGTGAAAAAACAACAAAGGTAGGAAACATCCTTAGGCCAGATAAATACAATGCTTCCTCTTCAGAATGTGAACAAAGAGTCATAGAGAGTGATGGAATTATAGCTAAGTCGTGGTCACTACTACAAGGTCAATAGATGGCCTTGAATTCTCACACAATTTTCTCCTGGAGCTGACCCAGTTACCAAACTTCCTAAGACCTCAGGGTACCAATTTTCTTTTGGTTCCATATGATTTTATTCTTAAAATATATCTTTCATTTGAATGAACATAATTAATATTTTATTCTTTGTAAGTCAATACATCTTAAGGAAAAGTTTAAAATTCTGTCAGTTTCTGATAACTCCAACATAGAAACTACTTAGATATGGTGCAGTCTCTTTAGGCTTAAGTCCTGGTGTGTCACCCAAATTCTTCAACTTCATGGACTCTGTTTCCTGATCAGTAAAAATGAAAGGATTATATATAAGGGTACTCTAAAAAGTCTGTGGGAAAATAAATTAAAAGATAAGTTTATTTTGCAAAAAAAATTCACAACTCTAATCATAATTTTTTCATAATATGTATTTTCCATGAACTTTTTTGAAGAACTCTGGTATTTTAGTGATTTTGAGTCCCAAGATTCTACAAGGATACTTCAAGCTCTACCATGGGAATTGAAAAGAAGTCTTTAGATGGACAGAGTATGCTGTTACCCACTTTGTATTTTGGAACTGCATGTAACATTTCTTTTGTCAAATAATTTCCACTAAGCAGTTTCCATTACATCTCCTCCTAAAACCTTAAAAGGTTAAAAAATATCCTCTAAACTACCTCTAAATTCTTTTTAGTCTTCTATAACTTTGCAGGGTAAGTGCAAAATGCTCACATGCATATTATACAAATATGTAAACATTTTTCAATTTTTTTTTTGACAGGCAGAGTTAGACAGTGAGAGAGAAGACAGAGAGACAGAGAGAAAGGTCTTCCTTTTTCTGTTGGTTCACCCCACAAATGGCCGCTATGGCCAGCACACTGTGCTGATCCGAAGCCAGGAGCCAGGTGCTTCCTCCTGGTCTCCCATGCAGGTGCAGGCCCAAGCACTTCGGCCATCCTCCACTGCCTTCCCGGGCCACAGCACAGAGCTGGACTGGAAGAGGAGCAACTGGGACAGAATCCGGTGCCCCGACCAGGACTAGAACCCGGGCTGGGGGGGGGTGTGCCGGTGCCACAAGTGGAGGATTAGCCTAGTGAGCTGCGGCACCCGCCAACATTTTTCAATTTTATTGTTATTGCTTTTATTGTGCCATCCTCTCTTATTGGGGAGTTTCCAGGAAACTATTCACTTTTTCCTTTGAATTCTGGGTGTGGTCTACAAATTTTGCTTGGCCCTGAGTTTTGGCTAACCCACACCAATCAATTGGAACTGGCAAGAGAGTAACTGGTTTGCCTTCCCTCTAAGTTCCTGCATGCACGTGCACTGGCCTACCTTATGTTATTCTTGATGTCTCTAATGATTCTCTTTTTATGCTGAGCTTTCCATCTGTTCTGAAGGCTGCCCTTCTGTTTGGTTATCTTCCCTTCACGCAATTTCCCGTCCAACACAGGACAGTCTAGGGTTACAGCCAGAGACAAGATATATACTGCTTGTATTTAGCCTGATGACCAAATACCTACTGGGTCTGTGCATATGGAAATTTCGCAGGAGAAAGTGTTGCAAGTCAAAGAAGATAAAACACTAGATCATTTGCTTAAAATTCTAAATTTCTTTGGTCTTTCCTTAGTCAATTAGAAACATGACTAATGAGTATCTAAGAGTTTTAATGTACTAAAAGACATTTATTAAGATACTCCTTGGTTGACTCTTTTTGGACTGTGTCAGGATTGTCCCATTTTTCCTTTAGTTTCCTACACTTGAATTAATTTTATTGATCCTAGCTCAATTCCTTTTAACCTCTACGCATTCCTTCTAAGCTATATAATTCATCTAGTAAATAATATATTCGTACAAGAGTATTAGGAAGAAAATCTATTTTTAAATTTTTATATACTTTTTATTGATGTAACATATACCAAAAAAAGCATATAACTCTTAGGCATAGAGTTCTGTGAATTTTCAGTGAATACTTTTGTAATTGGCATCCAGATCAAGAAACAGAATTCTAGATGTTTTCCTTCCCCCCTTCCAATCATTATCATCTACCCAGGGAAACCATCTATCATAATTTCTAACATTTTACATATAAATACATATGAAAATGTGTATGTATATACATGAGCAATCTACAAGTTCATGGAAAATACTCAGTCTTTCAATTTTACATTGATTTTTTGAAGTACCCTCATATATATATATATATATATATATATTTGTTGTTGCTTTTCAACTTTAGAAATAGAGTAAAGCAATTGGTTCTTTTAGTCTGACTTCTTTTTCAAAAAATTTATTTCAGAGGTAGAGGAACAGAAGGAGCAATGATTCCCATTTGACAGCTCATTCCCCAGATGTCCATGATAGCTGGAACTAGGCCAGGTTAAGCCAGGGGGCAAGAACTCAGTCCAGGACTTGGGCCATCAACATTGCCTTCTCAGGGTTTCCATTAGTAGGAAGCTGGAATGAGGAGCAGGAGTTGGGTATCAAACTCAGGTATTGCAATTTGAGATGTGGGTTATCTTAACTGTTGACTTAACCACTAGGCCAATTGTCTACCTGTGTCTGTCTGCTTTGACTCAACTTTGTGTTATCAGATTCATCCTCATGATTGTATGCAGTTGCAATTCACTAATTTTCATTTTTGTATTGCTTTTACTTCTGTAAGTGTATTACACTTAAAAAATCTAGGCCACTGTTATTGACATATGTATGGTTTTTAGTTTCTTGCAAATTACAAGCAGGTGCTGCTGTGAATCTTTCCCTGTATATCTTTCAGAGGACATTAATTTTCATTTTGTAGAGAATTATTACCTAGCAGTGACACTGATGTGTCATGGAATATGCATATGTTCAGCTCTAACAGAAACAGCCAACACTTCTAGAAAGATTTATTTTGTTACTCTAGTGTTATGCTCGTGTAACGATGATAAGTTTGTTACTCTGAGTTATTCTCCACCAGAAGACAAACTTTGATGGGCATAGAAGCTTTATCACTATCAGATATGAAAGTAGGGTGTAACACTTGAGAAAAATCTCATTGGTTTTTCCAGGCTTTGCTGCTAGCAACTCTTACCTGCTATTTTTAGTTTCCTAAATACATAAGAAGTCCTGCCACCAAAATGATGAGAAGGCATAGGAATTGAACAGTGAGACACTGTGAGCAAATACCCTGGAAGCTACATAAATCAGACTGGATAGATGTAATGGTCAAAGTGACAGTAAGTTAGATAGTTACCAGCTGAGATAGAGACGATCAAAAAGGATATGTGGCCAGTCAAGTCACTGACTTTTGGCCATGGATCACACAGGACTTTATTCAAGGACCAAAAGAACAGGATGCCCTGGTGGAAGCCTATCACTCCAGGGCTAGAGACCAAAAGGATCCTGCCAAGAAAAGAGCCCCAGTACTACAATCTCAAAATCACAAAATTGGTTCCTGAATCAACCCTTCTCCATGATCACACTCAAGTTTCTTGTCCTTGCTTTGTTAGTCCATTTTGTGTTGCTAAAATACCTAAGGACAGGGACTTTATAAAATATGGTTTTATTTGTCTCACAATTTTGGTGGCTGAGGGCCTAAACAGCATGGCCACTAGCATCCTGGTATGGGCTCCTTATCTGTATCACAATGTGGCAGAGAAATAGAAAGGGAGCTGGCTACATACAGAAGGACCAAGTGCATGGTATGGCCTCACTTTATAATACTTGCTCTTGAGAGAACTAATCCTATAACATGAGACCTAAGCCAAGATAGCATTACTAGATTTGTGAGGATGACTCCCCATAACTTAATTACATTATATTAGGTCCTACCTTTTAAGGGTTACAGCATCTGAACCCTGTCACACTGGGATCCCAGCCTCGCACACATGAACTTTGGGGACAAGTCTCATTTAAACTATAGCAACTATAGCACTTGTCAATCCCTAGCTTTCTAGCTTTGGCTTCCTATTTGCATTAATTACATTTCCAGATGTGTTACTTGGTTTATCAGTATTTTTGGAGTCTGATGAGTCACTGTATTTCCTTGTCTGTTGATTTGTCTTCCAGTCTTGACCTTCATTCCTCTCTTCCTCCTCCACTTGAGATAATAAATTCTCTTCATTTAAAAACCATTATTGAGTTCCTACTATGTGTCAGGAAATGAGCTGTATATATACTCTGGCTTCAGGGTTTTTAGGAATTCACGTGTTCTTATGTGAGCTCTCAAATGTACCTGCTCCTTTTTTTTTCTTTTTAAAGATCTATTTATTTGAAAGAGTTACACAGAGAGAGGAGAGGCAGAGAGAGAGAGAGAGAGAGGTTACCCATCTGATGGTTCACTCGCAACTGGTCACAGCTGCTGAAGCTGCGCCGATCCAAAGCCAGGAACCTCCTCTGGGTCTCCCAAATGGGTGCAGGGGCTCAAGGACATGGGCCATCCTCCACTGCTTTCCCAGGCCATAGCAGAGGAGAGCTGGATCAAAGTGGAACAGCCGGGACTAGAACTGGTGCCCATATGGAATGCCAGTGCTTCAAGCCAGGGCATTAACCTGCTGCGCCACAGTGCTGGCCCCACCTGTTCCTTTTTCAACTTATCTAGATTTTGGAGCTCAGAGAAAGCCTAACTAGGTAAATGGCATATTTAATAGAAGTTTTGTTAAGACATTTCTTCCTCTTATACATAAATTTCATTATTTGCAAAGTTTAAATCACTAATTTCTGTGCAGTTTATACAATAGTAAAAGGTTAAAATGATTTGGTCAGAGGTTGGCATTTTAAATTGAAAAAAGAAAACAATCATCCACTTTATGCTAAAAAAAGAAGAGTGACATGTGAAAAATGCTATGACGTAGTTGTGTTGTGAAGCCGTGGACACTGCTGCATCCCATGTCAGGGTGTCTGTTCTAGTCCCAGCCGCTCCCTTCCAATCTAACTCCCTCTAAATGCATGTAGGAAGGCAAAGGATGATGTTTCAGGTACTTGGGCCCCTGCCATCCATGGGGGAGACCAGGTGGAGCTCCTGGCTCCTTGCTTCAGCCTGTCCCAGCCCTGGCGGTGACAGCCATTTGGTAATTGAACCAGCAGATGGAAGACCTCTCTGCCTTTCAAATCAATCAATCAATCCTTTGTTTAAAACTTTTTTATAGTTTATTGGTATACTTGTGACATTTTGGATGATTAGAACATGGATTCCAAAGGTGACCATTTATTCAACTCCAGCATTTTATAGGAAACTGTGGCCTTCAAACCACTAGAACTATAACACAGCCAAGCGTAGTCCTGATCACTTGTCTTCTCACTGCTTATCCACTGAAAAATAGGCATTACTGGAACATCTTTTTGGCTTAACCTCTGCTGTTAATTTTTTTTTTTAATGTTTCAGAACATTTCTTTTTACTTAGTGAATGTATGTCTTTAAAGGTGTGCATTTTGTATAGGAGGGGCATTTTGTGGATGTTATTATTTTTCTTAAATACTTATTTAAAAGTTAGAGAGAGAGAGATCTTCCATCTGCTAGTTCACTCTCCAGATGGCTGCAATGGCCAGCACTGAGTTAGGCCAAAGCCAGATGCCAGGAGCTTCATCTGGATCTCTCAGGTGGGTGGCAGTCACTCAATTACTTGGGCCATCTTCTGCTGCTTTTCTTGGGCCTTTAGCAGGGAGCTAGATTAAAAGTGGAGTAGCTGGGACATGAACTGGTGCCCATATGGGATGCCAGCTTTGCAGGTGGCAGTTTTACCCACTATGCCAGAATGCCGGTCCCATTATTTTTTAATTAATTAGAGATAGAAAGAGACAGAGTGCTTCCATTTGCTGGTTTACCCCTCAAATGCCCAAAATGACCAGGCAGGTGAGAGGAAAAGCTGGGAGCTAGAACTCCTATGAGGGTAGCAGGGAACCAACTGTCTGAGCTTCAGCCACTTGCAGCCCAAGATTTGCACTAGTAGGAAGCTGGAATCAGGAGCCAGGGCCAGGAATCATTCAGGCCTCTTATGGGACACAAGAATCTCGAGTTGCAAGTTAACCACCAGGCCAAATGCCCACTCCTTATAGATATAAATGTCCAGGAGAATTTGATGCAGAGGATAACAAAAACTTGGCTGACTATATTAATTTAATACCATTTATAAATTTCTGAAGAAAGTTTGCAGATTCTGAATATTTTTTCTTAGAATTCTTCCTTTGGGAATTAAATTCAGAAAAATTCCACATAGAGGAATTCAGTTCCTCTTGTGTAGCTATAAATTATCAAAAGAGAAATTATGAAAAGAGAAAAATAACTTTTCAAATAAATTTGACTGTTAAGAGGCATTGTGGAAAGTTATAATTAGAATAACTTTTGCACATAGAAAGACATTTAATCCAAAATTTTTTATACAAATTTAAACTTAGTACCTTTCACAGCAGACCTTACGTTTCTAACCAGAGAAATTTCTTGCAGAAGCTGGAGCCTGCAAATTTATTAAATTAGAGAGAAATTGGATGGACAGATAAATAGACCCGTGTGTATGTTTGTGCATTTGAAGTAATCTTAGATGGAGAATCTCTGGTAATCGCTTTATTCATATACAGTAAGATACTATTGTGGTATCTCCCTAAATTGTCTTTAAAGCTACTCAGCTTTTAACATGCAACAAATACAAATTCATCAGTCTGGCAATTATGCCATTAGACTATGTGGGGAACTTCTGGGGGGAAAAATCAGGAAATTTTGTTCAGTCCAAAAAACACAGCATTGCTTTGAGAAAACTAAAATCTTCCAGAATTCAGAGGAGGCAGAAATTGAAACTTGGTCATAAAATAAGGAGCTATCAGAGTCTTCACTTATGACATTACTTACTTAAAGTTAACAGGGTGGAAGTGAAATGTGTGTGCACGCACACACACACACACACACACACGATATCCTTTTTATATGTCAGAGTTTTTTTTTTTTTTAACCACTTTTAGTAGCTTTAAGAAAATAAAATTCCATTAACCTGTATTAAAACAAGATGTAATGTCACTTAAGGGCAGGGGATCGGCGAGGAATAGGAATAGCAGGATCTGGGCCAGAGAACCTCATTTTGATTGCCTCAGAAAACCTTTAGTCTTCCTGAGGAGTTGCCAGAATCAACATTTCTTACCAGCGTGTCACTGCAGCCCAGCTGAGGCCACTGGATATAGTTTTCTACACCCAGGAACCCAAACATTTCAGGGGCTCCTAGCATCCTTCCACAGTTTGAAGACAAATGCCAGCGTGGGGAACTGCTAAGACTTTCTCATAAAACTGATTGGCTGTAGCAAACAAAAAAAAGCAAACGCAAGAAGTAATGAAGGCCGGTGCAGCTCCCTAGGCTAATCCTCCACCTTCGGCGCTGGCACCCCAGATTCTAGTCCCAGTTGGGGCGCCGGAATTCTGTCCCGGTTGCCCCTCTTCCAGTCCAGCTCTCTGCTGTGGCCAGGGAGGGCAGTGGAGGATGGCCCAACTGCTTGGGCCCTGCACCCACATGGGAGACCAGGAGGAAGCATCTGGCTCCTGGCCTCGGATCAGCGCAGCGCCGCGGGTGGCGGCCATTTGTGGGGTGAACCAACGGAAAGGAAGACCTTTCTGTCTCTCTCTCTCACTGTCTAACTCTGTCAAAAAATAAAATAAAAAAAAGTAATGAAGACACAATTCACTTATCAACTCCTTGTATTTACACCAACAGCTTTTCTCTAAAAACACCTTTCAAGATTTTGTCTTTATTCAAGATTTAAAAAAAAAAAAACTTCCTTTCATATGCTTAAGACAGTTCTGATCCGTTGAATCAAACGAGTCTAGGAATACGATAAAATATATCAATGCCATTAAAAACAGCATTGGTCGTCCCCCATCCACCGAGTAATCAAAACGTTAATTGCCTTAACTGGCAATTTCTACAACCTGAGCCAATTTTGTGTGACTCGTTTTTGGGGGGTACACGTGAGGACAGTTTCTAGTGTCGATCTGATCTCGAATTAGAAAATCAGGACACAGGGGATTGACATTCTGCGAGGGGCGCGGACCAAGCTCAGAGACCCAGCCGGCACGGCCGAGACGCGGCCCGCAGGCGAGCCGAGACCCGGCCGAGTTCCGCTGACCCAGCTGTGCCCTGCGGTGCTGGGTTCTCGCGCAGCCAATGCCGCCCGGTGTCGGCGCGATTATTTACGACCGCCCGGCTGCGCAGGGTGGTGCAGGCCCAGGAGCACCCGGGATCTGCCGCCTCTTCCAGGTTCTCCCTGGGCCGAGTCCCGCAGTTCCCCGAACCGAAGGCTGTCCCGGCCGCGCGTTCGCAGGGGTCGCTCTGACAGCGGCGAAGCCCGGCGCGCCGACTTCTCGCGAGGTTTCGCGCCCTCCTCACCCACCCCCTCCGCCCGCTCCCAGCTCCGGCGCCCGCGGCTCCCGCTATGGCTGCGCTGCGGCGGCTCTTGTGGCCGCCACCCCGGCTGCCGTCTCCGCTATCCCCTCACCAGCCCTTTCTGGGGCCGCCCGGGCGGCCTGCGGGGACGGTCCCGGGTTTCCCTGGCCGGCCCTTCTCCAGCCGGGAGGATGAGGAGGGTGCTGTGGCGGAGGCTGCTTGGAGGCGGCGGCGGCGGCGCTGGGGGGAGCTGAGCATCGCGGCGGCGGCCGGCGGGGGTCTCGTCGGCCTCGTGTGCTACCAGCTGTACGGGGACCCCAGGGCCGACTCACCGCGGGGGCTGGCGCCGGGGCGCCCCTGCGAGAGCGCGGCCGCAGAGCCCGAGGAGGCGCTCCGCGGCCGGGGGCTGCTTCCCATCCCGGTCGCTGCTGCCAAGGAGACGGTATGTGCGCGTGCGCGCGCTGGCCCGGCCCGCAGGTGACGCCCCAGGGTTGGCGGGCAGGTGTGATTCACCTGCTCGCGGGAGGGGGTGGTGTGAGGACCGTGCGGGGTGAGCCTGAGACGCGGGGCCTCCTGCGAGGTCGGACGTGCCGGGTTGTGGCGACCGTGAGCCGTGTGACGCGGATTGGGGAACCGCGGGCAATGAGACAGAGACGGGCTAGGCCAGGCACGTCCAGGTCCCCCTCACCCAGGTGTCCGGAAGACAAAGATGATGCCCTTGTGGCTGCATCAGGACCATACTTGTTTCTACGGCTGTGACCTTTCAGCCAGACCCCCACGACTCAGAAAAAAAGGGCAAAGGAACCCTCAGGCTGGATGAGGGCCCTACATAGGGTAAGGAAGTTTATTAGTCCCAAGAGAGGAAATACTAAAGTGTCTAGCCTCCTCATCACAGGTGAGAAGGAAGAACAATGTTGCCAGACTGGTAGAGAAAAGAAAAGCCCATTTAAAAAGTTTACTTCTCCCCTCCACTAAAGCTAGAATCCCTTAAGTAGGTAATGGGTAGAACACCAAAAGGCAGGGAACCGTGAATGAAGCTAATTCGTAGAGAGCAACATCACATAAAAATGCTCAAGTATCGTTATGTGGTCGAGAATATAAAGAAGGGTGTAAGGCAAGAATGAGTAAAGGAGCGTGATGTTTTTGTCACATCTGTGAATGTAGTAGTCACATAAGTGAGTAGGAAAATTATTAGGGAAACTTTCCTTGTAAGGCTAGAAGTGTGCGTGGAAGGCTTGCAGGAAAATCATTGAGAAAGCTGTGCTGTTTGTAACTATAGCCTTTAGTCTGTACATAGGTACACAACGGTGATTGGATGTAATTGCATTAGTTACTCTTTGTGGAGGTTGTCCATGTGTTTTAGTGAGGGAATCTGTTTTATGGTTCTTCTAGCAACATGTATACGATGAAGACTTAAAATACTAGCAGACACCTTCAGCCGTCATCCGTCCCCACCCCACCCAACCAGTGAACTCTTGTGGCTTATCTTGGAGAATGGCATGAACCTTGTGTCCTGGTTGACTAAGTTGTAACTTTAAATCAACTGTAGTTCATCTAGGAACAGATTAGCAAGGTAGAAAGCATTCATTCAGTATTTTCTTTTTAAAAGTTAATTTTACTTTTAAAGTTGAGACAAAATATCATGCAGTTTTTAACAGACCACAACCAGAAAGCTAGAACTCTCACTCTCCCAGCTACTAGTTGTATCATTTGGGGCAAATTCCTGCTCACAATGCCTGTTTCTTCATCTGCAAAATGAGGCTGATAGTCGCATTGTGAGTAAAAGAATTAATATATTTGAAGTACAGTGGTACCCCTGGCATGTAGTGGGCATTCAATAATTTGGTTATTTATTGATATTTAAGATTATACATATTTTTATTTGTTTACATTATTTAATGTTTATGGACGTTGCTATCCATTGTTTGAGAGATCGAATAATATTAAAAATCCTGTGTCTTACCCTTCCCAAGTCTGTCCCTGAGTTCTTTTTGGTTGTTCATTTTGTGTGTGGACTTTATGCCCTCTCTAAACTTTTACATTCTTCTCTTTATCTCTACTGTTTAAAATTTACATAGTTGGCCGGCAGCTTACTTGGCTAATCCTCCACCTGCGGTGCCGGCACCCCAGGTTCTAGTCCCAGTTGGGGTGCCAGATTCTGTCCAGGTTGCTCCTCTTCCAGTCCAGCTCTCTGCTGTGACCCAGGAGTGCAGTGAAGGATGGCCCAAGCGCTTGGGCCCTGTACCCGCATGGGAGACCAGGAGAAAGTACCTGGCTCCTGGCTTTGGATGGGCGCAGCGCACTGGCTGTAGCAGCCATTTGTGGGGTGAACCATTGGAAAAAAAAGGAAGACCTTTCTCTCTGTCTCTTTCTCTGTAACTCTGCCTGTCAAAAAAAAATTACATAGTAAATTTAAATTTAAATTAATTGTGCAAGTTATATAAGGGCCCTTTTCAATAGGGAAATATATGTCTGAAAATTCTGTGTAATTTTCTTTTATTATTTCTTTCACAGTTTCATTTTTTTTTTCTGTTAGTTTGAAATTCAATCTCCGGACAGATCTTAATCTAATCCTTTATTTTTTAGTTTTTTAAAGAGAGAGAGAGAAAATACAGAGATTTCTCATCTAAAGATTCACTCTGCAATTACCAGCAACATTTGCAGAGTGTTGCCTTGGGCCAGGCTGAAACCAGGGACTGGAAATTCAGTCCCCTGCTCCCACATGGATAGCAGGGACTCAACTCTTTGGGCCATTACCTGTTGCCTCCCAGGGTGGGCATTAGCAGGAAACTGACCAGAAGCTGAAGCAGGAGTTAAACCCAGGAGCTCTGATTCGGGGTTCTCATGTCCAAAGGGGTGTTGTTACTGCTGCTCTAGGTGTTCACTAATGTTTGTGTGGTACAGCACCTTATTGTGTTTCATGGTTGCAGTATTTTCTCTTGGACTATAAAGATGTAAATTATAGTTTAGTCTTTTGCTCACTTGGGTTACTTTGTTTCTTTTAGGTCCTTTGTTATTCCTGCATGATTTTTACAAACTCTCACCTTGATTTTGGAAGGTTTCCTCACTGTTTTTTGCTTGTTTGAAAACCACTCAAGGTCTTTGTTCATAAACCTGGTTTTTCATCTGGTGATTGGGACTTTTCAGTAGAGCAGCATCCAGATCTCAGTATTTTTTGGCTCTCTCTTATCTGGTACCGTTGAGTTTCTTCAAAGAGTAGGAAAGAAAGGAGGGGCAGTAATCTTAGGGATGAAGGCACAGATACACGTATGTGTAAGAGCATGTGTCTTGTGGGCTATCTCCTATTATACTTACATGTTGGTACTCAGTCCTCTGTTTTCAACACCAGCACTTACACTGTCTTATAAGTCCTTGTGTTTCCGAGGCCTTGTACTTTTTAGGGTTCCATATAGAAGTTAACTTACTCCTGTTTGATCTTCTCCACAGCACACAGATCATGCCTCTAAGTCAGTTATTTCACCTCCAACTCTTCAACTTTATAAAAGTCTGGTGAATTATTTTAAATGATTTAGGGCTTTCTCTTTCTTAGTCTGTATATTTATGCTGTTTTAAAATTTACTTATGATTTTAGTGTGGCCAGCGGAAGAAAAGGTTTTGAAGGAGACTCATGTAGTTAATCTGCCGTTTTTCAGATTTCTGCTGCTTCATTTATTATGTTTACTTGATCTTCCTGAAGTGGTAGAAATGATTCCTTTAGGTGTTTAAAACTATTGCTAAGAACTTTTCATAAAGCCTCTTTTAAGCAGCATATTATGTTGGGCATAGCTTGGCATATAAATTAACCTGTGTATGTTATAATACTTTAACTGATGGAAGTCAAGAGCATTAACCTATAAAAATAAATTCTATTGCCATTGCTTTGAAGATTTCTGAACTTCCACCAGAAGGCCTCTGACTGATAAAATATTCCTGCTGATCCTGTATTCTCCGATAATGACTTTTTGGGGAACTATTTGTGTGAATTGCTTACCTTCTTTGCTTGTCTTAGCACTTTAAGGAAATGGACTGTATTGGTCTTGGTCACCTTCATATTTTCCTTGTCAGGTAAAGGGCTTAGCTCTTGTAGACACAATAAATATTTGTTAAATTAGACAAGCCCATGATAAATATTTGTATGGCATATATACGTTGAAGAAGTACAACTGCATTCTGTGAGTATTATTGGGTTAATATTTTGTTCAACTAAAGTAGTTATTTATAGTCATATTGACTTCAGTCAGAGTCAAAATTCCAGTCTTTGGGAGACCACATCACGTGACACAGTATTTATTTTAATTGTGCAAGGTTGGCTTGCCAAAATTTTCCAGTAAATTGTGGCCTTGAACTTTACCATAAAGAGATGTTGACAAGATTATTTTGAGAACCTTAAACGTTTTAGCCATACAACACTATTTTTATTAGGGGGAAAAATTTTGTCCTAGAACTGCCTTTTTGTTTCAGGTCCAGAATAAAAACAAAACAAAACAAACAAAACCCTCAAAAAAACCTCAGAGTGCTTAACACTTTACTCCTATGTTTTATTTATTTTGCAGAACACATGAGCTATTTTATGATTTGTTTATTTGAAGAAGCTTCAACTAATTCAGTTTTACTGTGGGGTGGAAAATGAGTTCAACTGATTTTCTGTCTGCTTTTTATTCCTGCATTAGCTAAAAATCCTGCATTAAAATTTTTTTCACTATATATCTTTTTAAAATTTTCATCTACTTGAAAGGAAGAGCCAGAGCAAGAGAGAGAGAGAGAGATTGTACATCTGCTGATTTACTCCCCGAATAACTGCAACAGCCAGGGTTCTGCCAAGTTGAAACCAAGAGCTGGAATTCCATCCAGGTCTCCCGGGTGGGTGGCAGGGACCCAAGCACTTGAGCCATCATATGCTGCCTCTCAAGATGCATTATCAGGAAGCCGAGCATTATCTAAAGCAGAGTAGCTGGGACTTGAACCAGCACTCCGATAGTGGATGCAGACATCCCAAGCCGGAGTTGAGCCTGCTGCACTATAATGTCTGCCCCTCTTTATTGTATGTATTTTCCAGGGCATCTTGAGATATAGTTTTATGCTTATTTTTCCCCCAGCATATTGAAGAATTTATCAGATGTGTAAATGGAGAATAGTTAGGAAAATGAAAATAGGTTCATTATGTGTAAAATAATATTGTTGTATAGGAAGATAAACTAAGTGATCCCCTCTTTTGGTTTCCTGAATCACCTTGTGACAAATAAGTCCACCAGATTCCACCTGCTCACTTTGAAATGGTTTGACCATGTAATAAGTTCACATACCACCATTTGAATATAGAGCCTCCCTCCCACAACTAAATCACAGTAAGATTTGGATGAATTTCCGAAAAGTATATTCTCTTTCTGGTTACACCAGAAATGTAGTTGTGGGAATCTTTACCTGGGATTTGATGAAAGCTGGTTGTGACACTTTGTAGGGGTTCTTTTATTTAGATCCACATTGGGAATCAGGACATGAAACCGTCCTAACTCTGAACTTAAATTTTTAAAAAATCTTCATCTTTTCAATAATTTCAGCATTAAGTTTGAATGAATGTGTATAATAATTTTTTTCCTCACTCTGTGTGATCTCTATGAAACAAAACAATCAAAACAACAAGAAGAATTGAATTGTATTTTGAATTGGAATTCAGGTGTATTTGTGTTTAATGTGACATCTGAACTGATTTTCACATACGATTCTACTTATGTAATTTTGGACTGAACTGTTTATGATTACTTAGTAAAATGTAATTATCCTTTGGACTGAATATATATAATTTATCTCTAGTAATTTTTCTGAAATGAGTGCCATTTTCTTCCTAAAGATTAAAGAAACTTTGGAATCATTAAAGCTATTACAATAATGTTACTTTAAAAAAATTTTTATTTACTTATTTGAAAGGCAGAGTAATAGAGACAGGAGATCTTAGATAGATGGATATCCTCCATCTGCTGGTACACTCCCCAAATGCCCACAACATCCAGGGCTGGGTCAGGCTGAAGCCAGGAGCCAGGAACACTATCCAGCTTGGGTAGTTGGGATTTAAATACCTGAGCCATCTTCTGCTCCCTTCCAAAGTGCATTAGCAGGAAGCTGAATCAGAAGCAGAGTAGCTAGAACTCAAGGGGCTGGCATTGTGGAGTAGGGGGTTAAGCCACAGGTGCAGTGCTATCATCCTTTGAGGGTGCCTGTTCCAGTTCTGGCTGCTCCATTTGCAATATAGTTCCCTGCTAATGGCCTTGGGAAAACAGTGGAAGATGAGCCATCTGTTTGAGCTCCTGCCACCCACTTGAGAGACCAGGATGAGGCTCCTGGCTCCTGGCTTTGGCCTGGCCCAGCACTGGCCTTTGTGGCCATCCAGGGAGTATACCAGTGGATGGAAGATATCTGTTTCTCTGTCTGTCCCCCTCCTCTCTTTGTAACTCTGATTTTCAAATAATTTTTTTTTTAAAGGCAGAGTAGCAGAATTCAAACCAGCACTCTAATATGGGAAGTGGGCATCCTAAGTGCAGCTTAACCCCCTACACCAAAATGCCAGCCAACATCCCTACATTTTATAGTATGTTTTTATGGAGTATAAAGAGGTGTTTTGATACATGTATGCATTTATAATGATTAAATCAAGTGAAAGAAATTTGTATTCTTTTGCAATTTACTTCTAGTGAGAATGTACAATAACTATAATGCAATGTGGTAAAGTAATGTGAGGGGAGAAATAGAATTCTACCATGGGAGCATGGTAGAAGAAGATATACCCCAGGATCGAGGCCTTAAACATGGCTTAAATGTGCAGGAAGCTTCATCTAAGAAAAGACTTAAAGGATGAGTAGGAATTATTAGGTACAAAAGGAATGCAAGGGGCCGAGGAAATATATTCTAAGTCAAGGGAAAAACATGCGGTAGCATAATGTGTTCACAGAACTGGAAGAATGTCGATATAGATGTAGCAGAGAATTTAAGGCAAAAAGTAATCAGACATAGTCTAATAGTTGATAGGAAAGTGGATAGTGCAAGACCTTCAAAGGTCAACTAAGGAACGTGAACTTTAAGAGAATTGAGAGACATTTGCTTATTTTTAGGGATGAAGATGATATATTAAAATTTGTATTTGGAAAAATCACTTTAGGTGTAGAGGCAATGGGGAAGGAGAGGGAGGGATGGGTAAGGAGTCTTAGGTAAGATGCTATTGCTTCTTAGAGAAGAATGTGAGAGTGTTGTGGGGAGCAACTCGGACTAGACTGTTACTGGAATTAAGACTTATTCTGTGCATCTGCTCTCCCACAATATGGCGCTGAGAAGGGAGTAACAACTTCTACGCAGCTGCCTCTCGCCAACTTGAGTGATGACCTGCAGGAGCTGATCCTGCTCCTGATTGGAGGAGAGCAGCGTACTCGGCATGTGGGTAGCAGAGTTGGGATTGGTGGAAGAGGACTATAAAGGAGGAGAGAGACAACATGCACCAGGAACATCTAAGAGGAACACTTGAGCAGCCCCCGAGAGAGCCGGCCGGCGGTGTCCCGCTCCCCCGCGGAAGTGGGGAAAGTGGCGGGGGGAACCGCCCTTCCACGGAGGTGGAAGGGTCGGTAGCCAACCCGGGAAGAACCAGCAGCAAACCCGGGAAGGGCCGAGCAGACAAAAGAATAGCACAGGGTCCTGTGTCGTTCCTCCGCGAAGAGGGGGAGCGACATAATGGTACCGTGACTCGGATATGAAGCCTAGGCAGGGTTTAGTGTCGTTCCTCCACGAAGAGGGGGAGCGACAAGTGTGATTCTCTTTAAGTCTTTAATTTTTAAAGAAAATATACATGTCTATCAGTTTTTAGCCATAATACGTCCTTAGATAAGAGATGGTTATTACTTTACTAGGGAAATTATTGTAAGAAGTTACTGAATTGGAGAGAGATTGAGGAGGTAGGATCACTAGTACTGACTAGTTGATTGACTTAGAAATGAGGAAGATGGAAGAACCCAGTGATATTGAAGTCCTTGTTTTGGCAGCTGGAAGGATGTGCTGCATTTCACTGAGACTGGGCTCTCAAGAGAAAAAAGAGAAGCTAGTGGGCATGGGTTGTAAAATTTTAATTTGCACAGTGGATCCAGGTATTTATTGGACAAAGGAAAATTTCCAGTTGGATATGTAAGTCAGAAGCTCGAGAGAGAAATATGTACTATAGAAATAGAGTTGGGAATCAAATACTAAATGTCATGAAGAATGGATAAGGCCAGCTCTCTTCTGTGGCCCGGGAGTGCAGTGGAGGATGGCCCAAGTCCTTGGGCCCTGCACCCCATGGGAGACCAGGAGAAGCACCTGGCTCCTGCCATCGGATCAGCATGGTGCGCAGGCCGCGGCGGCCATTGGAGGGTGAACCAACGGCAAAAAGGAAGACCTTTCTCTCTGTCTCTCTCTCTCACTGTCCACTCTGCCTGTCAAAAAAATAAAAATAAAAAATAAAAAAAAAGAATGGATAACATTGTTCAGAATATGTAAAATGAAAAGAGAAAAGCACCTAAGGAGGGCGCCCGTGAGCATCCGTGATTTGAAGGACTGACAGAAAAAGGAAGCTCTGCCAATGCCAAGAAGGTGCAGACAAGTAGAAAGAAGACAAGGAGGGACATGGAAGCAATGAAAGATAGTACCCACCAGAGGCAGTAGTCACAGTAAATGCTATCCAGGAGGATTCCAATATGAGAAACAGAAAATTACATTGAGTAAGCAATAACAAAGTCATGGGTGATTTTTGAAATAATTTGAGGTAAAAATCAAATTATAGTTGGATAAATTGAGAATAAAGGTGAGGAAAAAGTAAGGTAGACAAGGTGAGGACGTGTTGACAACTCTTTCAAGAATTGGGCCATGAAGGGGAGGAGGGAGGATGGTAGCTTGAGGGACATAGAATTGTTTCCTATTTTTTTGTTTGTTTCTTAAGATGAAAGCTCCTTCAATGTATTTAAATACTGAAAGAAAGAGGATCATTGATTTGTCAAGGGCCAGAATAAAAAACATAAGTGAAGAGTTTGGTCATAGATGATAAGACAGATGATACTTACATTGTATTAGGAGGAGGAGATGGGAGGAAACAGATTGTATACATGTCGAGTGGCAAGTATAACTGGAGGAATTCTTGCCTGATGGCTTCTCTTTTCTCTGTGAAACAGGAGGTGACTCCATATCTTGAAAGAAAACCATAGAAATGTAGGGGTAAGGATGGATGCAGTTAAGATGCTGGTTAAGATGCTACATCTTGTTTTAGAGTGGGTTGGTTCAATATCCACCTATGGCTGCTGATTCCAACTCCCTGCACTGATGGTTCACATAACTGGGGAGACCTGGCCCAGGCCTCTCCATTTGGGGAGTGAACCAGTGGATGGGAGTGCTGTCTTTCTCTCTACCTCTTAATGAATGAATGAATAAATGAATTTAAAAAAGGGATGTGTGGACTAACTACAACAAAGATTTGTAAGAAAGTGGATGATTGAATTAGCCACCGTGAATTCAAAAAAAGAAAAAATGTAGAAAACCGTATCTCTTGATTTGATCATATTTTATTTTTGCAAACTTAAATATGAATTTTGAAATTATAAAGTGAATTATTAACTTGCCCAAGAAATTTAGTATTTTGATATGATCACAACTTTTGCTGTACTAACTTACTAAGTTGTTTTCTGCTATTCCTTCTTTTTTTAAAAAACTTTTGTTTAATAAATATAAATTTTGAAAGTACAACTTTTGGATTATAGTGGTTTTTCTGCCCATAAATACCCTCCCACCCGAAAACCATCACATTCTTCATTAGGATTCATTTTTAATTATCTTTATATATAGAAGATCAACTTGGTATATACTAAGTGAAGATTTCGGGGCCGGTGCTGTGGTGCAGTGAGTTAACGCCCTGGCCTGAAGTGCCGGCATCCCATTGGGCGCTGGTTCGAGACCTAGCTGCTCCACTTCCAATCCAGCTCTCTGCTATGGGCTGGGAAAGCAGTAGAAGATGGCCCAACTCCTTGGGCCCCTGCACCCATGTGGGAGACCAGGAGGAAGCTCCTGGCTCCTGGCTTCGGATTGGCCCAGCTCCGGCCGTTGCGGCCATCTGGGGAGTGAACCGTCGGTTGGAAGACCCTCCCTCCCTCCCTCTCTCTCTCTCTCTCTCTCTCTCTCTCTGCCTCTCCTGTCTCTGTGTAACTCTGACTTTCAAATAAATAAATCCTTTAAAAAAAAGATTTCAACAGTTTGCACCCACATAGACACACAAAGTATAAAGACTGTTTGAGTACTAGTTTTACCATTAATTCGCATAGTACAACACATTAAGGACAGAGATCCTACATGGGGAGTAGGTGCACAGTGACTCCCATTGTTGATTTAACAATTGACACTCTAATTTATGACGTCAGTAATCACCCAAGGCTCTTGTCATTAGCTGCCAAGGCTGTGGAAGCCTCTTGAGTTCACAACTCCGACCTTATTTAGACAAGGCCATAATCAAAGTGGAAGTTCTCTCCTCCCTTCAGAGAAAGGTACCTGCTTCTTTGATGGCCCATTCTTTCCGTTGGGATCTCACAGAGATTTTTCATTTAGGTCATTTTTTTTATGCTACTACTCCTTAAGAGATATATAAATCTTAGTAATCTGATCTAATTAGTACTTTTTTTTTTACCCATGATGTAATATTTAACTTACATAGGAAATGCACTAAACTTATAATACAATACAGATTTAATTCTTTTTATTTAAACTTGATAGGCAAGTTTAAACTGGAGAGTATTAGATCTCACTGATCTTTAATTGTTGTGCCAAAGACTGAGAATTTGAGTAACTTTATTTTGTGTGGTGTAAACACCCTTGTGATAGAGAAAAATGTCTTTAAAAATAAGTCAAACAAGCTCTATTTATGGTATTATCTACGTAACATTAAAGAAAATGCCTGTTCATTTGTGTACTAAA
Source organism: Oryctolagus cuniculus (assembly GCF_964237555.1). Classification (NCBI taxonomy): domain Eukaryota; kingdom Metazoa; phylum Chordata; class Mammalia; order Lagomorpha; family Leporidae; genus Oryctolagus; species Oryctolagus cuniculus. The sequence continues at coordinate 73,469,941 of NC_091433.1, read as the reverse complement.
CAGGATTTTCTGGTTATATTATTGTCTTCCCCTTCCTCTTTAAGTAAGCTTTTACTCCTTTATTCAGCACTGCATCTTAGTCCAAAATCAGTGTTGATCTTTATGTTGTTGTTTAACTTATGCTTGGGAAAATTTCTTTTCCCTCATGTCTTCACTTTATAATGATCCCTTTATGCATTTCTACTTATGATTGCCATCTGTAACAGCTTCAAGTTCACAGCAAGCCAAGTGTAATAAAGAATATTTGGATTGGGATCAGGAGACTTCAGTTAAGATAGTGATTTAGCCTTTACTTACCTATGCTCAGTATAGAGTCAGAGAACTTCAAAAACCATTTTATTTACATCTCGCCACAAAAACTTAGTGCTCCTGTCTAACTGCAACAAAGCTTGAGAGATGTAACTTTCATATTATGTGCTGGTGCACCTAGCTCTAAGGAAAAAACTGTAGAGTTAATAATGAGTATCTGTCAGTCTTTATTAGCTGAAATATATCCTGTCAGGTAAATGGCTTTGATATGAAATGAAAATGAAAATATTCCAAAATGACTTGTGGAATATTCACTTCATAAAATAAATGACTTAGACTTCTGGTACTAGCAATACAGCGCTCTACGTAATCTGTCATATTAGTCTTAAACATACTTTTAAAATACCACACTGTACTTACCAGAAACTGAGGGAAACTGCTAGGGGCAGAAAAAAAGAGGAGACTAATAACGAGAATAGTGTGTGAGCTATAGCTTATATAGAAGCTATATATGGGGGAATAATGGAATCATTATGAGATTTTAGGGACTTGGGTTTTAACTCCTGTGTGGGGACTGAAGGCAAGACCTGTCTTGTCCAAGGAAGTTGGAATTTAGGTACCACCTACCTAAAGCCAGAATCCTCAAAAAGGACAGGCTTAAAAAAAAAAAAATCCTACTCCCTATACAAGCTAATGATAAGAGAAACCTGAAGATCTCTGAACTGTTGAGTGGAAAAGGGGACTCTCTTGGAATGTATGAACATGGTTCCTTACCATTTCATGTGGGTTCAGAGTTAGAATGTGTATTACCCAAGCACAGAAATAGTAGGTGCAGCTGAAAGAAGGAAATGCAAATCTTCCTTGAGGGGTAAATGCCCTGAGCACTGGCTCTATGTGGTCCTTTTTTTTTTCTTTTTCTCTTTTATTTACTTTTTTTAAATTTTATTTATTTGTTTGAGAGGCCGAGTTAGAGAGAGAGAGAGAGAGAGAGAGAGAGAGAGAGAGAAAGGTCTTCCATCCGCTAGTTCACTCCCCAAATGGCTGCAATGGCTGGAGCTGGGTCAATCTGAAACCAGGAGCCAGGAGCTTCTTCTGGGTCTCCCACATGGGTGCAGGTGCCCAAGGACTTGGGTCATCCTCTACTGCTTTCCCAGGCCATAGCAGAGAGATGGATCAGAAGTGGAGCAGCTGGGACGTGAACTGGTACCCATATGGGATGCCGGCACTGCAGGCAGAGGCTTAGCTTACTATGCCACAGTGCCGGCCCCTCTGTGTGGTTCTTACAGATAAGGTCTAGATGAGGATGAAGTCAGTCCAAAAGGACAAAATATGTGAAGTTCTGTGAGTTAGAGTCACTAATCTAAATGATTATATCCTTGTCAGTTTGATAATAGCATAATTTGGCTGAATCTGTAAATGAAGTATATTCAAAATGATGAAAGACAATGAAAACTCAGTATGAAAAACAGCAAAATAAAACTTCTGGAAATATGAAATGTACCTATTATAAGCTTCAGTGGTTATAAAGCATAACTGAATAGACTATTAGTAAACTAAAAAATAATTTGAGGAAACTGCACAGAATGTAACACAGAGGTAAAGAATTGGCAAGTATTAAAGAGTTTAGGAGACATAAAATAGGCTGAGTCTACAATTTGTCTATTAGACTGAAAGAATAAAGAGACTGAGAGAGGTAATGCACTGATTATAAGAGAAAATGGCAGGGCCAGTGCTGTGGTGTAGTGGGGAAAACCACCGCCTGCGATTCTGGCATCCTATATGGGTCCCAATTCGAGTCCCAGCAGCTCTACTTCTGATCCAGGTCTCTGCTATGGCCTAGGAAAGCAGTGGAGGATGGTCCAGGTCCTTGGGCTCCTGCACCAGTGTGGGAGACCTGGAGGAAGCTCCTGGCTCCTGGCTTCAGATTGACAAAGCTTTGGCCATTGCAGCCATTTGGGGAATGAACCAGTGGATGGAAGACCTCTCTCTGTAGCTCTGCCTTTCAAATAAATAAATAAATCTTTTAAAAAAAGAGAAAATGGCTGAGAAGTTCCCAGAAAGGAGCAAAGACAGTAATCTTCAGATTTAGTCACATTGTAGTGAAAGTGTAACATCAAGGATAAACGGGATACATTTCCCACAAAGGGACTATAGTTGGTCTGAAAATATAGACCAATCAGTGGCAGCTGATGGAAGCCTAGAGGACAGGGGAATCTGCCTGTCTTTAAAATGCAGAAAGAAAGTAACTGCCAGGTTAGAGTTCTATATGTAGGTAAATTATCATTTAGGATTGAGAGCAAAATTCATTTTCCTAAGGGATAGAGTTTACCACTCTCAGATCATTGTTGAAAAAACTATTGAGAAGTACATATCAGGAAGAACTGATTTAAAAATAAATAGAAAAGGTGAAAATCACAAAGCAGTGGTAGATAGGAATGAGTAAAAATGGGGCCAGTCTTAAACATTGACTATACATAACAATCATAGTATCTTGTTTTTTTTTTTTTTTTTTTTTTTTTTTTGACAGGCAGAGTGGACAGTGAGAGAGAGAGACAGAGAGAGAAAGGTCTTCCTTTGCCGTTGGTTCACCCTCCAATGGCCGCCGCTGCAGCCGGCGCACCGCGCTGATCCTGGCAGGAGCCAGGAGCCAGGTGCTTTTCCTGGTCTCCCATGGGGTGCAGGGCCCAAGCACCTGGGCCATCCTCCACTGCACTCCCTGGCCATAGCAGAGAGCTGGCCTGGAAGAGGGGCAACCGGGACAGAATCCGGCGCCCCAACCGGGACTAGAACCCGGTGTGCCGGCGCCGCAAGGTGGAGGATTAGCCTATTGAGCCACGGCGCCGGCTCAGTATCTTGTTTTTTAAAGATTTTTTTAAAAATTTATTTGAAAGACTGAGTTACAGAGAGGCAGAGAGAGAGAGAGAGAGAGAGAGACAGTCTTCCATCTGCTGGTTCACTGCCCAAATGGCCGCAATGGGCAAGGCTGAACCGATCTGCAGCCAGGAGCCAGGAGCTTGTTCTGGGTCTCCCATGTGAATGCAGGGGCACAAGAACTTGGGCCATCTTCCACTGCTTTCCCAGGCCACAGCAGAGAGCTAGATTGGAAGTGGAGCAGCTGGGACTCGAACCAGGACACAAATGGGATGCTGGCACTGCAGGCGGAAGCTTTACCCTCTATACCATGGTGCCAGCCCCATAGTATCTTTTTTTTTTTTTTTTTTTTTTTTGACAGGCAGAATGGACAGTGAGAGAGAGAGACAGAGGGAAAGGTCTTCCTTTTGCCGTTGGTTCACCCTCCAATGGCCGCGGCCGGCGCGCTGCGGCCGGCGCACCACGCTGATCCGATGGCAGGAGCCAGGTGCTTCTCCTGGTCTCCCATGGGGTGCAGGGCCCAAGGACTTGGGCCATCCTCCACTGAACTCCCGGGCCACAGCAGAGAGCTGGCCTGGAAGAGGGGCAACCGGGACAGAATCCGGCGCCCCGACCGGGACTAGAACCCGGTGTGCCGGCGCCGCAAGGCGGAGGATTAGCCTATTGAGCCACAGCGCCGGCCCCCATAGTATCTTAAAGGGAATTAAACCAAGATGTATCTCGAATATTGAGCAATAGTAATATGCAAGCAAATAGGGCATATGTAAAGTATTTAAGTCGAAAACAAAAGTAAAATGAGATTCCTACTTCATGCCATAATCAAATCCAGACCTTTATTTATTTATTTATTTATTTTTTTTGGACAGGCAGAGCGGACAGTGAGAGAGAGAGAGAGACAGAGAGAAAGGTCTTCCTTTACCGTTGGTTCACCCCCCAGATGGCCACTGCGGCTGGCGCACCACGCTGATCTGAAGCCGGAGCCAGGTGCTTCTCCTGGTCTCCCATGCGGGTGCAGGGCCCAAGGACTTGGGCCATCCTCCACTGCACTCCCTGGCCACAGCAGAGAGCTGGCCTGGAAGAGGGGCAACCGGGACAGAATCCAGTGCCCCAACCGGGACTAGAACCTGGTGTGCCGGCGCTGCAAGGTGGAGGATTAGCCTGTTGAGCCGCAGCGCTGGCAAATCCAGACATATTTTAAAAATCTTTTTATGTATTCCTGTTAACTCCATTTGTCATCCCTTAACAGCTACTCCAAAATGTTGTTTTCTACTCTACCTGCAGCATGCTCCAGCTTACCCCTGTCTCAAGCATATGAGTTCCCTTCACTCCTTACAGAGAGAGAAAGAGAGATCTTCCATTCACGAATCCACTCCCCAGATGGCCACAATGTCCAGGGCTGGGCCAGGCCGAAGCCAGAAGCCAGGAGCTTCATCCAGGTTTCCCATATGGGTGGCAAGGGTCCAAACGCTTGGGCCATCTTCTGTTGCTTTTCCCAGGTCATTAGCAGCAAGCTATATTGGAAGTGAACCTGCTACACCACAATGCAAGCCCCTGAAGGTAACTTTAAGTAAATGAGTATGAATGCCTGCAAGTTACTGCTGGCAAAATGGGATGTGATATAAACAGAGCATATCAACTTTCATCTGCATCTATGGTTTAGAATGTATTTGTTAAATATGCATATCCAAGTGAAGTTAATGGTAGGGAAGAGCAAAGTACCTTCATAATCATTACTAACCAAGAAAATTGGTTGGTAAAAAATAGAAGACCAGGTTCATTCAATTCCACAAGTATGTTGACCTTGGGAGTTTATTTAGTGTAATGTTTTAAAAGTCAAAAAAAATTCTCTTGGTCAGTAAAATCCTTGCATAGCATATTAAATTCTAGACTCTATCATGTTCCGGGAGCATTTTTTTGTGAACATACTCTTCTCCAAAAGAAATACCAGATCAAGTATCTAATTATATGCTTTTATTTATTATTTATTTTCAAGCCATCAATATCTCCAAGTCTCATAACCAACTTGATATACAGAATCATCTTAAAATATGACTGTATTAGTTAAAGTGGACTAGTTGGTAGTAACAAATTTCAGTGGATTAACTGAAATAATTAATTATTATTTATGTAACAATTCTAGGTGAGTATACTGATTAGCAGGAGGACTCCTGCATTTGGCTCTCCTCCATGTGATTATGTAGATATTTACTCAGGTAACCACTTTGCCATCTTCAACACAATGAAGAATATTTCCAGCTTTTCCTCCACTGCACAGGTATTTACTCCATTATCTCTCCAGTTAGCACTTCCTTGTAGGAATAACCTTTAGAGTATACTGTGTTACCCATCCAAAGCTGGAGAGGTACCATGCACATATATTCCATTTTAAACACCTGTAAAATGAAAAGAAGACTTTTATTTGAGAAGGAGAGAGTGTGAGAGATATCTCATCTGCTGGTTTGCCTTCCAAAGGCTTACAATGGTGTAACTGAACTAGGCTGAAGTCAAGAGCTGAGAACTTAATCCAGGTCTCCCACATGTGTGATAATGAATCTAATTGAACCATCACTTTTGCCTCCCTGGGTCAGCATTAGCAGGAAGCTGGAGTCAGGATCCAGAGCCAGGAATCCAACCTAGGTACTCTAATGCGAAGTGCAGGCATCTTAACTACTGTCTTGACTGCTGGGCTAAATGTTCACCCTGACAATGGATTTTCTTTCTTCTAAATTGCACTATTACTATGTTATAACTTCTTGTGTAAGAAAACTTTCTATATTATGTTAACCATCAAGAACACTTATTTCCCCTACTATACATACCAGCAACTTCAAACATCATGCACTTAACTTTAAATTCTTATTGTAAGAACTGATAACCCCCAAAGTTTACATAATAATTTTAATCAGTAAATGTGTGTCTACCACACATAACAATATATGTATAAACTTGTGTTGTTTTTAGTTAGTCCTCAGTCATCACGATCTGCACAAATAAATGCTACTGCCTTGATGAAACCTGAAAGAGAATCTGCTTTCCACCTCATGACTTAGTTTCCTGTGGTAGGAGAAGTTCAGCAGCCTGAGTCTTCTTCCAGCCACCACACAGTGAATCTGGTGTGCAGCCATTTTCCAGATGCATGTTCTGTCATTTGCTGGGAATTTATGAGCCTGCTGTGGCTCCATGCAAGCAAACACTACATATGTATTCGGGCATAGAGAAGGATTTTTTTCCATTTTTTGGAAACTCCTCCTTTTTCTCTTCTTTCCTGCATAACTGAATATTTCAAACTGGATGTTTTTTCAGAAATTTTCTTAGATGATGAAACAACCTCGAAATAATTCTCTCCAGGTATAAAAACTGGAGAGCCAAGTTAGAGACTTAAATATTAATTATGTCATTTAAAATGCTATTTCTCAAATGAGGTATGATGTGTAGAGATTCAGTCTTAGTGTTCTACCACTGTCTCTTTGACAATGACTTCGTCATTAAATTTTATTATCACTTTATCGGTTAGATGTCATAGGAATCACTTTTGGAGAGCTGGCAATTGACCTAGGAGTTAAGCCTGAATTCTACATCGGGTTACCTTGGTTTGATTCCAGATTGTGGCTGCTGACTCCAGCTTCCTGTTAATGCAGACCATAGGAGGTAGCAGTGGTAGATCAAGTAATTGGGAGACCATGTGGGAGACCCATGCGGGAGACCAGAATTGAGTTTCCAGTTCTCAGCTTCAGCCTGCCCAGTCTCAGCCATTGTGGACATTTGAGATGTGAACAATGAATGGGATTCATTCTCTATCTGTGTCCATTCTCAAATAAATTAATTAATTAAATCATTTAAGCTTTTCTAATATTTTCTTTGGTTATTATGTCTTCTCCATTCCTTAATTTCTCTGAAAATGTTTTAAACTCTTTTATAAATTAAATATTACTTCTATAAACTTGTTTTCAGATAGTGCCTTTTTGGGCTTCATTCCTGTCAAATTCAAATGACACTCAAGATCTAGAGATTAAAGTGGCAATGTGTTAGGAGTGGACTCCCAAAGCTAAGTAATATATGATTTTAAAAACTTGCTCATTCTCTTCAGTAATGATTTCAGCAGAAAAATTAAATACTATTTAAAAAATTTATAATATCTTTTAGTCATTCATGCATTTTTCTTATACTCCCTTTTAGAAGTCATATTAGTACAGTGGTTAAGACACAGTAGGGAGCACCCACGTTCCATATTGGAGTGCCTGTTTCAAGTCCCATCTCCTCCTTCTGATCTAGCTTTTTGCTAATATGTGCCCTTGAAGGCAGCAGATGATGACTTAGGGACCTGGGTCCCTGCCCTCATGTGGGAGACTTAATGGAGTTCCTGGCTTCTGGCTTCAGTGTGGTCCAACTCTGGCTATTGCAGGCGTTTGGGGAGTATACCAGCAGATAGAGATCCTTGTCTGTCTCTGCTGTTCAAACAAAATTTTTAAAAAAAACGTTAATGATGTAGGTCATTCAGAATTAATAGTTGTTTACATTTTGATGTATTTGTTTCTAGTCTTTTAAAGAGGTACATACTACTGAAGTATGCTGAATTTTTAAATAGCCATATTGAAGAAAATAGCCTTTCAGTAGACTTTCTTATTCTTTTTTAAAAATATATTTTAAAGAGCATTTTTGGGTTCATGGCAAAACTGAACAGAAAATACAGAAAGTTCCCATAAAGTCTCTGTCCCTGCACATGTACAGTCTTCCACATGATCAATGTTTTGCCCCAGAATGGTATATTTGTTAGAGTTGATAGACCTGCATTCAGAAATCATTATTACCCAGAGTATGTTCTCTATGTGTGCAACTCTTGGTGTTACATAGTCTAGATTTTGACAATGTATAATGACATGTACCCATCTTTAATATGGGATTTTTAGAAGAGAGATAGCCTTTAAGAAGACACTAGCTGAGGGAGAATACCCTAGGAAGGAAAATATTTGGAAGGAGAGTTAGTTACCTCCCTAGGTTGGGATTTCAGCCTTATTGGAGAAGCTGTGTTTGCAGCTACAGCCTTTCCACATTTGCTGGGCTGAGGTTGGAGACAAACACAGGCTGGGACTGGCAATCTAGAAGTCTCCTGCTGGAGTGCCACTGGGCAAAGGCTGGCACCCAGGACATCGTGTGCCAGAACTGACCTGCAGAGTTTGCCCACCTTGGGCTGCAGATAACTTTTAGGCTGGTTCATGGGCAGGCAACTTCAAGTTGGGACTAGCAAATAGAAAACTGCTCCTTTCCCCCAACAGTAGGAACAGGTGACCTGAGGGTTCTAGGATTGGTATTACTTACTATTTTTTGTTTGTTGATATATGATCCAAAAGAGAGGGTCCATAGTAAAATTTCCAAATAATCAAGTTGTTCCAGAGAGTAAAATCTGAGCTTGATGTCAATGACCTGCCAGAACATTTTTAAGGCCTGTGAGTTGAGAAAAGGGCAGATTGGTTACCCCGTGGTTATTATAGGTCTAATGTTTGTGTCCTCCCCAAATGCATATGCTGGAGCCCTGACCCTCAGTGTGGCTGTATTTGGAGATTGAGCCTCTAAGGAACTAATTCAAGTTAAGTGAGATCATAGGATGGAGATTAGAGAGCTTGCTCACTTGCTCTCCCTACTGTGTCCACACACTCTGATGAAAGGCCTTGGAAGAAAAAAGCAAGAAGGTGATCATTTGGAAATCAGGAAGAGAGCCCTTGCCAGAAAATACCTAGGCTAGCATCTTGATCTCAGACTTCTAGCCTCCAGACCTATGGGAAAATACATTTCCATTGTTTAAGCCGTTCAATCTGGTATTTTGTTACGGTGATCCAAGCTGACTAACACAGTTGGGGAAGTTTCAGGGTGATTTATTTAGGGAAGAATAATTCAAACTGTTAATGGTGTATTGTGTTCCTTTCTCTCAGTTGTAAACTAGAAAAACTATCATGGACTCATTGTGTAGCCTGGCCTAGAACACAGTGACTCAGTGTATAGCCAGAAATTTTGTCATTAAGGGTGAACCATCAGTCAAGAATTAAATGGAATACTACATGATGTAGATCTGTAGAGCTGACAGTGAAAGGCGACTTACAGGGTCTTAGTCCACCCGACTGAGCATGAGGCAGATGCACACCACGAGGAAATGCAAGCCAGTTGGCATAGATTTGTCACCATGGCCATAGATAGCATCCAACTTAATGTGCCACTATAAAGTATATGCTTTATTGCATATACTTGATATTTTAAACTTTAAGGATACAGCTGAGCAGCCAAGGACTATTTCTGAACCTGGCTAATGAGTAGAATGGATGCTCTAGATAAACTGAATCTTTGGGTCAAGAGAGAAGGGAGTGTTCTCATTTGCTTTTCATTTAATCTTTGTAATTTGCAGAGTTAGTATTTATTTGTTCATTTTACAGTTAAATATGCTACAAGTTCAGAAAGTTTCAGTATTTTTTCCAAGGCTACCTAACTAGGAAGTGATGAAGCTGGCATTTGACTATAGGCCTGAAGAATTGTAAAACCCATGTACTTTTATTCCAGTGTGCCAGGTTGTTTGATAGTAAAGAACATTGCATTGGGTGTTACAACACATAAGTTCTAGTCCCAGACTCATTTGCTATATATGTGACCTAGATGAAGGCTTGTATAGAGTAAGTTAACTCTTTTGTAATATTGGGCTAATTATACATGTTCTATTTGCTTTTTAAAAAATAATTCGTTCCAAAATTTTTGTGTATCTTTACATAAATCTGAGTATATATTCCTATAAAACATGAGGTTTTTTTTTTTTTGCTTGTATAACTTGCTTCTTTCACCCAAGTACATATCTTGTGACTCTTATATATCTAGATTTATGGTATCCTTTCTAATGGCCACAGATGTTCAAAACGATGTGGTCTAATTTATGTAAGCATTGTCCTGATGATGAAAATTTGGAAAGTTTTAATTTTTCATTATTAGAAATAATGCTGTGGTGAATAGACATTGATCCAAGAAGATGCAAATGTTAAATTGTTAGGCCCATAGCTATTAAATTTTAATTGAAACTCCATATTATTTTTCAAAATGGTTGTACAAAGATATACTTTTACATGCAATAAGTAATAGGGCCTGGGGGTTGCCCTTTGACTTAATCTTTTTTTTTTTTTTATTTGATGCCGGCGCTGCAGGTGGAGGATTAACCAAGTGAGCCACAGTGCTGGTCCCACTTTTGACTTAAGCTTGACAATATTATAATATTAGTTAGAATTTGTATTTCCCTATTATTAGTGTTGTGGAGAATTTATTTGTTGATCAATTCTCTTGTAGGAATTACCTGTTAACATCTTGCCTTTTTTTCTGCTTTAAACTTGATTTTTATCATTTCTGTGCTGGTTTTCATAATCTTATTAGGAATGTTGTTTCCTTGAACAATAGAAGTTTATTCTTATAAATTAAAAAATATTATAGAAATAATAGGCATCCCTTTAAGATGGGCATATTTTAATGTATTTGGAAACATATTGTATGAGTATAATATTAAATGGATACTTCATTAAGTGAATATGATTATCACATTTAAATGGTCATTGTTATAATCTATATTTATTAATATCAATGCTAATGAGCACCTTATTCTGTTACTTGGATGCTTTTTTACAGTTTCTCTATTTGATCTATCTATTTAAAATAAGGATCTTTGGATGTCTCAGTCCTGATTGTGAATTGATTATGATTCTTACTATATTCTTAACAGTTGTTCCATTATATAATTTTAAGCAGATCATGTGTGTAATATGTTCTTGGTGTATTATTCTTTATTTCATTTAATGCTTTTGACCGTGAACTCCATGTGCTTTCAAATACTCTGGGTAATGTTTAACTGTGACTCTTACAAGGAAAATTTATATGACTTTTTAAAAAACACAATGTGAGAATTGCTCTTTGTTAGTGGGGACATTAAAGCCTGTCACATTTATTGTGATTGAAAACATGTTTCTGTTTATTTTTGTTGTATTTGTTGGATATGTACTCTTTTTATCACATGACGTGAGATTGGGCCTGTTTTCTTATCATTTCTCTTGTGGTTTGAAAGTTATATGTCCTATTTTTAGTATTCAAAGAATACTTGAGGATAAGTCAATATCAGATTCCCCATTCCAAAAAAAAAAAAAAAAAAAGAAGAAGAAGAAAGATTGGCCATGTTTTACTATATTACTATATTGGTACCAGATATTTACTGATTTTTTTAATTTGATATTTAAAATAATATTCAAGAGTCTGCTACAACCTAGAAACTTTTTTAGGCAGTGGAGAAACTGAAGTGAAAACAAAAATTCTTAACCATCCACCAAGTGCAGGCGGGAGGGAGGATGGGGTGGGAAGAATCACTATGTTCCTGAATTTATATAAGTGAAATATATGAAGTTTGTATACCTTAAATAAAATTTTGAAAACAAAGAAGAAAAATGCAAACTGCAAAAAAATTTAACCTTCTAGGAATGTATATTATTGTAGGAAATGGAGAAATAAACTTTGGATTTGTCAGTATATAATATTTAAAGGCTAGATGAGATCATCAAGGGAGTAATTTGTAGATTTTGAAAAAGACGAGGTCCAAAGACTGGCCCTAGGGCAGCATTTAGAGGAGAAGAACGAAAAAGCACCAAAAGAACTGCCAGAGAGGTGAGGAAAAAGACAAATGAGTTCTTGGAAACTGAAAAAATAAATTATTTCACAGAAAAGAGATTTATCAACTGTGTCAAATGCAGTTAAATGAAAACTGAGAACTGACCTTTGGATTTAGCAATAGGGAGTTCATTGATGACCTTGACAAGCAGTTTTAGTGGAGTGGTAGAGGGAAAAGGCTGCTGAAGTGAGTTCAAAAGAGTGAGAGGAAATAGGAGACAGGAAATGTACACAGCTCTCTCCTCCAGTAACCTTGTTGTAATGGATAGGAGAGAAACAACGGGGAGGAGAGGAAGGGTGGCCAAAGGCAGAAGTGGAAGAGGGAGCTTTCCATCAAGGGAGAAATAGCAACTGTGTGGTTGCTGTGTGTTCGTATGCTGAAGAGAAGCATTCAGCAGAGAAGGGAAATGTGGTGAGGTTGGCAGAGCAAGAAAGGTATTGCGGGAGCAAGGTCCTTTGTCCGTAAACAGACAAGAAAAGATGAGATCTGCCTACTAAACCACTATGTGCCACTACTACCTTAGAAAAATACACGTCTATGATCTTCCTATCAAATGATAAGATGATATATGTTAAAGTAACGTATAAACTTGTAAAGAACTTGTGTGGTACTAGAAAATGTAAGTATAGAATTTAAAATCAGAGCCAGTTGGCTTTATCTAGCAACATTTTTTTTTTCTTTTTTCACTCTCAGCCAGGGAAAGACCAGGGTACTTTAAAGTATTCATCGAAAAATGGAATTATGTTTATTTTGGTACAAAAATTTTTCAGGCCAGCGCCCTGGCTCATTTGGCTAATCCTCCGCCTACAGCGCCGGCACCCCGGGTTCTAGTCCCAGTTGGGGTGCCGGTTCTGTCCTGGTTGCTCCTCTTCCAGTCCAGCTCTCTGCTGTGGCCCGGCATGGCAGTGGAGGATGGCCCAAGTGCTTGGGCCCTGCACCCGCATAGGAGACCTGGGGGAAGCACTTGGCTCCTTGCTTCGGATCAGCGCAGGGTGCTGGCCATAGCGGCCATCTGGGGGGTGAACCAACGGAAAAGAAGACCTTTCTCTGTCTCTCACTAACTCTGCCTGTCTAAAAATTTTTTTTTCAAAATTCATGAATTGTTTTTACATGCTATTCATTTTTCATAACTTCCTTTTCACTTTTAAGGATGCTTTATGGATGGATTTCAAAATCTTTTCATTCCATTTTCCATGGACTTTTTGAAATATTCTCCCATTATTGACTTGTCTTTAGCTGTATATATTTCCACAGAGACACGTTTACTAAGGATCAGATTATTTCATTTAGAGTACTTTGGGATTTTCCCATACAGGGAATTTGATGCTTGGCCTTTCAATCACCCAGTAAGCTAGTAAAATGTTACCTCTTTTACATTCTTAGACACCTTTAAAAAACAATATATATATCATATATATATATCTCATATATATATATATGAGAAAGCCAATGTAATGCTTCTCAAACAAGTTTTCTACATACTTGAATATAATTTATGTATATTCCATAAGATTTTTGCCAAGAAAATAGAAAATAAATGTAAATTTAAGAGATTATTTGTTCTTTAATGTTTTATCAGATTGTTCATACAGTTGGCCAACATCAAGTAGGTTGTAATACCAAATGCTCAATATTTTACATGTGAAATCAAATACATTTTAAAAATCATTCTTTATTTTGAAATTTAATATTGATTTAATAGCTTGCATTGTATCTTAAATAAAATAATAAGGATGAGTTATCTAAATGATTCTGGTTAACACAAATGATTTTTCTTTTTTCTTCTTCCATTCTTCATTCTCATTTCTGTTTCTTGGTTGCTAAAAGATAATACATTATACAGTGTTTAGATAATTGATATAATTGTTTCAAGTTACCTCTTCAGAGTATTATCAGCCTGGAGGCATCAGTTTCTCTAATTGTCAAGTAGTGAATCCTTTATCTGGCATTTAATCTTGACTCCCTGGGAAAGCCAAACCTTACCACAGAGTAAATTTTTTGAGTCACTGACCTGGAGTAACATGAGACTGTGCCTTGGCAGTGAACCTTTGCTTTCTGTTCTTCATGGTAAGGATAGTGATGTACTGAGGTTCCCGAAGGCCCTAGTTTCATTACCATAAGAAGTAACATCTAAGTACAAGTTGTAAAACTCTGGGTTTTGAAATTCCAAACATTGTAATTGCATTGACACAATATTTTTATTTCTTTTGGAAAGATGAGACAAATTAAAATGCAACATTTGTTATTTCTGTGGCTCCTTCAGTTTCTCATCATGATTTCTGTCAGTATAACGCAGAGGATACACATAGTTACCTAAAAATGATCGTTACTTACTTTTATTAGCAAATTATGTACATTATTGTACAAGTATGTTTGAAATTTTTATTTCCATAGAAATTTTCCATTTTTGAGAGTAGAAAAATAAAGATCTAGTGAGAATAAAGGTCTAGACTTTAGCACATACTTTCTCAGTAAAACAGAAAAGATGGGACTCTCTAGAGCTAGAAAGAAGAGTCCCTAAACATTTTTAACAAATGTGAAAAAAAATGTCAAGCAATTCCCATAAAGTAATTTCTTGGAAGGTAGAAAATATAATTTCCTAGAAAAATAATAAGAAAAGACAAATTTAAATTCTTTGGTAGCTCTAGATTTCTTTGATTTTATATTCTACTTTGTACCCTTGAACTTACAAATAAGGTAATTCATGTTCCAGTTCTGATGTCTATGCTTGGATAGTTTTTTCAGGAGTATATCAAGATTTTTTTGATATGAAAAATTCCATTTCAGTAAAATTTATCACATATAAAAATGCTCCAATGATGCCTTACCTTAAATATTAAATGTCTATATTTTCTTAATATGTCTAGTTAGAATATGCACATATGAAGCCAAGAAATTGTAATTTCATTGAATTAATTATAATTGCAATTAATAGTTTTCAAAATCAGATATGCTGTAGTTTTATTATTTTGAAGTTTGATATTTTAGAGTGAATTTTACAATATTAATGAAAGAAGGTTGTTAGAATTTAAAATTCAAGACTATATACCTATATGTATTTACAGAGACTTTTATTTTGTTTTTGTTGCTTAGATTTTAGATTTTGAGTTTTTAGTTATTCTTGTTGGATATATTGAGTATTTCAGTTAGTTTGTCACCAAATTTAGTTTAGAAATAACTCAGTTTTATAATTGAAGAGCAAAAATTTAAAGACTGTGACCTTACTACCTGTAGGTGATTGAATCCAGTTTTTGTATCTTAATCTGTAGGTCAGTAATGGAAATTTTTGTTCATTATCCACTAGATAGTGTGAGTAGGTCTATGAAGGTATAGCAGAAACATCTGTTTATATTCAACTTCTTTCAGCATTCAAGGATGGAGGGCCAGACCTAAATGTTTTCTTAATCTTACTGCAATGTTTTATGAAAAGGCCAGAGTTACAGATGCTCTTTGCCAGATTTGAGAAAGCAAAGCTAGGGAGAATGGTAGTGCAAACAACATTAAATTTCAAGCCAATAGAGGCCATGTCTAGGACTTTGTAAGGAGAAATACAGTCTGCAGGGGATAAAATGAAATTTGTGGAACTGTCAACCTAAACTGAATAACAGCAGTTTAGTGTTTCCTAAAAAAGTAATGAAGGTGATTTAGAAGTGTTGTTAACTCCCATGATGCTTTTACCCCCAATATATTTGGCTTGTTTTAGACATGAGTCTTCCCAAGTCTTGTGTATGTGTGCATGCAAGTATAAAATTTGAACATCTTTCTCTCTAGTCCTTTATAATGAGTCCTTATTGTTGTCCCCTTAAGTTGATGTAATAGAGAGTGCATGCTGTTGACTATAGCCTCTTCTCTTCTTCCATAATAGTTAGGGTATGGCTGCTTAGCTCTTCATTTTCCAGCATCCCTTGTATTTAATGTGGCTATGTAAGTAATTATCTTCAACTGAATGTGCGCAGAAGTGATTTATACCACTTCTACTCTTGGCCTATAAATGCTTCTCAGGTGAACTTTTTCCATACCTTCCTTTTCACCCTCTTTGGTTGGTGATGGCACTGTTATCCTGGGTCTCTGAATGACTGTATGAATTAGGGCCCCCCGATCCCACTCCAAAGGCCAGTCCTATTAAGTTGTCTCTGGACTCTTATGTGAGAAAGAAACACACCCACTTTCATTGCTTTTGAGCCATTGCACTGGAGGAATTTAGCAGCTGTACAATAGAGAAGGGATTAATTGGTAAAGTCCCTTATCATTGAGAGGGGCAATTATTATTATTTTTATTTATTTGAGAGGCAAGGAGAATGAAGGGGGGAGAGAGAAGACAGAGCACTCCCATCCCCAAATTAACTTCACATATACTTGCACCAGCTAGCTGGTACTGAGTTAGGCAAAAACCACTCACATGGGTGATGGGACTACTTAGGCTCACCTGCAGCATCCCAGGGCACACATTAACGGGAAGCTGAAATCAGGAGGAAAGCCAGGACTTGAATCCAGGCACTCTGATATGGGACATAAGTGTTTCAACTAGGATCTTAACTGCTAGGTCTGTATCTGTACCCAGAAATTTTATTCTATTAAAATAATAAATGATCAAATGAAAACTAATCTCATAAGCCTTCTTATTGCAATAGTTAATAAAACAACCAACCTTTGTTGGAGTGGCAGAGAGAAAGAGGCAGAGAGAGAGACAGGGACATGGTGCTCCCATTCAATGATTCACTCTAAATGCCTGCTATTTCTGGGGCTAGTCCAGGACCAGAGTCAGGAAGTAGAAACTCAATCCAGATCTCCCATATTGTTGGTATGGGACCCAATTATTTAGCTATCTTCTTTGCCTTGCAAGGTTTTCATTATTGGGAAGCTGGAGACAGGAATCAGAGCTTTGAATCTTACCTAGACCCTCTGATATAGAATGCAGGCATCTTAACCACTAGATTAAGTACCAGCTCCAAGCTTTAGATTGTGTTGTATTATCTCTAAATGCCTGGTTTATAATCAGAAACCTTTCTTCTGGTTGTCCTTCACTGTTTCACTGCTGTCTTTTCCAGATGCAGTGTCCCTTTAGTTGCTTTTTTAAGATTTATTTTATTTATTTGGGAGAGTTAGAGGGAGAGAGGGAGAGGGAGAGAGGGAGAGAGAGATAATCTCCATCAATGGTTTACTCCCCAAATGGCCACAACAGCATTGGGGCTGGGCCAGGCAGAAGTCAGAAGCCAGGAGCTCCCACATGGTTTCAGGGACCCAAGTACTTGGACTATCCTTGCTGCTTTCCCAGGCACATTAGCACTGAGCTTGATCTGAAGTGAAGCAGCCAGGACTTGAACCAGAACCTATGTGGGATGCTGGCATTGCAGGCAGTGGCTTAACCCATTAAACCACAATGCCAGGCCCTCTTTGGTTGCTTCTTACACAGTAACCAATTATCTTTTTATTCATAGGCATCATTTATTTATGCAGTATTTACTGAGGCTCTTATCTGTGCTAGGGTCTAAGTTAATTACTGGGGCTATGAAAGTAAGAAATTACTGGTCTTCTCAAGGAATTCATGATTGAATGCCGGACACAGATATGTAATCATAAGTGCTACCCAGTGTGGAGTATATAAAGGAAATAACTAGGAGTTATGCAAGGTATTGTTGACTCTCCAGGAAGCTGCATTGTGAAAGTCTAAGATCCTTTATTACAGAAAATATTATTTATTTGGACTGATAATGGAGTAGTAGCTTATGCAACAGGGCACAACAGCAGCAGTTTTCTGGCAGACGGCTTTCCTGAGAATCTGAGTAAAAGAATCGTGTAATCCATTTGATAAGGAGCAAAGATTCATGTCCTTAGCAATGACTGGAAAGGTATCAGAGTTCACCTTCAGAGAAATTGCAAAGGTAAGCAGGAAACTTAAGTAGATGTAAAATAGTCCTAGAGCTAGCCATAGCTCATAGACTAGTGCAGTTTCTAGAGTTTATTCCAGATGGAGATTAGACTCATTATTTCTGTCAACACCTTGGGCCTAGACTGTGGTATTAGCTTAGTTGGTTTCTTGAAGTTCTAGCAGAAAATGACCATTACATAGTAGAGCTCTGTAGCATAGAGTCTAGAGATCAACACTGATGAGAGCTGGTAAAAGGCAGTCTAACAGCAAGCCCTGGAGTGGGCAGGCGAGCGTGCACTGCAGTTCCTGCAGAACTACAGGAGTATCAGGAAAGGGGCTCAGGCACAGCTTAACAGGAACCCAGGTACTGAAACTGGAAATAAGGGGTGAGTTGTGATGTTAGGCAGCAAATTAAGAACTCAGTTCCTGTTCCTAGATCAGAACAGGCAACATCCGATGTCTGACTTGGGAGTATTTATTTAGTTGCCAACAACTTGGAACAAGATTGGTTCCAGAGACTGATAAGAAAACATGAATTCATGGTTCAAGAAATGTTAATTATGTTCAATCTCCAGGAAATTTTAATTAGAGTATATTTTAAAAACTGATAATTAAGGGCTAGCATTACACATAGCAGGTAAAACTGCCACCTGTGAAGCCTGTGTCCCATGTGGGCACCTGTTTGTGTCCTGGCTGCTCCATTTCCAATTCAGCTCCCTGCTGATGGCCTGGGAAAAGCAGTGGAAGGTGGTCCAAGTGTTTGGGCTCCTGCCATCCACATGGGAGACCCGAATGAAGCTCCTGACTTCAGCCTGGCCAAGGCCTGGTTGTTGGTGGCCATCTAGGGCATGAACCAGCAGATGAAGATCCCTCTTTCTCATGTCTCTCCCTCTTTCTATGTTTCTATTTCTGATTTTCAAATAAATGAGTAAATCTTTTTAAAAACCCTGATAATTAATAAGCTATAGATAGCCTACATGATATGCGTCTTATTAGCTAACAAAAACTTATGTTTTTAAGAGCTTTCTTAGTAGGTCTGTTAATGATACCAAAAAAAAAAAAAAAGCCACTCAAAGGCAAGAGTACATGCAGAGAAAGAATTTTAACTTATAATAGATCATTTTAGAGAAGAATCTCCAGGATAGATAGAATACAGAAACTTTGTGTTGTGTTTACGTCAGAGAAAAGATTTCTTAGAAATTAAGCAAGCTCAGTTTTCACTTTGATCTGTGCTTCTCCTGCCCTCCAGTTTCTCTGAGGGGCCATATTTCTCTGTGTAGCCATTATAAACTTAAGGGTTTTTTTCTTTAATATTTCTTAATAGTTCATAGGCTATCTCTTCTTCAACTTCACAAATATGTGTTTTTTTTCATTTGTCATCTTTAGAAATTAAGAATTTTTAAAATGTGACTTTTATGATTCTTCTCAGTCTCTTTACATGGTCATATAATATTAACAGTTTTTTCATCAATTTCTTCTTTACAGTTTGTGTTCAATGCAAATCAATTCCATAACTTGAGAAGTTACTGCAAATCAAATAATAAATAACAAGCAAATTATACAATGCAGAATAGATGCACAGTATTTAGATAGGAAGCAAATTCACACACAGAAGTTGTTTCAGATTTGTTCAACCTGGTTGTTTCCATGTAGGTATCTAAGGATGGGAAAAAGTAATCTTCTTTATCAAAACTACTGTGGCCATATTAAATACTAGAACATCTAAATATCTTTGTTGACCATGGAAAATATTATTTCAAGTAGTTTCTGGTTTTTAAAAAGTTTCTGTATATCATGGTAGATGTAAAAGGTTTACTGTAGAATGAAGCCTGCTTTCAGGCTTAAAACTATGTAAAATATTGATTGGTGACAAAGTGTTCCAAATGTTACTGTTTTGACCCATAGTTTGTTTTTTTTTAAAGTATTTACATAACTACTATAACATTTTTGTGAATTTAGTATGTTAGCATCTAGTCTTCACTTCGTAAATACTTTATTTACAGTTTGGCTCCTTTAGATATTTCCTTTTTTAATTTCAATTCCAAATTACACCTTTTTAAAAAATTGTATAAAGCACTTAACATAAGCAAAAATTAAAAGCATTTTGAAATTAGTTGAGGTCAGTCCAATTCTACTCTTTGGAATCAGTTAAATAAATTAATCTGACATTCTTGTTGGATGAAAATACGTGGTGGGAAATGCCTACCATTTGACTTTATGAGGATAAGCAACATTTACTCATGCTTGGATTTGAGGGAAGATCCCAATCCATCATTGCCCTGGCACAAGTCAATTGCTACATAAAAGGTCAAATGCAATGTCAAATCCAAAACCAGAAGAAAACAATTCAGTTCTAAAGAGAACAGTGATAGCTTAATAATGTGAAACTAAGTATATTAGCATTAAATTAGTACTGCTGAAACAATACATTCAGGATCTCTTCTAATGTACATGTAAATGGAATCATGGAAACTTTTTTATATTACCTGCTTTAAGACCTTACACATTTAATGAACCAAATTAAAAATGAATCTCCATTCCATATCCTACCTACCCTTCATCTCTAGGTAAGACAAAATCTAATCTTATTTTCAAGGTGAGTTTTAAATATCTATATTTCTTAAGCCACATACAAGGAAATCATTTCATTAATTTTGGATACTGTCTCCATTTTGTATATAAAATTCCGGCAGTGTTAATATTGGCATTCATCACCTGGTCAAACTCTTCACATAGTCTTCAAAGCCATCAAATTTGAGATTCTCACCACTTTTTGTGTCAACTAAACAGGGTGTGGATTAAAATTTTATTTATTTATTTGAAAGTCAGTTACACAGAAGAAGGAGAGGCAGAGAGAGAGGTCTTCCATCCGATGGTTCATTCCCCAGATGGCCGCAATGGCCGGAGGTGCGCCGATCCAGAGCCAGGGGCCAGGAGCTTTTTCCAGGTCTCCCACATGGGAGCAGGGGCCCAAGGACTTGTCCCATCTTGTACTGCTTTCCCAGGCCAAAGCAGAGAGCTGGATTGGAAGAGGAGCAGTCGGGACTAGAACCGGCACCCATATGGGATGTTGGCGCTTCAGGCCAGGGCATTAACCCGCTGTGCCACAGTGCTGGCTCCACTTTGAAATGTTTTAAAGCAAAGCTAAATATCCTAAAGATCTGAGTTCCTTTTGTAGTCTGTGGGCCTGCAGTTGTCCCTTTCCTCAGCAATTCCTAGGAACCTCAGGTATTCTCTGCGGAATTTCACAGATCGCTTGCTTCATGTTAACCTATACACTGTGAAACTTAATTTGCTCAGAACTGTGTTACTATAAGAAACAAAAACGACAATGAGCAAAAACTCAGTTCCTTGCTTTTAGATTATTTGCTAAGAAAATAACCTGTTGATGAATTAACAGAGAAATGAGCATGTGGGCTCTTTAGAGGTTTGAAAATAAATAAATAAACCAGTGTTGTGGCACGGCTGGTTAAGTGGCCAATGCCAGCTTCCCATACCAGAATGCCAGTTTGAGTCCAATAGCTCCACTTCCCATCTAGATTCCTGTTAATGCACCTGAGAAACAGCATATAAAGGCCTAAGTTCTTGGGCCCCTGACATCCATGTGAGAGATCAAGATGGAGTTACTGGTCCAGACCTAGCTGTTGCAGCTATTTGGGGATTGAACTAGCAGATAATAAGTGAGTAAATAAATAAATATTAAAAAAATAAGTGTATGCAGGCAGAGCATGATAAAAACGAACTTATTTATTCAGATGAAGTAAGTTATCTTCCAGTCTAATAATTACCTTATAGTCAATTCATTTGTATATAATAGTCAAAGTAACGAGTATCTGTTGAATGAATGAATGAATGGATTTACATTATCTCATTATATGAAGTTAAATTTTATTTTGGATACTATACAGAGTTAACAGATAATGTAAATTAGAGTTTTGTCCATTAATTTTTATGCTTTTGTTTGGGGATTTCTGTTTATGCTTCTACTTATTCAATATATATTTTTTAAGATTTATGTAGTTTATTTGAATGGCAGAGAGAGAGACATGCATGCATACACATGCATGTGCGCACATACACACACACACACACACACACACACACAGATCTCCCAGTTGCTGGTTCAACCCCAAATAGCCACAACAGCCAGATCTGGGTCTGGCTTATGCCAAGAGCCAAGAACTCCATCCTGGTCTCCCATATGGATGATAGAGGCCCAGACACTTGGGCTATATTTTCTGTTGCCTTCTTAGGCATATTAGCAGGGAGGTGAATTGGAAGCAGGGTAGCTAGTACTCAAACTGGCTTCACAAGCCAGGCCTGGGTTGGGAGTGGTAGGAGAAGATTGATATTTATGTTTCTATTCTTGTAAAAGGTAAAGATTTGAGAATACCAAATGACCTTTGGGGACTGTTCTAACTCTAAACTAATTTATTTATTTATTTTTTGACAGGCAGAGTGGACAGTAAGAGAGAGAGAGAGAGACAAAGGCCTTCCTTTTCCATTGGTTCACCTCCCAATGGCCACTGCGGCTGGTGCACCATGCTGATCCGAAGGCAGGAGCCAGGTGCATCTCCTGGTCTCCCATGTAGGTGCAGGGCCCAAGGACTTGGGCCATCCTCCACTGCACTCCTGGGCCACAGCAGAGAGCTGGACAGGAAGAGGAGCAACCGGGACAGAATACAGTGCCCCGACTGGGACTAGAACCCGGGGTGCTGGCGCCACAAGGTGGAGGATTAGTCTATTGAGCCGCAGTGCCAGCCTAAGCTAATTTATTTTCAATAAACACAGAAGACCAGGCAACCATTCATTCCTGATATAAAGTAGAGGATAACTAATAAAACTAATAGCAAATATTGCTTTTATTGGTAATTCATTAGAAATGTTCCCTTTAAAACACAGAACAAGAATGCTTAATATTGCTGATACTATTCAACATCATTTTTACAGAACTAAACCTGAACTGATTAAAGCAATGAAATAAAGTATAAATATTGAAAAGAAAACTATAACTGTAACTCTTTCAAAATAATTATCTTATTAAATACTTACCTTATTAAATACTTATTAAATATTAAATTAATAAAGGAGTTTAAATAAGGTTGTTGGGTACCACCAAATGTTTAAAGTTAATAGTTTTCTCATACATCAGAAAAAAATTGAAAATCTAATAAGAAATAAAGGTCCAAATATTAATTCAGATTTACCATAGAAACTTTAAGATGTTTAAGAGAAATGTAGATAACTGTGAAACTTTACTGAAAGATGTATTTGGAGACTTAGATATCCATGTTCACTTGTATCAGTATTATCTGACTTCCTTGCCTCCTAAATTAAGCCAAAACTCAGTATTGTCACAAAATAACAGTAAGATTTTTAAAAGTTGACACATTAATTTCAAAATTTAAATCATTAAATAAAATTGTTTGGAGACAGAAAACTTCTATCCTCTGGTTTACTCCCCAGAAACCCACAACAGAGGGAGCCAGGCACTCAGTCTAGGTCTCCCATGTGGTTGGCAGGAGCCTGATTGTGTCAGCCATTGCTCCTGCTGCCTCCCAGAGTCTGCATTATCAGGGAGCTGGAGTCGGGAGCCAGAGCTGGGATTTGAGCACAGGTGCTGATCTGGGACACTTGGGTGTCTTGCGCCCTAGGGCAAGTGCCTGCACCTAGAACATAATTTTTTATCTGGGGCACAAAGCTTCTCAAATTCCTCCCCATAATTTACGATAATACTAAATAGATCCACAGGTACCATCTAATAAATGATTTTAATGAGTACTTCTCATAAGAGGTGAAATTCATACAGTGTATTTTTTTTAAGATTTATTTATTTGAAAAGCTGAGTTAAAGAGAGATCTTCCATCTGCAGCATGTAAGGTATAATATCTCTTTTTGGCAAAATAAAGCTATATCTAGAATGTTTAAAGATTCTACTAAATGATAAACAATAGTTATGAATTAATTTTGTAATCATTTTATTAAAAATAATTGTTCTGTGTTTCAAAGAGTATATAAGTGACAGTAAAAAATTATTTACCAACAGGAAAGATCTTGAAATAAAGCAAAACAACAGCTTGCTCCATACATATACACACATTATGTTAATCTTAACTTTAAGTACAATTTAGAATAACCATTGGTGGTAACTATAGTTCTCTGGAATTAGCAATTTCAACTCTAATCTAGTATCGGCACTAATTAGTGGCAATCTTGAGCAATTTATCAGTGTTTTACTTTGTTCTTTTAGAAAAAGTAATCAATTTCTATTCAAAGAAATAAGCCTATAAAGAGTACATGTTAGGCATTTTGGCAAGTGTTGATATTCTTTCTAAAGATAGCATTGGCTCTATAATTTAATGTTTTCTAAGATTTAAACTAAAAAATAAACCAAGAATTCCCAGTCCTTCAAAATGCCAGCCTAAAAACTTTAATCCCTTAGTGATATTCTTTGCAGGATCATTTGAACATTAATTCATTTTATTTCTGTGAATAATCTAATTATAAACTAATTAAGATTCACCAGAAGATGGACTAGTTTCATACTTTTCATTTACTCTGTGAATTTATTTTCAATATAATTAATCAAAAGCATTTACCTTCCAAAAGGAGGTGTTACCTCACACAGCCTAAATTTATTTGCTTTCTTACCTTTAGGTTGCTATCGGCAGAACAGACATTGAAGACTTGGACCTGTATGCTACGTCTCGGGAGAGACGATTTCGTTTATTTGCTTCTATAGAGTGTGAAGGACAGTTATTCATGACTCCCTATGATTTTATTTTGGCTGTTACAACAGATGAACCCAAATGTAAGTATATTTTAAACACTAAGTTAATAATGTTATAAAATGTTATTCTTATTTCTGGTTTATATAAGTGTGGAGCAGTATAAATATTTAAAACAAAAAAGCAAGTAATGGGGTATTTTTTTTTTTTTTGACAGAGTGGATAGTGAGAGAGAGAGACAGAGAGAAAGGTCTTCCTTTTGCCATTGGTTCACCCTCCAATGGCCGCCACACCTGCGCGCTGCGGCCGGTGCACCACGCTGATCCGAAGGCAGGAGCCAGGTGCTTCTCCTGGTCTCCCATGGGGTGCAGGGCCCAAGCACTTGGGCCATCTTCCACTGCACTTCCGGGCCACAGCAGAGAGCTGGCCTAGAAGAGGGGCAACCGGGACAGAATCCGGTGCCCCGACCAGGACTAGAACCCCGTGTGCCGGTGCCGCTAGGTGGAGGATCAGCCTATTGAGCCACGGCGCCGGCCACATAATGGGGTATTTTAAAAGATGTGATGCTACACGTGTTTGCAGACTAACATTTCTTGTATTTCTTCTCTTTTCAGAAACCTTTATTTGCTCTTTCTTTCTCACCATATCAAATTTAAGTTAAAAATCATTTTAATATTCTTTATAAAAGTCTCATAATCTGACTATTCATTCTTTCATCTAATCTGAACAGTGTAAATCAGAGGACTGGCTTTGAAGTTAGCTCTGGGCAAAAATTCTGACACTATTTCTTCTGTATTTGTCATAGCACTAATACAAATATAGGTTATTATTTCTCAGTTTTCTTTGCAAGAGTTGTGGTTCTTAAAATTTTTGTATTCAGGCACATTCTTGCAAAATCTCTTGGTAACTTATTTAATAGAAGGCAGCTAGATTCTCATGCACTTTTTATTCAATCTGATTTTAAGTGTTATTTTCATGAAGAATATGAAGAAAAGCTACCTTTAGATAGTAGATAGATATAGATAGTAGGGAAGAGTATTTTATACTCTTTTTTTCATTTAATTGTAGATTTTTTTTCTTTGGTACTATATCATAAGTTAGTGAATGGCAGTTCAGCCTTCAAAAGTTTCCAAAGGTGGTAGTGAAAGAGTATTGCGTACTAAGAGTTTCCTGCTAATTTAATTGGATGGATAGCAGGACCAAATTTGAGAGAAAAATCACTATTTCAATTTTATACATGATATATTTGAAAAACCTTGGACGTGGAAGGAGGAGGCAGTTGGATCTGTTTCTTAATTGTTCAGTTAAGTTCACTGAAAGAATACTCAGTAAAAATCAGTGTACCAGGTAATCAGTTCTTTGCCTGATATCTGCTTTCAACTGTTACAGAAATACCTTAAGTTAGACTACAGCACTACAGCAGTTATAGCCATTTTTACTTCAGAGGCAGGGATAGGACAATACCCTAAAATAAAGTCCTCAGTAATTGAGCTAATTGACTGCCTTGATGATTAACTTTTTAATAAAAAAAAAAAGATGTCTTTTTTTTTTTTGAAAGTCAGAGTTAGAGAGTGGAGAGAGGAGAGGTATGTGTGTGTGTGAGAGATCGATCGATCGATCGATCGATCTTCCATTCACTGATTCACTCAGCAGATGGCCACAATGGCTACCACCAGGCCAGGTGAAGTTAGGAGCCTGCATCTTCATCAGGGTCTTCCATATGGATAGCATGGACCCTTAGGCCATCTTCTACTGCTTTTCCCAGACCATTAGTAGGTAGCTGGACTGGAAGAGGAGCAGCCAGGACTTGACCGGGCACCCACATGGGATGCTGGTGTCACAGGGGGTAACTTTACCTACAATGCCAGCCCAAAGATTAGCATTTAACGAATTGATTTTTTGAAAATTTTTATTTTCATTTTGTTTGAAAGGCAGGAACACACACACACACACACACACACACGACTTGTATCTTCTGGTTCACTCCCCAAATGCCCTTGACATCCAGGACTGGTCCAGGCCAAAGGCAGGAGCCTGGAAATCCAGATGCAGGTGGCAGTGACCAAAGTCCTTGAGTTATTATCTGCTGCCTCCTCTGTTGTGCATTAGCAGGAAGGGATAGGAAGCAAGGTAGCCAGGAGTGAAACCATGCGTTCTGATATGGGATCAAGACATGCCAAGTGGCCCTTGTGCTAATTGTCTACCCCTAATTAATTGATTTTTGGTGCTTTAGATAATTTTTGTTGGAGAACAGGTCAGAGGGCTGCATGGATATATATATATATATATATATATACACATATATACATATATATATATATTTGTTTGTATATATATATGTGTGTGTGTACATTTGAGATTAAACTGCACATGGCTGGTAATTAATGCAATGTGTATGGATGAAATTGCCTCAGGATGCAGTATAGGATGAGAATATAGATAACCAAGGACAAATCCTTCAGGAACTCCTGTACCATACATAGGTTTGTAAAGGATGAGCTTCAAAAGGAGACACAAGAAGAAAATCAGAATAGTGTATGGGCTGGTGCTGTGGCGCAGTGGGTTAACACCCTGGCCTGAAACGCCAGTAACCTATATGGGCGCCTGTTCAAGTCCCTCTGCTCCATTTCCAATCCAGCTCTGTGCTATGGCCTGGGAAAGCAGTGGAGGATGGCCCAAGTCCTTGGGCCCCTGCACCCGCATGGAAGACCCAGAAGAAGCTCCTGGCTCCTGGCTCCTGGCTTCGGATCAGTGCAGCTCTGGCTTTTGTGGCCAAGAGGGGAGTGAACCATCGGATGGAAGAACTCTCTCTCTTTCTCTCTCTCTCTCTGCCTCTCTCTGTGTAACTGACTTTCAAATAAATAAATTAATTAAAAAAAAAAAAAAAAAGAAGAGTGTAGAGTTCATAGAAGCCAAGGAAAATGGCCAGAATGGTCAATGGAAAAAATAGATTTTGACCTGAGACAAAATGATGGCACTGAAGGAGAGAGAACTGCATAAACAAAAACACAAAATAAAAAGAATATTGGTATATTCATAGTAGCCACATTGCGAGTATGTAATGTAATATGATAGAAAAGGCTAGAAATTAATTAGGGCTCTTTTTTTGAGGAACTTGAAGGCTATGATAAGGACATAATTAAGTTACTTAATGTGAAAAAATCCACATTATATTAAAAAATTAAGTAAAAATGTATGGGATATTTTTACATGTACTTATGTGTGAAGGCCTTTTGTGTGTGCTAGAGGAGATACAAATTCCCTGTACTTAGAAAACTTAACATAAGAGGACATAAAGTACAGAAACAATAAACTCCTAGGTAGAATGGCTATTTGGCACATATTGAGTACTCAATAAATTTTTCTTGAAGGGAGGTAGTTTTTAGATTGTCAAGTGGTATTTTATATCAAAGTATACAATTTTTTTCAAACTTAAGTTATTCTTTAAGTAATACTTTATAATTTCATATTTTGAAAAATTCTATTTTACTATTTTCTTGAAATGTTTGGTAATATACTCAATGGAAACTCACTGTTGGATCTTGCTATTTTGAAATAACTTTTTGGAGATTCTCCTGATAGATATTCCAAAACTGTGACTTGTAGGAAAAAATGTTTTCCATTATAAAAATGTGCACAGGAAATTAACCACAACTTGGTTAATTTCTCACTGGCATTTTAAAAACATAATTGAGATTATAAAACATCAAGATTTTTAAAAAAGATTTATTTATTTGGAAGGCAGAGTTACAGAGGCAGAGACAGCGGGGTGTGGTGGTGGGATTCTTCCATCTGCTGGTTTACTCCCCAAGTGGCCGCAAAGGCTGGAACTGAGCCAGTCTGAAGCCAGGGTCCTGGAGCTTCCTCCAGTTTTCCCACGTAGGTGTAGGACCAAGGACCCTGGCCATCCTCTACTGCGTTCCCAAGCCATAGCCAAGAACTAGATTGGAAGTGGAACAACAGGGACTTGAACCAGCGCCCATATAGGATGCAGGTGCATATAGGACTGCAGGTGGCAGGTTTACCCACTGCCACAGCAGTAGCCCCACATCAAGATATTTTCAAACATTATTTTGAAAACGTGGGGTTTTAAGAAGAAACATTTGCTTCACAGCTGAAAAACGCTATGTGGACTGAATATTAAATCAGATACATGCAAGAGTAGCATAATGGAATTTGATAGACTCGTGTTTGTTTACTCATTTACTCATTTGACAGATGAGGAGATATAGTCATTTCCCAACTACTTGTTCATTCCTAAATGCCCACAGACTGAAACAAGGAGCCTGGTATTCCATCCAGGTCTCCCTCATGGGTTGCAGGGACCCAAGCACTTGAACCGTCACCTACTGCCTCCCAGAGTATGCATTGCCAGGATGTTGGAATCTAAAGTGGAGCCAGAACTTGAACCCAAGTACTGTGATATGGATGGAGGTGTCCCAACAGGCATCTTAACCACTAGGCCAACACATGCCCATATTTGTGTTTAAACTTTGATATTCTTACTAGCTTTGAGAACTAAAATTATTTAATCTTCTGTTTCCTCATTCATGGAAGTAAAAATGACAGAATCATGAAGATTTTTTGAGCACTGAGTGAATCACTTGTGCCTAATTCACAGTAAGCAGTGTGTATCTGTTATCATCATCATCACCATGATTTTTAAAAAATTCATAATGATGATTCTTAAACTTTGGTATAAATTTATCTTGACATTTGTAGGAAAAAAATGACGTGTTTTACACATATTTGCTTAATAATTGCAGTTCAAATAAAGGTTAATTGAGAAACATAATGACTATTGATTATAGTTTTGTTTTTGAATTTGTTTTACTTAGAAGGTGAATTTCCCTTTTAGAATTGATCAATAACTGATTATTTTCATGTAACATAGAGAATTATTATAATTTATATTTCAAAAATATATTGTTAAATGTTTCAGACATACTAAAAGTATTTAAAAACAATGAAATGCAAAATACAATTTATAGCCTAAAAATAAAATATTTCTGATAAAATTAAGTCTCCCTTCCCCCAAGTTATGCTTATATATGCATTAACTTTGTATGAAATAAGGAATTTAGAAAGTAAGAAAGTCCTTTGAAGAATAATCTTGATGGCTCTTTAGTCTTTATTTAAAAAGCTAATAGTATTGAACATGGGGACATTTCCAGTAGAATGAATATGTCTTTTGTGAATAATTTACCATGGAAATCTCAAACCCTACAAAACTCAAGAGTATGTCTAACTTCCTCTTTTGATAAATAGCTCTAAGCATTTCATAAGAGCATGTGGTATACCTTTGTGTCATTTATTTTTCTTCTTTTCTTACTGCTATATTTTTAAGAGCAACAGAATAACAAATATGATTTATGTCACTTGCTTATTAAGAGTGTCTTTGCAAATGAATCTATATAGTCCTATAGATAAAGCTACAGTAAAATTAATTTTAATCACTTGATTTTACATTTGTATAAACTATCTTGGTAAAGGAAGGATGCTTTTGCTACATAGAGAAGAAAATATCTACATAAAAATCAATTTGCCCAATTTAGGAACATAGTTATTCCATTTTGATCTTAAAATGAGTTATTATATTGCCTAAAAGAGCAAAAGGTTACATAGCAAAAAATGTCTTTTTTATAATTGTGAATTTGGCATATTGTGAATTATATAGAAATAGCCTCATTGTCCTGTAGAAAAAATTATTGGTTGTGATCATTGTAATGTAGCTGAAATAGTATTTTCCATTATCCTAACACATCTGTGTTGTAAGATTTAATCATGTAGATTCTTAGGCAGACATTAGATGTTTACAGTGATCAAAGTAGAGCAAAGAAAACAGCAATATTGATTACACATTTGACCCTGCATTATAATATTTATAGTGTTTGAGATCCTCAGGTATGTAAAGAGGAAGCAGAAAAAGAAAGTGATCCCAAATATTTTATTTGACTGTAAAATTCAAATTTTATTTGATTGTTCCAGCTTCTTAACCAGCTGTAGGGATGAAGAATGAGCTACAGGATGGAAATTTCTCTCTCACTTGACCGCCTCTCCCTTTCATCTCTTTTTCTCTTTGCTCCTTTATTTCTCATTCACCCTGGAGAGATCTGACCTATGAATTATATTCAGGGATGCTAATATGACAAAGGTCATGGGGGATACCCTAGAATTTTAATTTCTGTTAATATTATTCATATTCTAGTATGAATATTGTATTAATGTCATTATTTGTGCTTTTAAGCCCATAGAATGATTAACATGGAGTAAGATAACTTACTTTATAAATGCCAAAAGCCTGGAAATAACGATAATATGGTTATGAAAAAGTGTTGGGGCTGGCGCTGTGGTGTAGAGGTAAAGCCACTGCCTGTGACACATCCATATGGATGCGGGTTTGAGTCCCAGCTGCTCCCTGCACTCCCTGTTTCTGATCCAGTTCCCTGCCAATGCACTTGGGAAATCAGCAGAAGCTAGCCCAAGCACTTGGGCCCCTGCAGCCATGTGGGAGACCCAGATGAAGCTCAGGGCTCCTGGCTTCAGATTGGCTCAGCCCTGCATGTTGCGCCATTTGGAGAGTGAATCAGTGGATGGATGATATCTCTCTCTCTCTTTCTCTCTCTCTTTTTCTCTGTCTTTCCTTCTCTAACTCTGCCTTTAAAATAAATAAAATAAATCTAAAAAAAAAGATGTCTGCTAATCTACTGATATTACTTATTATACATAGTTTATAATATATGAAACTGATAATATAAATAAGGTCATATTTTAGATTCAGATCTTGAGGTCAAAAGTAACTTTGCCTTTTGGACATAAAGCCTTGGTTATGAGTTATAGTTGTAGATGGTTACTGAATATGGATATATATTACATGAAGTATTTATCATCTAATTATGTTATGTTTATTTTAGTTGCTAAAACATGGAAGTCACTTTCCAAACAGGTAAGTTAATGCTCTTGGTGTATATATCTATGCATGCATATACTCTATACATATAAAATGTACATATATATATGTAATTTCTTTTGCAAATTAAAACATATCAAGATACCATTTTTCTACCTACCAGATTGTCAGAAAACCAAAAATGGACAGTTCCAAAGGTTGTAGAACATGTAGATCAGTGTTGCTAAATTAATATGTGAATATAAATTGGTATACCCACTTTGGAAACTATTTGCCATTATTTACTAAAAGTAAAGATACATATACCCAATAACTATCAATTCAGTGTTTATATTCTACACCAGTGCATACACACGTACCTAGTAAAGTTAAACATGAGTATATTCTATCATCCAGTAATTTTATAACAATGTGTATACCTAGAGAAATTCTTCTTTTATACAGACACAAGAATGCCCATGGATTGTTTATGATGGTCAAAAAAACCCAAAAGCCCAACAAAAAATAACACATTGATAGTAGAATTAATAAATAATATGTGTAATTATAGTAATTTGATATTTATTGTTTAGAAAATGTAACTTAATTGACACATTTTGATAGTTATAGAAATTTGATATATTCACTTATATATAAACACAGCATATATATAAAACAATGAATTACAGCAGTACTTTAACAAGGTGAGTCTCAGCGAAGCAATGATAAAATAAGCAAGTCACAAAAATGTAAAGTATAATTCCATTAATATAAAGTCCAAAACTGGAAAACTAAAACTATGTTATTTCAGGATAAAACCCATATGAAATTAAGGAATGATTAACATAAAATGTAAGATTATCACTGAGAGCTGATTTTCTGTTTTTTTTTTTAATTATTTCTACTTTTAAATTGTATTTTATATATATATATATTCCTTTTTTACTTTCATATATATGATAGACTTCACTTTAAAAAAGAATGGGATATTAGAAACTTCTTTAGTTAAAGATAATCCTCCAAAAGCCTACACCAAATGTTAGATTTATTGTGAAACTTTAGAGACATGGTCTTTAAATTCTGTATAATGCATGCATGCCTGCTATTACAACTGTTACACTGCACTTTACAGAAAAGTCTCAGCTCCTAGGCTGCCATGACAAAGTGCCACAGACCGGGCAGCTTAAACAACAGATACTGATTTTCCTGTACTTCCACAGGATAGAAATAGTAGAATGTAAAAATATATTGATTTGTGTTAGATGCAAGATCAATAAACCAAAATTACTAATGTGCTCTTATACCAGCAATAGCAATTAGAAGCCACTATCAAAATAAAAGTACATTTTACAATACTAACAAGAACTATTAGGCACTTAAAATCACGGCTAAACGTATATTATTAATTTATATTTAAAGACATAAATAAATGGGGTATCATGGTCCTTGATGGTAATAGGCTATACATATAATATAATTATATGTATTTCCTTCAGATTTATCTGTAAGCTTGTTATAACTCTAAAGAAAATTTAAGAGAATTTTAAAATTCATCTGGGTAAGCAAGGGCCCCAAAATATTTAGAGTAATTGGAAAAGGTAAGAGAAAAGAAAAAAAAAAAACATTGAAGTGAGAACAAATGAGTCTTGCCACCCATATGAAGACCCAGATTGAGGTCTCAGATCCCAACTTTGCCTTGGCCCAGCATCAACCACTGCATGCATTCAGGGAGTGAACCATTAGATAGGACCTCTTTCTTAAACTAAGAATATAATGATTTTTACATTCACCAGATTGTTAGCTTCCAGAAATTTAATAATGCCATTAATTGGCATGAACAAAAAGAAGGAGCCAGGTGAAGTACTACGTTGTCACATTCATTTTTTTCAGGAACATTTGTCAATATTTAATAAAGTTGCAGGTACATTGCAAGTATATGATTTAATTAATCATGAAATCATGATTCATCAGAAATCATGTTTCTTGATATGTATGCCAAAGAAATGTTTGTATGTTTGCATCAGAAATCCTATACATGTTTTCTGCAGCATTGATTATAATAGCAGAACTTTAGGAACAATATTAATGTCAATCATTACAGGAAAGGATAAAAGGATTGTGAAATAGACACACCAAGAGTAAATGTAGTAATACAAGGTTAGCATGAGTAAATATATTAGAACTATGTGTAGCGATGTGAATAGATTTAGAAAACATATGGTTAGATAAAGCATCAAGTTGTAGAATATAGTATAAACTGACAATTTTTCAAGGGTCTATGGAGTTAAAACTATCTTCATCATGAAATTGAGAAGATACTTATTTTATTTATTGTCATTCTCACAAGAATACAGTGGTGTTTTCCACAACCTGCCTGATAAATGTTGATGCCATTGCTGTGATAGCTCACGGGTACTTGTCTTGTGTCTTAAAAATTTCTTATTTTTGCTTTTAAGTGAATGAAATACTGGTATATACATCCCATCTAAGTAGTGTCTCTCTTGAGTCCATAATGATATTAAGATTGTTGAGTTGAATTTAAGAATTACTGTTAACAGACAACTGCTATATCACCTTTCAAATGAAAATGAAGAATATTTGATGGGAAAATAGTCAATGGGATATAGTATTAAGTATAAAGAATGAGTTAAGAAACATTTACTATTTGTAGCAAAAACAAAATATTTTGTAAATATGCCTAGCTAGAGAATTAAAAATGTTAAGTAAAATTGAAAGTTTAGCTCATTACTGGATTATGATTAGTTTTTCTTTTCTGTATTTAATTAATTTCCCACTAGGAGGTGTGTATATGTATTTAATTTGAGAGGCAGAGAAAGAAACATAAAGACAGATGAGACAGCTCCCATTTGCTGGTTCTTTCCCTCAAATGCCTGCAACACTGGCGGCAGAGGAGTCCCCAAAGCTAGCAGCAGCCAGGAATTCAACCCAGATTTCAAACATGGGTGGCCGGAACCCGATTAGTTGGACCATCACTACTACCTCTCAGGGCATGTCTTAGCAGGCAGCTGGAATCAAGAAATGGAGCCTAGCATTGAACTCAGGCATTCTCATATGGGCCAGAGTGACTTAACTAATTCTTAACTGCTAGAACAAATGCCTGCCCTTAACTATGTAACTTTTTAAGTGTATTAACTTAAAAAATTGTGTAAAGCCTTTAAAAGGCAGCTAGAATTGTAGGAAACTGAAGTTTATCCAGCAAATTTTTATTTGGTATCTGTTTGTGGTAGTGTAGTATACTGCTGACACTAGGGGACACACCCAGACTTGGGGTCAGACTACAATGCTTTTAAAGTGCTCAACAAGGCTGCCTTCATATCTTGTACTCACAAGTTGCAGGATTGGGAGGCTCCAGGCTGCCTGCCTTTCTGAATTTATTGACCACAAATCCAGGGGATTCCCACAACTCTCCTCAGTTTTAATTGCTGGAATGACTAGTGGAACTCACCAAAGTGATCATACTTATGATTTTTAAAACGTTTTATTTATTTCATTTTTATTTGAAAGGCAGAAAGATGGTGAGGGAACAGAGAGAGAGAGAGAGAGAGAGAGAGTGCGCTTCCATCTATTGGTTCACTCCCTCATGTGCCTACAACAGCCAGGACTGGTCCAGGCCAAAACCAAGGTCCCCCCACATGGGCAGCAGGGACTTAGCTACTTGAGCCATTACCTGCCGCATCCCAGGTCAGCACTAACCGGAGGCTGGATTGGAAGCTGAGGAGCTGGGACTGGAACTAGTTACTCCGATATAGGATGCAGGATATAGGATCCCAAGTGGTGTGTTAACCACTATGTCAAACTCCTGCCCCAGAGCTACACTTATTATTTTTTAAATGATGATTGTACTTTTACCATAAAGAATACGATTTGAGACTAACCAAATGAAGACAAAAAGGATGAGGTCTGGGAGGGTCCAGGGCTTCCATGCCTTATCCACACGGAGTTAGTAAGCATCCACCATCCTGAAATCTCCACTGAGCTTCTTGTATAGAATTTGTGTTTTTTTGACAGGTAGAGTGGACAGTGAGAGAGACAGAGAGAAAGGCCTTCTTTTACTATTGGTTCACCCTCCAGTGGCTGCTGCGGCCGACGCACCACGCTGATCTGAAGCCAGGAGCCAGGTGCATCTCCTGGTCTCCCATGCAGGTGCAGGACCCAAGGACTTGGGCCATCCTCCACTGCACTCCCAGGCCACAGCAGAGAGCTGGCCTGGAAGAGGGGCAACCGGGACAGAATCCGGCGCCCCGACCAGGACTAGAACCCGGTGTGCCGGTGCCGCAGGCGTAGGATTAGTCTTTTGAGCCACAGTGCCAGCCTGTATAGAATTTTCATTGGAGTTTCTTTACATACATGTGATTGATTGAATCATTGATCAGGTAATTGAACTCGATCTCTAGCTCCTCTTCATTTCCCAGATGTTGAACTGGCTCAGAACCTCGACCCTTTACTCACAGTGTTCTTTCTGGTGACCAGGCCTACCCTGACTCATGCTGGCATGAAAGAAAGATTTAGAGCCTCAATCCAGATCCAGACAAAGACCAATCAAATTTTTTATCTATTACTACTACAAGTAAGACCAAGGTAGACACTGGAATTGGGTAGAGAGATTCCCAATATGAATGGAAAATGAAGATTATAGTAAGTTTTAAAAGTCTTTAAAGTTAATACAAGAAAAAAACTAGATAATTATTTAATTATTAAAACTGCTTGAAATCATTAAGGATCTGGCTCTGAGTACTAACATGTGACAGTGAATGAGTTACTCTTCCACTGTCTCAGTAAAATATGTACAATAAAAAATGTGTTTTAGAATTAAGTAAGGTATCGTAGAGTCCATTGCTACACACAGTGAGAGAACTCAAAACGTAGCTATGAGTTTTCAATCTTAAGTTCTAACTGAATTTAAGTTGGAATAGATGAAGGTGGATGATACGGAAATAGTTAAAGTGGAGAAAGGTAAGTTAATATCTGTAAAATATAAAGTATATTCAAATGTTTTTAAAAATCTCTTATTCTAACAAAAGTATTTCAGTTTATGAGGTCTAAATAATAAATATCCCAGTTTCTCATGACTGTTCATACCTGAGTTCTTACTTTGGTGCCATTGCTGTTCTAACCAGACTTTACTGATTACCTGGTGGCATTAAGTACTTGAAATGCAGCTATGGCACCTTGAAGGAAATGAATGCAAGAATCTACAGAAGATTCAGGGAATCTATAAATCCTTAAGAATGCTGCTCCTACTTTTGGCATTCCAGGGATTCCATCACTTTTTTTCTAGCACAGCTTTGAAATTGAAAAAAAAAAAAAAAAAAAAAAAAAAAAAAAAAAAAAAAAAAGAAAGATGATCTATAAATGTCACAGAATAGTTTTAGATTGAGCTGTATCAGAAGGGGTTGGTTAGTCTTAACTGATTGTCAAATTTGAATGTACATTAAAAATCACCTAGAAATCTTGTTAAATTGCAGATTCTGGTTCAGTTGGTCTGGGATGGGAGCTAAGAGTCTGCGTTTCTTACAAGCTGCCAGGCGATTTCCAGACTGCTGAGGTCTACATTTTGAGTAACTGAGACCAGGTCTAGATATAGAAATATTTTATATGTTTTTTAAAATGTATTATGACTAACAGTTTTTGTTTCAAAGTATAACACCAAGTCCTTTAGTCATTTTTCTTCACGATTAATCAAAATATAGTTTTCACTTAATTATTTTTAATAAAGTATACATAATAAATTAGAATTGATTTAGTATATGAACCATGATTCAAATGTTTATTTTCTCCTCTAGTTTCCCACAAACAGTGATAGTTTGATTTAAAAAAAAAATTGGCTGAGCAGCAGTTCAAGTTTATATTCTTTGCTGAATCTCTAAGTTTAAAGTAGAGAAAAGTGTGAAATAATGGCCACACTAACTCAATATGCCTGTCCTGCCACTACATCTGATCTCACCATTGAAATGCTCTTCACTCCTTAACCTAATCTTTTGTTGGTTTGTTTATTCTACTCAAAGCCTTTGAAATCCAAAAACATTACGAAGAAGTCATATGAAGCCAAGTGATCATCTCGGCCCTTGCTTTGGAAATCCAACTTTTCTTATAGCTTTCCTGAAACTATCCCTTTATAACTGACTCTAGAACTTAAACTGACTGTCATATCTTAATTTGGTTGTTTTGAATACACACCTTCATTATTAAATTTATCTGAAATTTTGGCTAGCTCCAATTGAATTTCATGCAGCATCTTTGCCATTTTGTATTTAGACTGTGAGCAAATATTGGGTTTTGTGGTTGAATGGGCCACAGGTATAGAGTAGGATAAATATTGCCATATCTTGTATATGGAGACACTTTTTGTGTGAATGTTAAAGTATGTTTGATCTATTTTATATGTAGTTGGTTTACTTATTCAGTATTATAATATGTTCCTTTGTAGGAATTAAATCAGATGCTCTCAGAAACACCTCCAGTTTGGAAAGGGTCATCAAAGCTATTTCGAAGTCTTAAAGAAAGAGGTAAGTTAATCTTACTACTTAAGCATATTTATACTATATTATTTATACTATTTATATATACATATATTATCCTCATACCTAAAATAAAATTATTCTCATACATAAATAAGGTAAAATTTCTTTGAAAATATCATACTAACTCTAACATGAATGCACATTTTATCCAGAAGAATTTGACATTCAAATTGCTCCCACCTGGTTCACATGGAGCCTGAAAGAGACAACTTTCTTAAAATTTTTGAGAAACCCTGGCCAAGTTAGCTTTAAAAATCCTCTTAGAAATATTTTCTTAAAAGTTGTCTTAAATATTGCACTTCAGGTGACAGGCATGTGGTACAGTGTTTAAGTTGCCACTTGGGACACCCATATTCCATATCTAAGTGCTTGGTTCAAGACCTGGTAATTCCACTTCCCATCCAGCTTCCTATTAATGTGCACCCTGGAAGGCAGCAGATGATGGCTCAAGTTCTTGGGTTCCTGCTACCCATGTAGGAGACTGGGATTGAATTCCAGGCTCCTGGCTTCAGCTTGGCCCAGCCCTGACTGTGTGGGCATTTGCAGATCGGTCTCTTTCTCTCTCCGTCCCCCACCCCCACCACCTGTTAAATAAAAATAGAAATAAATTCTCTTTTAAAAATAGCTATTTTGGCCGGCACCGGGGCTCAATAGGCTAATCCTCCGCCTGCAGCGCTGGCACACCGGGTTCTAGTCCTGGTTGGGGTGCCGGATTCTGTCCCAGTTGCCCTCTTCCAGTCCAGCTCTCTGCTGTGGCCAGGGAGTGCAGTGGAGGATGGCCCAAGTCCCTGGGTCCTTCACCCCATGGGAGACCAGCAGAGGCACCTGGCTCCTGCCTTTGGATCAGCGCGGTGCGTCGGCCGAAGTGCGCCGGCCACGCAGGCCATTGGAGGGTGAACCAACGGCAAAAGGAAGACCTTTCTCTCTGTCTCTCTCTCTCTCACTGTCCACTCTGCCTGTCAAAAAAAAAATTAATAAATTTAAAAAAACACAGCTATTTCACTATTGGTATTTTAAAAAATAGATTGCCATTCAGGTCTTAGCATGGGATGAGCATCAGGAAAATTCAAAGCTCAGAAAGATTGGATTAGTATGGCGATTTTCAAAAATTGTCCTTAGTACATCTCATGGGGAAAAGCAAATTGGATCAGATATAATCTAAGAAAAATGCTTAGAAGAAGGAATATGGGAAGATTTAATCTGAAAGCCTTTATTTTAGGTATGTCTTAATTCTCCTTATGTTATATCCATGTTTGCATTTTTCTAGCAGAAAGGATGTATTTGGTATTTCCGATAGAATTATCTGCAGTGATGAAAATCTTTAATGTCTGCACCATTTAGAATGGTCACCACTAACCAAATATAGCTACTAAGCATTTGGACTGTGACTAGTATATGTGAGAAACTGGAGTTTTAGTTTTCTCTGGTTTTAATTATTTTAAATTTAAATAGTTACACATGTCCAATGGCTACCCTTTAAGATAGTGCATATCTATCAGACTATCAAGATAATCCTTGGTCTCAGAAAGTTTTAGAACCATTAAGTTAGGATAAGTAGAGAAGTGCAGCAAAGAGCCTTGTTTTTTTTTTAAATAGCAATTAAATAGAAGAGAAATATTAAAGCTAGACCTTTAGAGCTACTTTAGAGATTTTTTTTTAAATTATTTGTTTTTATTTATTTATTTTTATTGACTTAGAATATAAGGAAGCAAAGCAAAAGAGAAATTTTCCATCAGCTTATTCACTCCCCAAATGTCTACAGCAGCTAGGGCTGGGCCAGGCCAAAGGCAGAGGTACCTAGAACTCAATATGAGTCTTCTGTATAACTAGGACTCAACTATTTGAGCTGTCATATACTCCTTCCAAGGTTATTCACTAGCAAGGAGCTGGAATTGGAAGCAGAGCTAGAATTCAAAACCAGACACTGAAGTATGGGTTGTGGGCCTCCCAAGTAGTGTCTTAACTGCTGTGCCAAATGCCTGCACCTAAAGATTAATTTTAAAATGAAGACATTTATCTGCTTAAAATATTACCTAGCAAGACAATATTATACACTGTTATTTTTAAAAAGTGACATACATCTTTTATGAAAACATGTATTTCATAGACAGTTATAATACCCAACTATAACATGATATGGGAATTAAACAATGTAATGCTTTTTAAAAACTTCCCTTAAAACTGTTTTTTTGGTCGAATTTCCAAAGAAATCTAGTTGGGAGCAGGCATTTAGCCTAGTGGCTAAAACATCCACCTCCTACATTGGAGGTCTGGGTTTGATACCCACCTCTGGCCCCTGATTCTAGCTTCTCAGCAGTGCAGATCCTAGGAAGCATCAGATGATGGCTTAAGTAGTTGGGTCCCTGCCATCCACATGGGAGACCTTGATAGCATTCCCAACTCCTGACTCAAGCCCTGGTACAGCCCTAGCCGTTGCAAACATCCGGGGGTCAAATAATGGACAGGACCTCACTTGCTCTCTTTCTCTCTGCCTCTCAAATTTTAAACATTTTTAAAGAAACCTAGTTGATATCTTATCCTCATTTTTAAAAGATTGTACATTTTTATATGCTTAACATTTATTTTTATTTTATTTTTTGAGCCTGAATAACCTTAAATGAATTAAAGTATTTGTCTTATAGTTTTTCAGTTTTGTAATTGGAAAGTATTAAGAATCTACTTCTTGGCCGGCACCGTGGCTCACTAGGCTAATCCTCCGCCTTGCGGCGCTGGCACACCGGGTTCTAGTCCCGGTCGGGGCGCCGGATTCTGTCCCGGTTGCCCCTCTTCCAGGCCAGCTCTCTGCTGTGGCCAGGGAGTGCAGTGGAGGATGGCCCAAGTCCTTGGGCCCTGCACCCCATGGGAGACCAGGAGAAGCACCTGGCTCCTGGCCTAGGATCAGCGTGGTGCGCCGGCCGCAGGGCACGGGCCGTGGCGGCCATTGGAGGGTGAACCAACGGCAAAAGGAAGACCTTTCTCTCTGTCTCTCTCTCTCACTGTCCACTGTGCCTGTCAAAAAAAAAAAAAAAAAGAATCTACTTCTTGGGCCGGCGCTGTGGTGCAGCAGGTTAATGCCTTGGCCTGAGGCACCGGCATCCCATGTGGGCGCTGGTTCTAGTCCCGGCTGCTCTTCTTTCAATTCTGCTCTGCTGTGGCCTGGGATAGCTGTAGAGGATGGCCCAAGTCCTTGGGCCCCTGCACCTGCTTGGGAGACCTGGAGGAACCACCTGGCTCCTGGCTTTGGATCAGCGTAGCTCCGGTCGGTCGTTGCAGCCATCTGGGTAGTGAACCAGCAGATGGAAGACCTCTCTCTCTGTCTCTTCCTCTCTCTGTAACTCTGTCTTTCAAATAAATAAAATAAATCTTTAAAAAAAAAAAAAAGAATCTACTTCTTGTTCCCTCTGAATTAAGTCTTATAGATATGTGCCCGCCATGATAATCATGATCGCCATCAGGACTTCCACAGTTAAGTTTTCCTTGAGGGAAATCTTAAGTATCAAAAAAAGAGATGTATGGTAGTTATTAAAAATTCTTTATACCAACCAGCGACCCCTGTGTATTCTACAAACTCAGAACGTCAGTGAGATGAGGTTGGGAAGACAGCAAGCCCATTTCCCGTTTTCATTTCTCTTTATTCCTCCTGCATTGAATGATTTCTGTGTATATGTGTGGGATCCTACAGAATCAAAGTTTTGTATATTTATATATATTGAAAATTCCAGAATCTTTCTCCCATAACATTCATGGCAATCAACCAGAACTATCTGTCTATAGGTCACAATATTCTAGTATAAACAAAAGAAGAGAATGCTTTCAGGGCCTCCTGGGTTGTTCCCTTCATGTCTCTGACAAAACTGCCTGACAGTGAATCCCATTCCCTTTGTTCAGTAGCAAAAAGGGTAGCTTCAAAGAACAAAGATAAAAGTTTTAAAAGTTCATGATCTGATTATTTAATGATTTTTACACCTTTTTACCAAACATCAGAAGAATTTGATATGTAGATAAATATTTTGAGTTTTTTCCTAATTTTAATGTTCTCAATGTCTACTTGGAAGATTAGTTAAGCTGTTAACTCTAGTTTTGGGTGTTAGGTCCAAAAGCAAATATTCTAGTAACAGAATGTATATTTTTGTTTACTCTAAATAAGCTCCTTTTAAAGTTTATAATTATGGAGTGCCTAGAACTCAGGGTGCAATGTACAGAAACATAGCCATTTAATTACAATAAAAACCTCTAACAGCACATTAATTAAATAGAGTTAACCACTTTGAACCTTTTAATTTTGTTAGATTCATATATTAAAAGCTAGCAACAAGTTGAAACTATAGGTAACATAATTTTGCTTCTTTGCCCAGTTTATGTGAGGGCATTACTGGAAATTTTGTATGACTTTCTATAGAAGGCTTAGAACAACTAAAATAAAATTAATTTTGCTGTTGTTGCTTATGATTTTATGATGATTTAGTCTCACTTAAAACATTAGTATTTATTGCTATTAAAATATTTTACTTTAATAAATAAGAAAATAAAGTAATATGGTTCTAGCATAACCAATACTTTTTTTTCTAGGTGTGATTTCTTATACAGAATATCTTTTCCTTTTGTGTATTTTAACAAGTAAGTATACTCATTAAATCTATTTCTGGATACAGTTTTCTTTTTAATCAAAATCCTGGAAAACAGATCTTTCTTAGGTTTTGTTACTACTGAAAATAACTTTAGGTATGTTCTTGCTGGTCTGCAAAACTCATACAAATCCACAGAAAAATGCCAAACCAAAGCACTATCATGAATCAGAAACATAAATATTCTGGCTTATCTTTCAGTAATAAAATGCTCAAAAATTATAGATTTATTATTATGTATCAACTTTTTTGGTTTCAGTCTACATGAGATTTCAAATGTCATGTAATAATTTGTAAATTTCTTGCTAGATTCATTTGAATCACATTTTCTGCAAGACTGATATGAAGATGAGTTTCTGAACTAATGAGCCTATCAAAATACTCATCATTACATCCTAGAACATCTTTCTTATTCCCTTCCTTCATATGCAGCACTTCTAATGAAATATACAAAGGTTTACTAAGATTTTCAATTTGTTTTATTTAATGGTGGAAATTATATGTTTTCATTTACTGTCCCCAGCTACCTGCCCTTTCTATTCCTTGAATTCCTACCTCGGGGATTTGAACTGTTATTCCCTCTGATGTCCATGCTTTTCCTCAAGATCCTCTTGATAAACATCTTTCAGGGGACCAGCACTGT
The DNA here is from genome assembly GCF_964237555.1 of Oryctolagus cuniculus. Taxonomy (NCBI): domain Eukaryota; kingdom Metazoa; phylum Chordata; class Mammalia; order Lagomorpha; family Leporidae; genus Oryctolagus; species Oryctolagus cuniculus. The sequence continues at coordinate 73,426,851 of NC_091433.1, read as the reverse complement.
AGCGTAGTGGGTAAAGCTGCCGCCTGCAGTGCCAGCATCCCATATGGGCACTGGTTCGAGTACCGGCTGCTCCACTTCCAATCCAGCTCTCTGCTATGGCCTGGGAAAGCAGTAGAAGATGGCCCAAGTCCTTGGGCCCCTGCACCTGCATGGGAAACCCAGAAGAAGCTCTTGCTCCTTGCTTCAGATCCGTGCAGCGCCGGCCATTGCAGCCAACTGGGGAATGAATCAGTGGATGGAAGATCACTTTCTCTGCCTCTCCTTCTCTCTCTGTGTAACTCTGACTTTCAAATAAATAAATAAATCTTTTAAAAAAAAAATCTTTCAGGATTGCTTTCAAATGTGAGGGCGTAGCTAGTTTTACTTGATCGTCATCTCTAAAATGGTTTCCTTTCTCATCTCTTCCTTTTTTATCTCCTTCCTGTGTTTTATTTTCCTCATAGCACTTACGCTATTTGACAAGGGTTTACATGCCCTAGTGTTTCACCACACTGGAATGCAAGGTAGAAAATGGCAAAGATTTTACCTTTTGTACATCTGATGAAATGAAAATAGAAAAAAATGGGAGGATTTCTGGTTGTGAGGATATGTAGAGACATATGGAAATCAGAAATCAGAACATCAAAACTCTCATTAGAAATAAATCTGAAAATACCTTATACTTCTGTGATTAGAAAATTCACATCACAGTGTTGACTTCTATTTTAAGAAGTTTTGTTGTATGGGTTGTATGTATGCACAAGTGTTTCAAAACTTGTCTTTTTTCATTTTTTGCCTTCTGGACTTGAAACTAAAATGTTAGTGCTGAATAACAGATATTATAAAATTAGAAATGGAGTTTTATGAGGTTGATCCAGTCTGGAAAGCCATAGTGATGATGCAAGTCCAGTCAATGATGAGTGCTCAAATGAGAATTAGAATGGGTGCCAAGGAGTACCTCAGAAAGTTGTTGAAAAGTTGTCTCATTAGCTAGAACAACTTTGGATACAGTTTGAAAGTGGTAAGTACCTAAGCCAGCAGAATACAGACAAAAAATACGAGCAGTACTGTTTAGGAATGCCATTTGTTGTGATGAGACAGGGTATGTGCGTATACACACACACACACACACACACACACACAGAGAGAGAAAATTTTGATAACTACAGCAAGGTTAGGCTCTTTGGATTCTGTGAAATTTTCTTTGGAGTTCAGGAACCGTCTATAGAAATGTCTGAGGGGTTTACATTGAAAGTTTTTAGAACATTGGTGAGATTAGAACTAAGAAAAATATGAAAGACAGGTGGCAGGAAGTGGGCTATAGAATCTATAAGTTTCTCTTTACATTTTACTATTTTGCTTTCCTCACTGTTATTTACAAGGTCTTATATTTTATTTATTATTTTTGTATAGATAGATATTTTTTAAGATCTTTAAAACTTGGTTGTCAGGGATGGTGTGTATTTTTATTTCTTAGGTGAATGGTAATGAAAAATTAGGTTTTATAGTACATTCAAGAATTGAGACTGGGTGAAGGTCTACCTTCTGTTCTGGGATTTTCAGACCGCTGTTATGGTTAAGAAAGCAGGGCTTCTTTTTTGCCAGGTTTAAGATTTCACAACAGGCAGTAGCAAGTTTATCTGTGGGGGGTCCCTTTCTAAACTTCTTGCTGGTCATCTCAAAAGAAAAGATGAGATGTTTTGAGAAAGGCTTTTTACACTGAGCTCCTCTTTGAAGGACACTTCAAGTTTTCTTCTTTGTGCTCTAGAAGTGGAAAGAGGTTGGACCTCATAATAAATTTCAAAAACTAAAGCAAAGTTTGTAATATGTGAAAGTCTGTCTTTCCCAGAATAGCAGTTGTCCCTTATATTTTGGAGGAAACTGAGGATTATACCTGCAAGCTTCTTTTATTTTATATTTCTGTTTTTGAATCCTCTAGAAGTTTAAAGCCAAATATATAATATATCACTCTTGAAAGAGGTCATTTTTCATAGGTCATTTCAGATACAACTTTCTCAGTAATCAGGAGTGGTCTATTATGTCATGTTTTCTTTAAATTTTTTTCTGCCACTTTAAATAATTGAACATAGGGAAAATATTCCAGATGTTATGATTTGATAGTTTTCTTTTAAACAAACTGATAGATTTTGTATGAGAAAGAGAAATGCTTATTTTTAGAAGAAAAGTAGGCAAATTTTTCTTTGAGTGCTAACCAATAAAACCACACAGGTACTTTTAGATTGCTTTATCACTTTATTTTTAAGTGTGCTAATCTGAGGGGACTTCAGAGAGTTCTTGGGAAGATTAGACTTAAAAGCTAAGCTTATTTTGATATAAAAGTTTCTAAAATTAATACATAGTTTTTTTATAATTTGCATTTTCTGTGACTTTTTTTATATGAAGACCCCTTATAAATCAAGCAGAAATATGGTACTTGCATGTATCTTTCATTCTATTTAATAGTAATGTGTTTTTTTCAATTTCTTGTTTAAAAAAGTATTTCTGGACAGAATGTGAATAACTATTTACAACTAATACATTTTATACTGTAAAATACATTTTTTGTTTCATGAATACTTTCTCTACTCTTCTGGCAGAGCCACATGCTGGTTTTAGAATAGCTTTCAACATGTTTGACACTGATGGCAACGAGATGGTAGATAAAAAGGAGTTTTTGGTGGTATGTATCTTGTATGCTGTATCTTATCAATAATTAAATATTGCTTGCGTGTGTTTTTATACCATGAGAAATTTGGATAACTTTACATTATAAAAATATAAATTATATTCAGTGTATAAAGATCATCATAATAGGGGCTGGTATTGTGGCACAGCAGGTTAACCTGCTGCTTAGTATGATACACATCCCACATCAAAGTGCCTCGGATCAAGTCCTGACTCTGATTCTGATCCAAGGTTCTGCTAATGAGCACTAAAGGAGGCAGCAAATGATGCCTTCACTCCCTGGGTCCCTGTCATGCGCCTAGGAGACCTGGCTGGAGTTCTTGGCTCCTGGCTGTGACCTGGCTCAAACCCAACTGTTGTAGGCATTTGGGAGTGAACCACTGGATGGAAGATGTATGTAGTTCTCTCTGCCAGAAACTCTTGTTGGGTATTTAATTCTAAATTGATTTCCTTTTCAGCTTCAAGAGATATTTAGGAAAAAAAATGAAAAGAGAGAAACTAAAGGAGATGAAGAAAAGCGTGCAATGCTGGTAAGAATACTTTATAGTAGTCTCAGGTGGGTTTTCTAGGTGAGAATTATTTTATTCATGTTAAGAAAAAGTTACTAAAATTTGTAACTTTGATGCTGCCATCTTCTTGAAATGTTCCTCTATAGAGAAATTACTTCATTATTTACATGCATCAGTATCAATATTTATAGTAAATATTGATCTTAAACATCTGTATTCACAATCATATTCATTATTCATTAAATCATTTTCATCCATATTATTGTTATCTGTGAGATTTGAAGGGTATATTTAATAAAGATATTACAGATCATTATGCATGTAAAAATTTAAAGGTGAAGTGCAAAGATTTAATTATAATGTGAAGGATAGTGGTAATATAATGACATGAATGTTGAAACAAATGTTGAAACAAATACAAGGAAATAGTTTTTTCATTCTTACAATTACGTATTATAGATTCTCCTGTAATGCATAATATTTTTTTCTTATTTTGAGTTTAGAACTAAACTATATTTTTTCCTATCTTTCTACCAGTGTTTTGTTTGTCCCAAGTATTTCAGCCTGACAACAGGTCAGATTCACTTAATAAAGACTAACTAGCAGACACTGAGACCATACAGTCAGATACTATATTATGTGGTTTACATGTATTTTCTCATTTAGTCTACCCAACAATTCTCTTATCTGTAGTCATAAATGAGAAAACTAGTAAATAGAAAGGTTAAATCTTTTCTCCAGTGTTACATAGTTGTTAAATGGCAAAGTCAAGATTTGAACCCAGGTCTGGCCAACTCAAAAACCTGTGCTTTCATCCCCTGTACTGTGTCTTCATCTGCTATTTAGATACCAGAAATATTATTAATTTTGCTGGCATGTAAAGGATAGTTGCCTCATTTGCAAATGAGTTTGGCTGTGTGGTTGTTTAATTATTCTAAATGGAATTCAAGCAATTAACATCAGACAGGTATAACATATTTTGTTATTGCTCTTTGTTCTAAGAATATGTATAAGATTTTTTTAAATATGGACTATATATAGCAGACAGATACCATAGTAAATCTCACTATACTTGTGAAAAATATATTTATATTTAGTTTATTAAAAACATTGTCAGAGTTATGAAACATAATGCTTCATAGTATATTTGACTTTTATATAATTACAAGTAGTGTTGGACCTCTTACAGTATACTACTGACAAAGCTATGTAAAACATTCTTGAAAAAAATCAAAGAGCTAATTGTAATGTTAGCCAAGTATTAAAGGGGACCTTCATAATTCTCTATTGAATTCCTGTCTCATGGTTTCCAAATTATAATAAATAAATTATGTCTAAATAGGATTAGAGTATTAGCAAAGAAGACTAGAGAATTTAATACTTTCTTAAATGTCATTTCCTATAGATAATGTTTTAAAATAGTAAACAGTTATTTTAATTTTGATAGATGAACTATAACTGACTGAAGAGGTAAATTGTATTATTTAAGGAGGTTGGATTATGTTAATGAATGTACTTTAAGTGACAAAATAGATAGTATCTCAATGGATGGAAATTCAACTGTTTTATTTAATACTCTTTCCAGAAAGGTTTTATAGATCTTCCAATAAAAATACAATTCCACTGTAATCATTAACAATAACTAACATACACACATCAAGTAACAAAGCAAAAGAGATAAAGGGAAAATAATAGCAGACAGTACACACTGGGAAATACTATAGTGTCTACACAAAACTTGGCTCTGAGCTTCACTGCAGCCAAGGTAAAGTAAATTTCATATTGATTTAATGCAAATATTTCATAGTAGTGACACAGTAAAACTTCATTAACTTGAATTAATTAGGGCAAGTCTATCCAAATTATAAAATCAAAATTATACCCACATACCCTAAATTGTATTATTTAAATGCATCTGGATCAATGAAGCATTCCCTGGCAAATATAGCGGCAAAGAGTTTGTTTTAAAGAAGAGGTTAAAAATAAATTAAAAGTAATATAAAAACTTGTTTATGTGTGAAAGAATGCTACTAAAGTCGTGGATCTCCACAAGTACCACAGAAGTATTTATCTCATATAATTTAAACAGTGCTCCTGAAATCTTATTACATAATTTAACTCTCAGAGCTATTCCTTAAGAAAATTCAGAAATAACCTTTAGTTCAGATTCTGAAATCACAGAACTCCACAGTAATATAGGAAATATTCACTACTATGCTTAGTGATAATGATACTTAGTATTAATTTATTGGTGCTAGTCACATGTTAAATAATGCAAGTCTGAACTGATAAGATTCTACTTTATACTACTTTAGTTGTAGAGAATTTTGTACAATGCCAGTTGGTGTTATCAAGGTGATAGAATTAACAATATCATCCTACAAATTCTTAAAATATTTTGTATTTTAAAATAATTAAAATTTAGCTTATTCTGAAAATACATGGGCCACATGAGAGACAGTATAGCACAGGCTCAGGAGCCAGATTTTGAAGGTTTGAATATTAGCCTGCCATTCATCACATGGGTAATCTTGAACAAGGTCCTGGATTTCTCTGTCCCTCCTCTTTTTTCATTTGTGCAATAGGAGTAAGAATTCTAATCACCTGTAATTGTTATGGAGGTTAAATGAGCAATAACACAGGGACACTTAAAAGTATGTGAAATAAAAACTCAAAAGGAGGTTAGCTATTAAAGTTCTGCTTTACTTACTAGAAGCACAAAACTGTTTAAACTGAGCAATAACATAACCAAATCAGAATTAAATCAGAACTAAATCTAAAACTATTTACAAACTAAAATAAAACTACCCTTCAAAGAGGAAGAGGACAATGGACATAAAATATTTTGGGACACTTGTCTGCTAAGCTGTGTTCTATGTCCATTATAAATGTTACTCCCATTTAGTCCTCATTACAGTTCTTTGAGGTAAGTATACCTATTTCATGCACAGATGAGAAATCACTTTTAGAGATGTTGACTGGGTTTCCTAATGTCACAGCACTGATAATAGCAGAACAGGGTTCCGGTGCAGGTCTCTCATACCATTTCCACTGCCATGCTGCTACATCTAGATTTATCCCCATCCCATGTAAGGTTGCTTAAGCATGTCTAACTACAACTGCGTACTTACGAGTAAAATGTTTTACTCAAAGCAATAGTGCTATGAGAATGTTGCAATGAAAATGGTTGAAATGAGCACAAATTCATTTAATGTTTAATTATATACGATTTTTAAAACTTTGCTACTCATCTTTAACATTTATCCCACTTGTGTGTGTGCTCTATAGAGAATGTAGCATAATGATTTACCCTTCCTAATTGATTATTTTGTCGTCTTTTTCCTTTTTTCTTTTGCTATACTTGGGTTCATTCTGAAATGTGACACTTCATTTGGCCCCTTTGTGCTCTATGTCAGCGTCTTCAACTTTATGGATACCATTCTCCTACTAATAGTGTATGTACAATACTTTAAATGTTCTTTATGTAGATAGCCCTCACCTGTTATACCTGATAATGTTTTTTCTTTCCATAAAGCTATATTTGCTATTTAGAATATTTTGGGGTATATTGAATATAATAAAGTACAATCAAGCCAGAAATTTACATTTCCTTCCTAGATTTATGAGAAGACTAAAATAAACTGAGAAATTGTGTAACATTAGATTAAAATAAGGCAAAGGTGAGTGAACAGCAGCCAATAATCTGGCAGAGTAATAGAAAATTTTTATTTTTCAGCAGTATCTGAAGAGTTATGTCCGAACTATAAAATAGATACTCATGCTATGCTCCTGAAGAATACAACTATTTTAGAGCTAGATCTGTCCACCTGGCTTGTAGTTTTTGTTCAGTTCTAATAAAGAAGTGTATTAATGGATAGACTTTTTGTTTAGTTTTTAGTATTTCTCACATTTTTTTTCTCTAAAACCTTTATTGCTATCCTACTTTATCTGCTCCATTCAAGTACTTGGCCCAAGATGCTTCTTAATACATTCAGTATATCAGGATGTCATTATTTCTTCAAGAGAAATTATGACTCTTGAGAAAATTTAACAGTTCCTATATGTGAAATTCCAAATGTATTCTTTTTTTTTATTTGACTGGTGGTCATACCTGACCAGTCACAAATGTATTCTTCTTATGCTGAGCTTTCTTCTTTCTATTCTGAGAAAGTCAGAGATTGTTGGTTAGCTCAGCCTTTAAGTAATTAATATACTAAAATTGGGCACATTGAGTGTAAAAGTTCACAGTTCATTTAATTTCTCCAGGGATCCTTCAGTTACCTATAAGGATACTCAAATCATAGAAATTCCACCTGAGATGCCGTTGAAACTAGGGTTGCCCAGTATTACCCTGCTGAAGGTTTCAGTGTACAAATCTAAAAGTTGGTTTCTGCCTCTTGATTGGATGGTTAATTAGAATTCCAGACTCTAAACACTAATCCTTCTTCTGGGTTGAACATATAGTAGAAGTTGCTTTAGCATGAAGTAAACCCAAAATAGTTTGCCTAGTCACAAGGAATGGATCTAGAAAGGGTCAGAGGATAAGCCAAGTTCATGGGACCCATATAACTAATTGTTTTAATTCCTCACAAGATATTTTAAATTTATTCTACAAAATTCACCACCATTTTCCATTAAGTAGAGTCTATCATTTTCTTAAAAAATTTTAAAGATTCCTCTGTTAATTATTCAAAATTTTATAAGAATAAATAAGATAAAAATCCCATAGAGTATAATGCCATGTGCCCTGAGAAAATTAATATCAATAACATTTATAACTTTATGATTTATTTTTCTGTCTACCAGGTCATTATTGTATTAGCCATTTTCCTATCTGTGACAATTTTTATTTTTTCTTTACTCTCATAAGTAATTTTCATATAGGATGATTATGTGCTTTGGAAAAATACATCTCAGATTATTCTTAAAAGGAAAGAGTTTGTAACACTTATACAAATTGCAGTAATACAGACATTAAGAGAATAATAAGAGAAACATTTAAATTTCATATTTCACTTAGGCTTATTAAACAAAAAGTAATATGATTTTACATTTTACTGTTGTAATATTTATATTTTCATAATCCTTATTTTATTTTACTGGTAGCTTTTTCCCATATGTAAAATGTGTATTCTAAAGGGCCATAACTTGGTGTCTTTTTTACCTACTTGTAAGTGAACAATATGATTTTTTAACTTCTTTGGGAATTTAGTCAGTTGTATAAACTTTTTTTCCTATAAAAGAAACAGGATCATTTTCAAAACCTGCAAGCAAATAAATTTTTTTAAAATTAGAAGAAAATTCAGTCTGAAGATATACATGCATTATCATTGATATAAGTACGACACAAACATGTTAGTTTAATCTTATAAATTAAATAGCAATTATTTGCTGATTTCCAGAGTTATATATTAACTGGAACAATCAAGTTGTATTCTCATTTGAGTGCAGATCATGGAGTTGAGTATAACCTAAGAGATGCAAAGGTACTTCAAAAAGTTTGTGAGAAACAGATTAAGTTTATTTTGGTACAGAAAAACCTTTTGAAATCCATGCATGGGAAGGCTTTTCAAAAAGAGGTCTTCAGGCTGGTGCCAGGGCTCACTTGGTTAATCCTCTGCCTGCGGCACCGGCATCCCATTTGGGCTCCGGATTCTAGTCCCAGTTGCTCCTCTTCCAGTCCAGCTCTCTGCTGTGGCCCGGGAAGGCAGTGGAGGATGGCCCAAGTGCTTGGGCCCCTGCACCCGCATGGGAGACCAGGAGGAGGCACCTGGCTCCTGGCTTCGGATCAGTGTAGCTCCAGCCATGGCGGCCATTTGGGGAGTGAACCAACAGAAGGAAGACCTTTCTCTCTCTCTCTCTCACTGTCTATAACTCTACCTGTCAAATAAATTAAAAAAAAATAAAGTTCTTCACTTCATGAAAAATGCTCATTATGAAAAATCTATGCATGTATTTCAAATTTTTTTGCACCAGAATAAACTTATCTTTTAAAATTTTATTTATTTATTTATTTAACTTTCATTTTATTTGAAAGGCAGAGAGACAGATGGAATAGCAGTCTCACTCTCCAAATATCCACAACAACCAGGGCTGGGCCAAGCCAAAGACAGAAGCCTGGAACTCCATCTGGGTTTCCCACATAGGTGGCAGGGACCCAAATATTTGATCTGCTGCCTCCTAGTAGCACATTAGTGGGAAGCTGGATCAGAAGCAGAGAAGCTAGGATTCAACCCAGGCACTCCAATGTGGCATGTTGGCTATATGTGTGTACCTACCTACTATACCAACACCCACCACAACTTAACCTTTTTACTCCATTTTCACATGAACTTTCTGAAGTACCCTCACATCTGATAGCCACTTTCTACCTTTAGGAAGGAGTTCCATTAGGAAAGGCAGTGGCCCTCTTTGGTTATTACTAAGATTCCGTTGTGGCCTCTATAGTAGCGTGCTTCAAATTTAAAACTAATTAATCAATCATTAATAATTTAATCATCACAGTATATGTTAAATCATTTCTTGCTGTATTGTAAAACTGATCATATTTCTTTGTATCCACAAAGATAGTTTCCACCTTTATAATTACTGTTCCAAATAATCCTGATTCTTTTCATACTTCTTTTCTCATACAGTCAACTCTTGATTTTCTTCCCACAGTGATGAAAAGAAGTATAAAAATTTTAAAAGAATAAGTACTCCCTGAGTCAAGTATATTGATTTTGGCATGCTTTATATGGCTTCTTAAAGATTATTCTTAATTACTCTAATTCCACTGCCATTTTCTGATGGCAATATTTATAATAATTTATAATAATTCCTTGGTATGTATTAACACTTATTTTATGGACTAAGTGTTGATATTCATAAATAATTTGTTTTTGTAAAGAATGTGTTTTTTCAATTTTGGGTGATAAGGTTGTAATATATATGAATGTGCATGGACTTCAAAAATTTTTTCACCAAAATAAACTTATCTTTTAACTCCATTTTCCATGAACTTTTTGAAGTACCATCATATATATTACCACCTGTTAATGTGTTTTAAATTTTCTGTCATTACTAATGTTTTTGTGTGCTTGATCTGTCAGTATTCTAAATTACATGGTTACAATAATAGATTTGTTAATTTTTATTTATAGATCTCTTAATTTTTGTTTTACATGTTTTGAAGCATTATTACCTGTATAAGACTATAGATTATTTATATCTGCTTAGTAAATTGGATCTTCTACTATATACTATCTCTAAACCTCTAGAAATGCTTTTGCTTTAATATCTACTATAGTTGATCTGAATAACTATCCATCCTTATTTTTCTTAATATTTTATATTATTGTCTTTAAAATTTTTTCTCCTGTAGTGATGATTTTTAAGCATATCTTGAGTTCAAAATTTACTGAAAATTTTATATTAAGTAAATCATTACAAAATTTTAACCACCATATGTATCAAGAAATAACATATTGCCATACCCCCAGGAAGCCCCTTCCTACGTATTCTCAGTTGGCTTCCCTCACTGTTTTCAGGAAGATAACCATAATCATGACTTTCATGTAAATCATTTATTTGTTGTGCTTTGCTAATTCAATCCTAAGCAACAGAATTTAGGTTTACACATTTTTGTGCTTCATGTAAATGGAATCATATCATCTGAATTTTTCCATGTCTTGCTTCCATTGTGATTGTCAGTTTCATCTGCATTGTTGTATTCATTCCTAGTTCATTGTCTTTTATTGCTATAGCAGTGGTTCTCAAACATTTGGTCTTACGATATCTTCATTATTGCAAATTGAGAATCCAAAAATTTTGTTTTGTGGGTTTTAACTACCTGATAGAATTTAAACATATATTTTTAAAACAAGAATAAATAACACTACATGTTAATGTAAACTATTTTATGAAAAATAACAATGTGGTGAGGAGAGTGGTATTGTTTTACATTTTATGCAGATCTCTTTGATGTCTGCTTTAATAAAAGACAGCTCATTTTTCATAATTGCTTTTGTATTCACTCTGTTGCAACACATTATTTTGGCAACAAATACTGTCAGTTGTTTGCTTTGAGTAACAAGCTCACTTGGGTCATTTTCCAAAAAAATTCTGCCAACTACTGAACTTTGAATAATCATAATTTGTCTGTTAGTTGTTCTTTTAAATAAAAATGACAGTTCATGAAAGAGGGGGTAGTTCAGCTTGCAACATCACAATCTTTCATTCTTTTCTCAGACAACTGTAGTAGTACTTCAGTATGCAGCAAAAGTACTTTAGGGATGTTTCCCATTTCACCACTCCAACTATTAAATAGATAGATATTCAGTAGACAGTTGAAAAAAATTGTGTTTTCTTCTTCATCAAGTATTCTTTTTTTTTTCTTTTTTTTTTTAGACAGGCAGAGTTAGACAGTGAGAGAGAGACAGAGAGAAAGGTCTTCCTTCCGTTGGTTCATCCCCCAAATGGCCACCACGGTCGGCACACTGCGCCGATCCGAAGCCAGGAGCCAGGTGTTTTCTCCTGGTCTCCCATGTGGGTGCAGGGGCCCAAGCACTTGGACCATCCTCCACTGCCTTCCCAAGCCACAGCAGAGAGCTGGACTGGAAGAGGAGCAACCGGGACCAGAACCTGGCACCCATATGGGATGCCAGTGCTGCAGGCGGAGGATTAACCAAGTGAGCCATGGCGCCGGCCCCAGCAAGTACATTCTTAAGTGGATTTCATTTTTCCTTGTGTTCTGTTTTTTTTTTTTTTTTTTTTTTTTTTTTTTTTACTATAAGTGTTTGGCACTGAAGAATGTAATGATTTTGGTCTTTGGTGACACTGATTCATTTGTACTTAGGCACCAGCAGTTTTACGGACACCATTGCTTTTCCACCATCAGAGCAAATGTCAACACAGTGCCAGAGGCAAATAATGTCTGCAAGATTATGTTGCACAGCTTTCAGTTGTTCTCAGTGAGACGGTTGGTGCTAATTACTAGCCTTTCATTAATAGAAGCCTGTTACAACTTTTTTAACCCCTTTCTTTCCTTACTTGTTAGGAAGGTCTTAAAATTTTTTTTCTCTATTTATCTATTTGAAAAGTAGAGTTACAGAAGAGAGAGGGAGAGATAGAGAAAAATCTTCCATCCACTGGTTCACTCCCCAGATGGCTGCAATGGCTGGAGATGGGGCTGATCTGAAGCCAGAAGCCAGGAGCTTCTTCCAGATCTCCCACATGGGTGCAGGGGCACAAGCACTTGGGCCATCTTCTGCTGCTTTCCCAGGCCATAGGAAAGAGCTGGATCAGAAGAGGAGCAGCCGGGTGTTGAACCAGTGCCCATATGGGATGCCTACACCACAGGCAGATGCTTAGCCTACTATACCACAGCTCTGGCTCGGGGATGTCTTTTGTAACAGCATACTTTGTAAATTGTGCTGTTTTCTTTTTATCCTGGTTCACAATCTGTGTTTTTTAACTGGAGAATTCAATTTAGATTACTGTGCTTGCTAATTGATTTGGATTTTATACTAGTCATTTTATTCTACAAGTAGATACTGTTGTTTTTTCTTTCTTGCCTTATTTTGAATTAATTAAAGTTTATTCCCCCACTTTTTATTTTTCTCTGAGTTAGAAGATATACACCAAATTTCTGTTCTTTGTGTTGCTATTCCTGAGATTTTAATTAAATATACTTAAAACAATAGTCTTAGATTACATAGTATCTACTCTATAACTCAAAAAGAATCTTAAAATACTTTATTGTCTTTTATTCCTCTCCTGGCATGGGTACTTGAAATTATTGTACAGTATTTTCCATAATTTTTTTTCTAATACCACATACTTGATTTTTTTTTTTCATTTTTTGAGAAGCAGAGAGAAGTTCCCATCTGCTGGTTCATTCACCAAGTACCTGCAGCTCAATCCAAGTCTCCATTGTGTGAGGCAGGAACCCAGTTTCTTCAGCTGTCTTAATTGCTGGGCCAAGTATCTACTCCCTAGACTATTACAATATGTACAATAGGTACTTATTTAGAATTATTTTCATATTTGTTAGATTTTATATTCACTAATTCATTCTTTAAGCTTACCCCTTACTAAATCTCATAATTGTACACTCTTAAAATATATACTTAGGTGAGGATATTTTGATTCATTAAAATACAAAAACAGGCAGGCATATGGTGTAGCAGTTGAGGCATTTCTTGGGATACCCACATCCCCCATATCTAAGTGCCTAGATTTGAGTCCTAACTCTGCTTCTGATTCTGGCATTTCTGCAGGAGATGATGGCCCAGGTAGTTGGATCCCTGCCACCTTTGTGGGAGACCTGGATTCAGTTCCAGTTTCTAACTTCAGATTTTAATTTGAAAAAGTTGTGTGTTTTTCTAATAAAGATACATGTTTTTAAAAATATTATTAATGTGGGGATAGAAAGAAGAAAATGAAAAATATCCTGTCATTCAGTGATAATCAGTATATTTTAGTAGATTGGCTTCTTTTCTCTGCTTAGAAAACACATGGTTTGCTAAACTAACTTTATCTCCTGATAGTATTGTGAATATTTGTATAATGTCATGTGTGTGTGTGTGTCTCTGTGTGAGAGAGAGATGGTGACCAGTGTTTGGCACCCGGCTTCACAAAGAGAATCGTTTCTCTTTTTCTCCTACAGAGTAAGCCTTATTTTCTAATTTGGTAGATTTAACAATCCTCTTCTTTATCATACCTTCTAGGTTTCTACTTTTAAATGATCCAGGTTCAAAATATGTAAATAATACTTGAAAGTTAAGTATTTAATTTAGCTTGTATTTGCTGAGGTTATTCCATAACTATATAACAGAAAATGAACTGTGTAGTTCTGTATTTAGCTCTTTTTACCTGTTTAATTTATGTTTAGTTTATAAGTTCTTAGTTAAAGCTTATTAAGTTACTGAAAAGAATGTTGAAAAAATTTTCCTTCACTTTGCTACATTTATGCTTTTGGTAACACTTATGTTATCTAAGGAGTTCCTGCCAGATAATGTGTTATTATTAACATTGTATTGAACATTTATTAAAATATGGTCAGCAAGCCAAAGTTTCTAGTTAATAGGAAGAAATTAAAATTTAGAAGATTTTATAAATACTTCCTTAATGCACTATAAATTTATTAGAGGTGACAAACTTTAAAAATTAAGGCCAAAAAGAAAAGTTCTCTTTTTTTCAGTATGTCACTTTTAAGTACATCATGCTGCATTTTTTTCTTATAATAACTAAAAGATCATCAAATCAGAAATTCTGTGAACCATTCCCTGGTAAATCCTGACAAATATTGTGCTGCTTTTAATTATTTTGTTTACAGAGATCCAAATTAGGTTTGCAATTTAACATTTTCATAGGAAAGTTAGACCATAATTCTTAGTCTTCATATCTCCTTCTTCAGACTAGAAAATATTGATGTCCTATTCTTGTAACATGGATTAGAAAGAACCTATCCAGTTATAATATTACCACCTACCAAATCCCAGAGTACGTTTGAGTTGTTCGATTTATCGATTTAAACAGGTATGCTTCCTTTTGTAAAGCTTTGGGTTATTTGAACTTGGTTTCCCTAAGTATGTTGATTTTTTTGATCACTAACAAGATGGATGACCACCAACAATTTTATTTTTAAAGTATGATTTTAAGAGTTTGCTACAAAATTACCAAAATCTTCTCCAGTTACGTCACAAAAAGTGAAAATGAAAATTGTATTTCATACTTTTTAGAAGTTACATGTATTTCAATTAAAGAGTGGAGGAAGGGTTTGGAGAATTTGATTCTTTTTGACAGAGTCACATTGTACTTAGAAATAGTGGTTGTATACCATTAACTACTTCTTTTAAAGTACCAAGGCTTTCCAACAGTGTAATATAATACTGTTGTGTGCAGCAGAAAACAAAAAGGTAAGCTCATATGTTTCCTTTTTGAGATTGGCTTTTAAGAGATTTAAAGTTTATAAATTATAATTCTAAATTACTTATTCTTTAGATTTCAGTTGTGCTTCTTAAAATTTCTCCAGGTACTTAAACCAGATGTGGAGGAACTGGTCTCCAGAAGTTACTGGGATACCCTGAGACGTAACACAAGCCAAGCACTCTTTTCGGACCTTGCAGAGGTATAAATAAATCCCAACAAGGTCCTTGTACTAGTTGTCATTTTGTTAATCTTGTACTCATTTTTACTGTAAAGTCACAAAGATGACACCAAAATAAATTAATGCTTTCCATTTTTAAAAAATATTTATTTATTTGAAAGCTAGTGTTTCAGAGAGAGGGAGAGAGAGAGACAGCCAGACAGATCTTCCATCTGCTGGTTCACTGACCAGATGGCCACAACTGCCAGAACTGGGCCAGGCTGAGTCCAGGAACCAGGAGCTTCATCTGGGCCTCCCACATGAGTGGTAGGTACACTTGGGCCATCTTTTGCTGCTTTTCCCAGTCCATTAGCAGGGAGCTGGATCAGAAGTGGAGCAGCAAGGACATGAAGCGGTGCCCATATGTGATGCTGGCACTGCAGATGGCAGCTTTACCTGCTACGCCACAATGCCAGCCTCTCCATTTTCTTTATTACAGCAATAATTACTTTGTATACTTAATAGTTGAATATGCCAACCATGCTGATGGGCTGCAAAATCGCCTGTAATAGTCCATGCTAAATGAACCTGCTTGTTATATAAAATACGACTTTCCAACTTAATTCAAAGGAAGTGGTGTTGCATTTTACCTAAGGATCGCTTTCTAGAAATTTGAAAATAGTAATATAGTTTCACTGTATCTTTTAACCTTATATCTTTCAATGTTATATGAAATGCTGAAGTGTTTCACTTAGTAAAAGAGAGCTGGCTCTTCAGTTATTTTAGATTTAACCAATTAAATTTCCCAATGATAACAGTAAGTGGCTTACCAAGACCAGAACTATATGTAGGCAGTGGGGAAAGGGGAAAAGAAGAAGTGTGGTTGAAACAGCCAAGCAATCATGGGAAAGTCATGGCATTTTTAAAGATAGCCAGTGTGTGATGAAAATATAAAGCAGACTGATCTTCAGTTTTATCATTGCTTTTGATTTTGATAGGGGAGGGCACCTGTTGCTACACTGGGGTGGACTATTTCTACCACCCAGCTCCTATGCCACTGTCAACAGCAATATAATTTAAAAGATAAGGTATATCATGTTGGTTATATGCCATTTTATATATCATATTAAGAAGTTACAGAATTAAATTAACATTTTATGATTAGTTTTTAAAAATATTTATTTATTTATTTGAAAGGCAGTTACAGAGAGATAGAGGCAGAGAGAGTGAGAGAGGTCTTCCAACAGCAGGCTCATTCCCCAGATGGTCACAATGGCCAGAACTGGGCCGATCAGAAGCTAGGAGCTTCCTCCAGGTCTCCCACACAGGTGCAGGGGCCCAAGGAATTGGGCCATCTTCCACTGACTTCCCAGGCCATTAGCAGGGAGCTGCATCAGAAGTGGAACAGCTGGGACTTGAACTGGCACCCATATGGGATGCCGGCACTGCAGGTGGTGGCTTTATCCTCCATGCCACAGGTCCAGTCCCAATTAGTTTTATTAAAAGACTTTATTGGAGGAGGTGATCAGTATTTTCAAAAAGACTAAAAGCAACTTTTCAATAGATACTTAAGAGATTTGGTTTTCATTATCTTTTTCTGTTCAGAGTTGGTTTCTCATTTCTTTTTCTGAACTTCAAGTTTGATTTTTAAAAATTATATCTAAACGTATAAGGAGAAGTAAACTGCAATCATTTGTGACTTTGTTATCCATCACTACTTGTAGACTCGAGCAAACATCTGGAGATGTTCCTGTTGTCACTCATCTTCAATTTTAAAGTCCCCTAACAAAACAACAACAATAGAAAACATTTTGCCCTATGTTTAATCTGTCATGTATAAGTATGATATTAGTATGACCTTTTAAAAATTACCTTTAAAATTTGAACCATGTTTAGGTGTGAAGTAGTTAATGCTCCATTTACAGATATCTTAAAAGTACTTTATTTTGTAGTCATTTATATAGGCACACATAAGTCAGTTCTTAAAGAATATGGGACCGTCATTGTGGCACAAATGGGTTAAACTGCAGCTTGCAAGGCTGGCATCCCATACTGTAGTACCAGTTCAAGTCCAGCCTGCTCTACTTCAGATCCAGCTTCCTATACATGAGCGTCTGCCACCCATCTGGGAGACCAAGAGTTCCTGGCACCCGGTTTTGGGCTGGTCCAGACCTGGCTATTGTGGTCATTGAGGGGTAAACCAGCACTTGGATGATTCATTCTCTCTCTCTCTCCCCCTTGCTCTGCCTTTAAATAAATCACAAATCCTTCAATTAAAAAAAAATTAAGGGCAACTAATGAGAAGGCATTTGGCATAGTGATTAAGGTGTTGCTTAGGATGCTGGCATCCCAAATTGGAGTGCCTGGGTTCAAGTACCAGCTCTTCTCCCAATTCTAATGTCCTGCTAACACACACCCCAAGAGGCAGCAGGTGATAGCTCAAGTAGCTAGATTCTTGCCATATACATGGGAGACCTGGACTGAGCTCCCAGCTCCCAGCTTCTGCCTGGTCTAGCCCCAGCGATTGCTGGAATTTGGGAAGTGAATCGGTGAATAAAATCACTCTTGCTCACTCTCTCCAAGCCTTCTCAAATAAGTAAAATACATAAGTAAAAAATTTCAAAAATAAGAATTCTGTAAGAGCTAAATGTGGCCTAGCTTCTAGGCCTCAGTCATTTTAGCACCGTCTCTCCCCATACTACATGTCCACCTTCCAAACTCCAACACATTTGTAATCCCAGCTAACTCCGCTATGAGGTCAGGCCTTTGGCACAGCAGTTCAGATGCTGCTCCAGATGCTTGCATCTCACACCATTGCCCTGATTTGAATCCTGGCTATGCTGCTTCCAAATACAGCTTCCTGCTAATGTGCACCCCGCGAGGCAGCAGGTAATGGCCCAAGTGCTCATGTCCCTGCCACCCAAGTGGGAGATTCAGATTGTGCTCCATGCTCCTGGGTTCAGCCTGGCCTAGTCTCTGCTGTTGCAGGCATCTGGGGGAGTGAATCAGCTAATGGAAGATATTCTTTCTCCCTGCGCCACCCCAATAAAATGAAAATAAACTGTTACTAAATCTCATAGACAAAATCTGCTAGTTGTATGATAACTTTAAGTTAAATATTAGAAGGTTTAATATCAAAAGACAGTAAGGTCTTATATACTCTGAAGATTATTTGATTTGTATAAGATCTTAAAAAATGTATGGACTATAACAGGTGTGCTGGAGCTGGCTTTTACAGCTTCGCAGAGCTGATGTGCACATCTCTTCACACCTTAACATTCTGTGACTTAAGTGGCTATGATCAAAGTATTAATACTACAGAACTTAAAATCATATATGTATAAAGTTAACTGAAAATAGATCTTAGTAAAAAATAAGAATGGCAATAGGAAAAGGAGGAGGAAGAGGGGTGGGAGTGTGGCTGGGAGGACAAGTACAGTTGGGAATATCACCACGTTCCTAAAGTTGTACTTATGAAATGCATGAAGTTTGTATTCCTTAAATAAAGGGTTTCTGGGAAAAAAAAACACAGAACTACAAACACTAAAAATTAGCCTTTTGTTTTTCCTGGCAAAGCAGGTTGCCAGCATACCGTTGGCTATAATTAATCTACACTGTGATCATAAACTACTAAATTAATAAATTGCTTCTAGCATTATGAAGTCAGTATGACACAGAGAAGACAAAAGAGGAAAAGAAACCAAAATATTTATTGTATTCCAAAGTAAAATAATTATTTGGGGATTTTCTGATATTACCTTCCCATATTTGAAAGAATAACAATTGAGAATTAACTACAGTTTAAGTTATAACTAATTTTAATTCCTTATAGTTTATTATGTATATTAGTGTAATATATAATTATATATAGTATTAGGATTCAGGATTCAGTTGACTCAGAAAGAAAGCTTATGAATCTATTTTTATTTGCATTTCCTTGTTATATACTTAATATATAATTATTACAATAAAGTAGTTTAGTTTTCTTTAAATGTTGTAGGTGATTGGGTATTAGCTTCTCATGTTCTTATTCCAGAACTGTTCCTAACCATAGATTTTTCTAAATTATAGCAAAGCCATGTGTTTTAAATTATTGTAAAATCATACAGTGAAGATTTTAACATGTCACTGCTAACTCCATGCATACATGATTACAAAGTTATTTTGTACCAAAGTAAACTTATTCTCTATTTCCCATGAATTTTTTAAGTAGTTTTATAAGTTTATAGTATGATTCGATGAACATCATGCAGCTTGAATGTAGGCTTATAAGAATTATGAACACTATTTTGAGTTCCACAGATGAAATTTAAATATATTTCTTGTTTTAAACTCTTATTTATAATGATTTAAATAAGTTATTCCAAAGCTTTATTAACAAGTCAAGAGTTTGAAAAAAAAGAAACATAAGACTACTGGCATATTGTAATCAGTAATTGTATGTTAAAAGAATATCTTAAAACTCCTTAGTAGTTTGACAGATTGTATTTGATGCAATTTTTTTATTTCATTTTTTATGAAATGGTTTAAATGATTTTTAATCCAAGTTAGATAATGGCCTTTTCTGTAAAGGCCTGTGGGGTTCTTTTGTGGCTTTTGTCATGAAAACACTAATTAATTTTAACAACAGACACAGGAATCAAAATGATAAAGTCTTTGTTTCTGTCTCAACTCTTGTATGATTTAAGTTATATAGCAGGATACCAGGGACACTGTTATAGTTTTCAATGACTGAGCACTTCTGTTTCACTGATGGAGGCACAAAGTTTTCTTATTTTCATTTTCTAACTTTTTTCTCTAATATCAAACTTACTTATGCCTCTGTTGAACTGAATTATCTGGACAAGTGCAACGTAAATCTAACAATATTTTATGTATTTTTTAAAAGATTTATTTTATTTATTTGAAAGGCAGAGAAACAGAGAGAGATGGAGAGAGAGAGAGAGATCTTCCATCCACTGGTTCACTCCCTAAATTTCTGCAATGGCCAGTGCTAGACCAGGCTGAAGCTAGCAGCCAAGAGCTTCTTCCAGGTCTTCCACATGGGTGCAGGGGCCCAAGTACTTGGACCATCTTCCACTGCTTTCTCTGGTCATTAGCAGAGAGCTGGGTTGGAAGCCTAGCAGCTGGGACTGGAAGGACTGGAACCAGTGCCCATATGAGATGCCAGCAAGTAGAGTCTTAACCTTCTAAGTCACAGCACTAGCTCCTAAATCTAACAAGATTTTAATGCTGAAAGAGTGTTAAGTGAAGATCTGCTCTAATTAGTAGGTGTGATAAGAACTGGCTCAATGAAGTCATTAGTTAAAACCTGTACAAAACAAAGTCATCTCATTTTAGTGCACTATACTTGAGTTAAAGGACATTACAACATTGTAGAAAAAACATTTTTTTAATTTTATTGTTATCTGAGTTCATTAGTTTTTGGTTTTTCTATCACCTCTCATTTTAAGGCTTTTTTTTTTCAGATCTATAAAACATCTTTTTCAAGAGTAAGAAAGAAGTGTGTACCATTTAAAACTTTTTTTTCCTCCTTACACTTCAACATTATTATCTTTTTTGTCTCAAATGGTCCTTTTTCAACTTCTTGGGATATTTTACTTGGCAAAAAAATAAATAATAGCTAACATTTATTGAACATTTACATTATGCTGGTTACAATGCTATATGATTTGCATGTATTATCTAATGCATACAACCCTGTAGGTCATATATTATTATCATTCTTGAAGATGATATCCCAGAAAGATTAATTTCCTGAGGGTCATTTAAGTCATGAGAAGTGTCATGATTCAAAGCCAACCAGCTGGGGTCAGCGACTGTGGTGTAGCTGGTAAAGCCACCACCTGTAATTTCAGTATCCCGTGTGGGCGCCAGTTTCTGTCCTGGATGCTCCACTTCTGATCCAACTGCCTGCTAATGCACCTGAGAAAGCATCAGAAGATAGCCCAAGAGTTTGCACCCCTGCCACCCACGTGGGAGACCTGGATGAAGCTCCTGGCTCCTGGCTTCAGTCTGGCTCTTCCCTGGCTATTGTGGCTGTCTGGGGTGTGAACTAGATGGCAGAGGCTCTCTCTTTCCACCTCTCTCTCTGTAACTCTGCCTTTCAAACAAATAAATAAATCTTTAAAAACCAGACGAGACGAAGCCAGCCATCTTACTTCAAAACTCTGTTTTATTTCTTTACGCACTACAAGAACCTTTTTCAAAAATACCTGCCCCCCACCAACAGACACACACACACCACTTATTTACCTTGTCCTCCCACCCCATTCCTTTAGCTTCCAGACAGATATTGTCTTTTCCTGTGCTAAAAACCTAGAGCTTAGTCTTAGTCTTCTCTTAGGCATACCTTTTGTAATATTTCATCCTCCCTATTAATTTAAGCTGTTCTTTGGATAATTAACTGATTAGACCATACTAAAACATAAAGGGGGCCTATAATTAACATAAGATACCTTTTTTCCTTGAACTTATTTGTGTCTTATGATTACTAGTAAGAATGTTTGTATGCTTCATTTACCCTCATTTAACTTTATCCTCAAAATTATTATGATGGTTTGATTATTCTCATCTTACAAATGAGTAAGCTTAGGAAAAATCCAGTGAACCCAAGACTTCTACTTTAAAATCCTCTTCCCATTAGAGCAGCATGCTTTCTCTGTGTAAAGCTACTGATGAGAGTAGTGTCTTTTGAGGGTCACTCAAATTACACTGGTCTCCTGTCACATAGACAGAGAGCCTGGCAATGGCACAGTATTATTCTTCATCATTCATAAAATGCTTGTTCAAGAAGATATGCCTAAAAGATAACATGTGATGCTTGGCTACCTGGCTATATTATTTTTCCCTTAGCAATCAGCTCAAACTGCTATCAGGTCTCCAGAGAAGTTTGTTGCAAAAATAGGGAATTTTCAAATATTGCAGTTACTGAGATACTCAGGGCTTCTTATCAAACTAAACTGAAAAACAGTGCTAGAGATCTTTCAAACCAAGAATATGGAGTTTATATACTCAAGATAGATTAGGGTAATCCAAGCTAAATTACTTAAATATAAATAGAATATATAAATGATTACTAAGGAATTCTGGTAGTTTTAAAGATATACTCTGTATGTTAGAGTTTCGAAGAGAAATCACTTTAAAGAAAGTTTTATGGAATGAAAGAGGACTTGTCAGAGGGGAAATAAGATGTAGTCCTTTTAGTCCATATTTTTCTTAAAAGAGAGACTAATTTCTGATCTAGGAAGGAATAAATCAAAGATTCAATAAATGTTATAAAGAATAACATAGCTACTCTCTGAGAGATTAGATTGAGAGCTGTGAGGGATAGATTAAATTTGGTATGTGAAAGGTGAAAACAAGTTTTATATCAAGGACCATAAAAGAAGAATGATCTTTCATAGAGAAAGAAGTATTTTTTTTTCTGAGTCTTCTGTTTCCTATGGAGTACCATCTGGATTCTGGCCAAGAAGTAATGCTTTTTCAACCATGTACCTTAGTGGACATCTACAGCTATTCTTAATTTCCTGGGATGTTCCATGGGGAAATTATAATCATTTGAATTTTATTACTCTTGTACTTGAGTTTATAAAATATTCATGAGCTCAAAGCCAAGTGAGGAAGGAAGGACAGGAGAGAACGAAAGAGGAAAAGACCTCTAAAGCTACATTCAAGGAAAAAAGTAAGATTTTCTTAGGCCATTAAACATTAAAAGACTATAGTCAAGCTATTTTTGAACACACTTTTTGAAACAGTTTATCAAGTTGAATTGGAAAGGAAAAATACTTTGGAATTAATTTCTTATTCATTCAAAAATTATGTAAGACTTTTCTTTGAAAAAATTACAGTTTATGTAAGTTCCAAGTTAATATCACTAGTTTTCCTTTCAAATTAGAACATTTATTTAAAATACCATAATTATGGTATATAATAGGAAAGTATCATCATGGTTAAAGGAAACTCTTTTGGGAAGCTTAAGGCCATTCTTGTTTTAGCCCCCTATATTCAATACATCTGAAGAATTTACTGCTTTTGAATACCTAGGAATATGGATTTTCATGTTAACTAAGAAAATCCAAGCTAAATTGCTTATATAAAAGTAGAACTTAGATGATTACCAAAAAGTTTCAGCTATTTTAGATACTTCATAGACAACCTGTAAGCATAATTTGAAGTTGAAAATGTCTTAAAACATAATCATATCTTTAGAATTTTTTGAGAATATTTCTTAAAATTTATAAATATTTTTAGAAAATATTAATATAGCCCGTGTTTTTCATTGTAACATTGATATATTTATGTTCTTTTGTATGCTGATAAAATTTTCTGAGGGATGTTAGTTATCTCTAATCCATTTATTTCAGTTAATATTTAAATTGTAATTTTCTTTTAAGCGTGCTGATGATATAACAAGTTTAGTAGCAGACACTACACTTCTTGTGCATTTTTTTGGGAAGAAAGGAAAAGCTGAGCTCAACTTTGAAGATTTTTATAGGTGAGCTTAATTTTTGTGGAAAATTATGAGTATATTAATAATTTTAAAATTATTTAAAAATCTTCACATTCTTTAAAAATAATTTACTGCAAGGCTATTCATCAGTTTTCTACTTTCATCTTAATTGAAGATGCTCTGTATAATAAATATCTACTTCCATTAATATCAACATACCAGTAAATATACTGATGATTATAAGGACGTTACTGAATGGTAAGAAAAAAATACCTTCATGTCTGGATTGATTAGTATCTACTGTATATTTAGAAGAAGACATCTTCCAATATGTTGATCACAATAAGACAGGATAATAATAACTAGAAATTTCAGTATCATCACTACTCTGCAAAGTACTTTTGTTACTCCATTTTACAAGCAGAGAAACCCACGTCCTGAGAAGCTAAGTTATTTGCCTCAGTGATGCAGCTTCTGATACTTTTTCCCATTCTTAGGAATTTCATAAAGCTTTGTGTCATTGTATAATGAAATTATTTTCATATAACATTTTCTAGGACACTGAGTATTTGATCATTTATCTGATTCATCCTTTCTTATGTTTTTGTCACAGATTCATGGATAACCTCCAAACAGAAGTTCTAGAGATAGAATTCCTTTCCTACTCTAATGGAATGAATACTATCAGTGAAGAAGATTTTGCTCATATTCTTTTACGATATACAAATGTGGAAAATACATCAGTATTTTTGGAAAATGTGCGTTACAGTATACCTGAAGAAAAGGTATTTAATCCTTTATATTGTTTTATATTAAGAATAAATAATATATAGTTATAGTTACAGTTATCTTCTAGTTATATAATTAGTCTATAAAATACATGGTCCTTTTATCCTTTTTCTACACCGTAAATTAAAAGAAATTTTGTATATATTTCATTCTTTTCTTTCTGTGTCCTAAATACCCTGGCTAAATTTTTAAAAGTTAGTTAACTTTTAATTTAGGGTAGATAGCCATATTTCTCTTAGGTATGCTGCAAACCCTTGAAACTATTAGCAGCTTTTTATTCAAATTAAGAATATCATTTTTCAAGAGAATTCTGCTGAGCTATATGCTTTGACTACTACATAAACATCACCTCAAATAAGAGTCTCTGTTGACATCATTTCTGTCACACTCCATTCATGCCTGTCACACCCTTAATAAAAGGTCATTTGCAGACTGCCACTGATGAGTGAGTGATCTTATCAGCAGTGGAAGTGAGGCTTTTTAAAGTTTGGAAGGCATGAATGGTTAAGAACCTGGGACAACTGGCTGTCTATTTGTTCAGTAACAAATGTGTTGTCAGCACTTCTGAGCAGTTGCATTATCTAGTGGTATTTGAATGCATCATTGCAATCAAATAGAACTGGCCTTAGAAGTAGCCCTTCAAGCATGGGATGTTTTGGATACATTGCCTTCTGTTTGTGTTTATAGAGGGATTGGGTTAACCTAGCCAAGAAAAACTTGCAAATAGTTTGACTTTGTTTAGAATGGATATACTGTGACAATGTTAACAATTCTCCAGGTCCCTTAAGGAAAGAGGCAAAAAAAGGATTAGATTCATTTGGCCATCAGTTTACATTATCTCTTAATCAAGGGACTTTCATGTGTTTTATATGTTAAGTTGACTATTTCTAATTCATAGATACTTTCCTAAAATAAATTTTACTACTTTATCAAGCTACAATGGTGGTATTTATAGCCTTCACTCTAAGGAGGTTTTTTTTCTTTTTTAAAATGGAAACATCAAAATCTATAACTCAGAAGGTTAAAAGCTAAGGTAAAGAGAACTGTTTGTACTGTTTTTACAACTAATGTTATATCTAAAATTAATTCAAAATAAAGGGTATTTTAAAGTTAAATTCAGCTTTGGAAGACTTCTGAATGTGTAGGAGTACCTTAATATAAATCATTACAATAGAAATAGAAAAGTTTGTATCAGCATTATTGATTTTTTTTCTCTGCATTACCTTATCAGTCCTTCGAACAACCTTGAGTACTGACACCTTTCTTGTGGAAAAAGGGAAGCTGAGGCTTTTGGGTAGTTAGACACCCATCCAAGGATTAATCCCAAGCCTTTTGAAGCCAATGATATTTTTACCACACACTACTCTTCTTTCATTTCACTTCTTATCCCCATCTCTCCAATAGAATAACAATTACTACTATTTGAATAACACTTTATATTTTTAAAATGCTTTCATTTTCATCTGTTTACCTAGCAGGTAATTATTAAATATCTAGTACTTATCAGGTCTTATTCTATTCACTGTCTATAAAGTACTAAGACATGCAAAATCCTCTCATAGATGTGTATCTTAGGGAGGAGACAAAATAAACAAGCAAATAAAGCAAATAAATGATACACTTTGACACAGTAATAAATGTTATGAAGGAGATCAAGAAGCATGGGTGCTGGAAAAGGTGAAGGGGTAGCTTTTGAACAGAGCTCATGAGGAAGGAACTATGAGAAGATCAGGATGAAGGGCATCCCAGGCAGAGGCCACAGCAAATACCTGAGGCCTGGGGCTGGAAAAGGCTGAGATTACTTGAGAAAATGCAGCAAGGTGTTTATGGTAACTGAACAGGTGAGCAGCAGCAGATGAGAAAGGGGAGATTGGCATGGACCACCAAATAAATCTGTAGATAGTTTAAGGAGTTCAGATTTTATTCTAATGGTGACACTAAGTGTGAAGGAAACCATCATAGTGTCAAATTTTAAAGCAGTAGCCAACAAACTGCCCCTACCTTTTATTTTGTAAATAAAGTTTTATTGGAACACAGCTATACTCATTCATTCAATGTACTGTCTGAAGCTTCTGTTGTATCATCATTGTGAAGCTGAACTGTATCTCCAGCAAAAATGAAAATGTTCACTCTCTTGCTGTTTACAGAAAACATTTGCCAACCTTGCTTTACAGTACTGGCAAGATACTAAGTACTTCAACAAGTATTTATTCAATGAATATTAGCTATCTACTATGACATTCAGTGTGGTCTGATTCATATGCCAGAACAATATGATTCATGTTGCAAAATATCTTCTTCACTGCTACATAATAGAATAGACTTCAGTTGACCTAGCTTTGGGAGAAAGAGGCAGGATAAGATGCTGCTAAAGGACTCCAAGTAAGAGATAAGCATGGTTTGGCCTATGAGAAAAGTAGGGAGACATGACATCATATCATGGTTCATTTAGACCTTGTTTGTGGATTATGTTTTAGTATAGACAAAAAGGAGGAATCAAGAAGACCTCCTAGGTTTTTGGCCTGAACCACAAGATGAAACAGTGGTGTCATTTACTGAGCTAAACAAGGCTATGAATTTGGGAATAGAAGAGAATCAAGGGTTTTATTAGGGACAAGTTAAATTTGAAATTCCTACAAAATATCTAGTAAAGATATTAAGCAGGCAGATGGATATTATGTATATTAATGTATATCAGTCTCTAAGACAAGCAAGTGAAAAGAGCATAGCTGAGAGCAGTGTGTATAGTATACTACCACTTGTAGAAAAATGTAGCCTATGTTATCTCTGGAAGGACCCACAGAACTGGAAATACTGATTTCTCTAAGGAAAGAAGCTACATGAATAACAAAGATTTTGTGATGTGCAGTCTTTTGTGGCTTTTGAATTTTGAACATGCTAGTATATTGCCATATAAAATAAGTAATTAAAAAAATGTTGGGGTCTGTTATGTTGTAACAGGTTAAGCCTCTCCCTACAATGCCAGCATTCCATATGGGCACCAGTTCAAGTCTTGACTACTCCATTTCCAGTCCAGTTCCCGTTAATGCACCTGGGAAAGCAGCATCAATGACCCAAATACTTGGGCCTCTGCATCTACATGGGAGAGCCACATGATGCTCCTGGCCCAGCCTCGGCTTTTGTAGATGCAGGGGAATAAACCAACTGAGGGAATCATGCACACTCTCCTTCTTCTCTTTCTCCTTCTCCTCCTCCTCCTCCCCCAACTTCCCCTTCCCTACTTCTCCTCCTTCCCTTCCCCCTTCTCTCCCCTTTCTCTCCCCCTCCTCCCCCCTTCTCTAATTCTGCCATTCAAATAAATACATCTTTCAAAAAAAAAAAAAAAAAAGTTAAGGGACTGGCATTGTGGCCACCGCCTGCAACAACAGATCACATGTGGCAGGTTCGAGTCCAGACTGCTCCCTGCTAATGAGCCTGGAAAAGCAACAGAAGAAGATCATAGTGCTTAGCTCCCCGCCACTCAAGTGAAAGACCCATATGGGGTTCCATGCTCCATGCTTCAGCTTGGCGCAGTTCTGGCTGTTGCGGCCATTTAGGGAGTGAGCCAGTGGATAGAAGATCAGTGTCTTCCTGTCCCTATCTCTCTTTCTCTAACTCTGCCTTTCAAATAAATTTATAAATTTATTTAAAAAATTTCTTTAAATGCTGTGGGACTAAGTGAACTTATCTAGGAGAGACATAGATGAGAAAGGAAAGGATGATAGCTCCTCAAATAAGTATGTAATATAAATATTCACAAGACAGTAGTATAATTATCGTTATTAAGATTTGAAGAAACTGATACTCAGAAAAAGTTAAATGACTTACCTTAGGTCATTCAGTCAGAAAACTTTGGATTTCAGATTTTCTACTCTCTTTAAAATGTTAAATTTCTATCAACCTTCTGTTTTTCATTCATTTGTTTTATTTATTTGAAACGCAGGAACAGAGATCTTCCATGCATCACTTCACTCCCTAAATGCCTTCAATGGTCAAGGCTGAGCCAGGTCAAAGCTGAGAGCTAGAAACTTGATCCAGGTCTCTCATATAGGCGCATCACTTGCTCTTCCCGGGGTGTGCAGATGTCCCACACAGCATCTCACCAAAACAAACACCTGCCCTTCAACCTTTTAAAATTGTTGATATTTTTAAAATTTACATGGTTGCTATTTAGATCAGTTCCAATGTTTAAGTAGTTGGATAATTATGGGATAAGCATGAATTGTATGTTGAGAACAATTTATACATTTGATGCCATGATTATTTCTGAATGGTTATTTTCCTTAAGTAATATTGTGTTGTGATAATTTATTTGGATTTTCAAATTGATCCTTTCTTCTTTCTAATTTTTATTATTGAGGTAAAATTTACATGATATAAAATTCACCATTTTAAACCCAGCAATCAAGGGGCACTGTGTATATTCACAATATTATGAAGCCGCATTTTAAACATTTTCATTACACAAAATAAACCCTGTATAATTTAAGCAATTCTTCCCCCATTTCCTTCTCCATGTAACCTTCCTGGAAAAAAAAAATCTGCTTTCTTTCTCTGTGAATTTATCTATTCTGGATATTTCATATAAATAGTATCATACAGTATGAGGTCTTTTGGGTTTGGCTTCTTTCTAAATACTTCTTAGGTTCATCATATTATATCATGTATGAGTTCTTCAATCCTTGCTATGGCTTCATAATAATGCATTGGTTCAGGCATTTGTCCTAACAGTGAAGATGCTGGTTGATATAGCCACATTCTATACCAGTGCAGTTAAAAGATAAGTTTATTTTAGTGTAAAATGTTTTGAAATCTGCCAATATATTTTCATGATACCCATTTTCTATGAACTTTATGAGGACCCTTCATGTATTTAATTGTTTACCATTTTTCAGTTCTTTCATGTACTCATATATAAGTGTAATTTCTGGGTAATGTGTTATTTTTTGTGCTTTGTTTTGTTATTATAGCCATTCTAGTGGTTGTGAAGTGGTACCTACCTATGTAGTTACCCTTACCTTAACCATACATATTTTTTAATTTCTTCATCTGGTTTTAAGTTACTGTCTAGCTTCCTTTCTTTTCAACCTGAAGAACTCCCAGTAGCATTTTTTCATTAACAAAGACTGCTTGTAATGAATGTACTTGTTTTTAATCTAGCAATATCTTAATTTATTTTTTATTTTATTTATTTTTTATTTTATTTATTTTATTTATTTGAAAGACAGAGTTGGAGAGTTAGAGAGAGAGAGAGAGAGAGACAGAGACAGAGACAGAGACAGAGAGAGAATCTTCCATCCATTGGTTTGCTCCCCAAATGGCTACAACAGCCAGGGATAGGCCAGGCCAAAGCCTGCTTCTTTTGGATCTCCCATGTGGGTGGCAGGAGCCCAAGCACTTGGGCCATCTTTTACTGCTTTCCCAGATGCATTAACAAAGAGCTGGATCAGAAGTGGAGCAGCCAGGACACAAACCAGTGCCATATAAGATGCTGGCATCTCAAGTGGTAGCTTAACCAACTATGTCCCCTTCTTCATTTTTATAGGATAGTTTTGCCATATATAAAATTCTCAGTTGAGATTTTTTTTTTCTTTCAGCATTTAAAATGTTTCACCCTACTTACTTCTGGCTTCCATTGTTTCTGATGAATAATCAGCTGTTAAACTTATTGTGGCTCAGTCTCTATCAGGAGTTGCTGTTCTCTTGAAGTTTTTAGGATTATATTTTTTGCTTTCAGTAGTTTGAATATAATGTGTCTTGGTTGGAGTCTCTTCGAGTGTATTCTACTTGGAGTTTGTTTAGTCTCTTGGATATAAAGACTGGTGGTATAAAGTTTAGGATGCTTTCAACCATTATTTCTTCAACTGTTTTTTCTGCTTGTTTCTCATTTCCTTCCATAAATTCCATTATACCTACATTAATGTGCTTGATGATGATACCAGGTCCCTTGGGCTCTGTTCACTTCATTTTTTTTCCCTTTATGCTCTGCCAACTTGGTAGTTTCTATTGTCCTTCCTCACTTTCATAGTTTCTTTCTTCTGTTTGCTCAAGTCTATTATTGAATCATTCTGGTGAAATTTTCATCTCAGTGATTATACTTGTCAGCTCTAGACTTTCTACTTGGTTTCTTTTTTTGATTTCTCTTGGTTGATATTCTCCTTTTATTTATACTCCATTTTTCTAATTTTCTTTACATGTATTCCCATGGTTTACTTGTTAAGAGTTGTAAAAATATTTAAGACTGTTAAGTTAAAGTCTTTATCTACTCTATCCAATATCTGGACTTCCTCAGGGATGGTTCTGTTGATTTATTTTTTCATATGAATGGGCCATATTTTTCTTAATCTTTGTCCTGCTACATTTTGCTAAAAACTAGGGGTTTTTTTAATAGTATAAAGTGATGACTCTGAAAATCAGATTCTCCCACTGTCATCTATTTGTTTAGTGACTTTTTATTTCATAAAGGTTATATTCTTTGTTGTGTATTGTTAAGGAAGTCGCTGTTAGATATGTATTTGTTTATTAGTGACCAGTGAACTGAGAGATTTCCTTAAGTGTCTAGAGTCAAAAAGAAAAACAATAGTACACTCCTACTCTTTTCAGCTTGGCTCCAAGCTAGGAAACTCCTTAAATACTAACCTTTGCTGCCTGAAACTCTTCCCTAGCATTCATCTCCTGCTTCTACAGAGCACACAGGTTCTTCCAGAGGTAGTGTCCCAGGGTCCTTCTAAGTCTTCTTTGAGAATGCATCCAGTCCATAGCATGTGTTTTGCCCACCAATTTACCAGGTATATGTAATTACCTTTTGAGTCCTTACTCCTCCAATAACCACTCTTCTCATCAGCCTCTTTTTTCCTCCAGGCTTTGGTTTCTTTCTACCTCTTACTCCATCTGTCATCTCACATTCCAGGCAACTAGCATGTGTATGTCTTTAAATCTTTTGATAGCTGTTGCTGTCCAGGAAAGCCATCCCAGTCCAAGTGGAAGAAGTAACGCAAAAGTCATCCTCTAGGCTGGTCCCTCAGAGAACCACAGATCAAATCACCTACCATATATTTCAAGAATAATATCCATATTAATTCCCTGACAACAGCAAGCCACACCAGGAATGCCAGCCATCATCCCCAAAGTCACTGTTGCAATACTGAAAAATAAAGCATGGTAGGTGAATGGGTGAAACCACTGCAACATTCTCAGTGAACTTCAGCTACATTTTTTTTTTATTTGACAGATAGATTTAGACAGTGAGAGAGAGACAGAGAGAAAGGTCTTCCTTCCGTTGGTTCATCCCCCAAATGGCCGCTACAGCTGGAGCTACGCCAATCCGAAGCCAGGAGCCACGTACCTCTTCCTGGTCTCCCATGCGGGTGCAGGGTCCAAGCACTTGGGCCATCCTCCACTGCCTTCCTGGGCCACAGCAGAGAGCTGGACTGGAAGAGGAGCAACCAGGACTAGAACCCCGCGCCCATATGGGATGCTGGCACCGCAGGCAGAGGATTAACCAAGTGAGCCACGGCACCGGCCCAGCTACCCTTTTCTTAACCAGTCCCCTGCTTGCTGTCAAGTTTGAGTTAGAATCTAGAGTTCAGAATAAGTTGACACTGTCAGTCTTTCCCAGCTTGTTTGTTTCAGTGGTTAGACCAATTCTTTAAGTACCCTAGTGTGCCATTTCCCATTATACTACTTCCCCATTCTCCTTGTAGACTTTAACAATAGTTTAGGCTCATGTTCCTCAACCACATTCAAGATAACAAGTGCACACATGAAGCATTCA
This sequence comes from Oryctolagus cuniculus, assembly GCF_964237555.1. Classification (NCBI taxonomy): domain Eukaryota; kingdom Metazoa; phylum Chordata; class Mammalia; order Lagomorpha; family Leporidae; genus Oryctolagus; species Oryctolagus cuniculus. Next base: position 73,394,593 of record NC_091433.1, on the reverse strand, counting down.
CATCCACTAATTTGACAGCTAGTTTCATGGCTACAGAACAAGCACATTATCAGACTGTACAACCAGTGTAATTATATGAGTGGTTTGATACCCACAACATTTTGTCTTTAATTGAGTTATATCTCTGAACTGTGTCAGTTTTGTCCACTTATGACTTGCCAATATTCAAGCCAAACAGACCTATATATTCATGTTCACATCCTAAATATTTCTGTAAATATATGTAATTGTTATTGTACTACAATACAAACACAAAATTTACCATTTTATTTTTAAATCATTTTCCTAAGAAAATTTTATTTCTTTTTTTTTAAGGTTTATATATTTATTTGAAAAGCAGACTTACAGAGAGGCAGAGGCAGAGAGAGAGAGAAGTCTTCCATCACTGGTTCACTCCCTAATGGCTGCAATGGCTGGAGCTGTGCTGATCTGAAGCCAGGAGCCTGGAGTTTCTTCCAGGTCTCCCACGAGGGTGTATAGGCCCAGGCCCTTGGGCTATCTTCAGCTGCTTTCTCAGGCCATAGCAGAGAGCTGGAGTGGAAGTGGAGCAACTGGGACTTGAATCAGTGCCCATAAGGGATGCCGGCACTGCAGGTGGTGGCTTTACTAGCTACACCACAGTGCTGGCCCCAGAAAATTTTCAATAGACTTAGAATTTTACATATTTATGGGATAATATGTGATGTTTCAGTACCTATATACATTGCATAACAGCCAGTCAATATATACGTTGGCTTCTTCAAACACTAAACATTTCTTTATAGTAAAAACATATAAAATCACTTAAGTATTTTTTCAAATTAGATTTTTTTAAAGGAAAAAATAGATTTATTTTCCTTTTATTTGAAAGCATAGAGCGAGCAAGCGACAGACTGACAGAGATCTTCTTTCCTCTGCTTCACTCCTCAGATGTCCAGCAATCAGGACAGGGTCAAACCAAAGCCAGGAGCCTGGAACCCAATCTGGGTCTCCCTCATGGGTGACAGGGACACAAGTTTCCTAGCCATCATCTGCTGCCTCCCAGGTAGTACACCAGCAGGCAGCTGGGATTGGAAGTAGACTTGGGAACTGAACCCAGGCACTCTAATACAGGGTGTGGACAGCCTAAGCAGCATATTAACTGCTGCATCAAATGTCCAAGCACATTTTAAAGTGTAAAATTCAGTGGCCATATGTACGTTCACTGTTTTGTGCAGCTATCACCACTATCTAGTTACAGAACTTTTTCATCATCCCACACAGAAACTTCATATCTATTAAGGAGTCACTATTTATTTGCCCTCCCCTCAACCTTTTGATAGCACTAATCTGCTTTTTATGTCTATGGATTTGTCTAATACAGGCATTTCATAAAAAGTGCAATCATATAGTAGGTGACCTTTTGTGCCTGGCTTCTTTCATTTAGTATAACTTATTCAAGCTTCATCCATGTTGCAATAAATAGCAATACTTCATTCATTTTCATTACCAAATAATACTCCTCCATTATATGGATATACCACATTTTGTTTTTGTTTATCTATTTCTCATTTGATGGCCATTTTAGTTTTCAATTTTCACTATTATGAATATAGTGTATAATTTGTTTTTTTTTAAGATTTATTTATTTACTTGAAAGTCAGAGTTAGAGAGAGAAGGAGAGGCAGAGAGAGAGAGAGAGAGGGAGAAAGAGAGAGAGGCCTTCCATCCACTGGTTCACTCCCCAGTTGGCTGCAATTGCTGGAGCTGCGCCAATCTGAAGCCAGGAGCCAGGAGTTTCTTCCGGATTCCCCACACTGGGTCTCCCACACTGCTTTCCCAGGCCACAGCAGAAACCTGGATTGGAAGTGGAACAGCTGGAACTCGAACCTGCGCCCACACGGGTTGCCAGCACTGCAGGCAGCAGCCCAACCCGCTAAGCCACAGTGCTGGCCCCATATAGTGTGTAATTTGTAATGTGAGCATGTGCTTTCAATTTACCAGAGAATTGAATATGTTTGTATTTGTAGTAAATAGCTATGTCACCTGGAAACTCTATGTTTAGCATTTTGAGGAACTGTCAAACTTTTTTCCAAAATTATATCAATTTACAATCCCATTAACAATATATAATCTTTCTAATTTTTCTACATCTTTATCAAAACTTATTGTTTGCCCTTTTGATTTAATCATCCTAGAGAGTGTGAAGTGTATTGCATTATGCTTTTAACTTGCAATTTCCTAGTTAAGTTTAATATCTTTTCTTGTGTTTGTTGGCCCTTTGTATATCTTCTTTGGAGAAATATCTGTTTAAGTTCTTTAGATTTTCTTATTGGATAGTTTATCTTTTGTTGTAGATTTGTACGAGTTCTTTGTATATTTTGGGTACCACTTTCTTACCAGATAGATGATTTGCAAATATTTTCTCCCATTATATGGGTTGACCTTTCACTTTCTAATAATGTCTTGATGCACACAAGTTTGTCATTTTGATGAAGTCCAGTTTATTCCTTTGACTTTTGTTTCTTAGGCTTCTGTTGTCACATTTAAAAAGCTTGGAATTTCCAATTCTAAGACCATGAAGTCTTGCCTTTGTTTGTAAGAGTTTTATAATATTACCTAGCAAATTTAGTTCTTTGATACATTTTGAGTCCAACTTCTTTCTTTTGTATGTGAATATCAGGTTGTCCAAGTACCATCTGTTGGAAGACACAGATATTTGGGTTTCTGTATTCTCATTGCATGTACTTATAATGCTTTAAATTTTTCAGTTACTCTATTTTTGTTAGCATGTAACACTGCTTCTTTCACCTTACTTCTAACAGTGAAAGATATAATCCATTCAAGTCCCAGTGGTTCACTGAAGTAGCCACGCTGAGGGAAAGAGGGGGAGGAAGGGGGAGAAAACTTGGTAACACACCTTCTCTCTGATTCTCCCCCAACCTGTCTTCATTGACATTAAGAATGATTGGTTTAGGTGTGGATGTTGAACCCAGCAGTTAAGACAACTTCTTCCCATACAGAGTAACTGGTTAAATGCCCACTTCTGGCTCCTGACTCCAGCTTCCAGCTATTATAGACCCTACAAGGCTGCAAGTGGTTTCTCAAGTGGTTGGGTTGAGTTCCCACCTCCAAACTTCAGCTTAGCCCAGTCTCAGCTTTGTGGGCATTTGAGGAGTGAACCAGTGGATGGGTGCTTTCTCTGTCTGTCTTCCCTATCCCTCTGCAATAAATAAAAGAAAAAAAAATGATTGCTTTAAATTAATTCCATAAAATAAATGTACCACTTTGAATATTACAACTTTATATTTCCAAACACACAGTATTTAATCTAGTCAAAGAATTCGGTAGAGTTCTAATCTGACCTGTCTTTCAAATGTGAGAAATATATTTTGAAGATCTAAAGATTCAAGTGTTGAATCTTGTATTCTGTCATTCTGTAGTTTCTTAATTTCATATTCTCCAAAAGTGTTTATATTTTTGTTTACTCTTAACTTGAAAATACCCCATCCTCCCATTGTTTACTTCTACCAGTAGCAACGTGTCACTCTGAGACAGACTGTTGTTATGGCAGCTGGTGACAGTATAAACTGGTGAAGAACCACAGCGATGACCAATTTCCCTGGCAACAAACTGTCCATATGAAAACAGATCTATCCACTGCCGTCATCCCTACTGATTTACACAGTCCTCTTTAGAAAACATAATGGGCAGAATCAAGTCAGAAAGCAGGCTCCAGGACTGAAGTGGTCACAAATGAATGTAAGGGAAAAGAGAAAAGTGGGAATAGCAGAGACAGTGAGGATACTCACGTTACAAGTCAGAGAGGTTGTAATTAAAGTGGAGGGGCTATAACCAGGTAGAAAGTAAGTACACCAAAATTTAGATGTTTTGGTAATAAATCATTTAATTAGTAGTTGGCTTAAATGAAAATAGACTCCTGGGACCGGCACTGTGGCACAACAGATTAAAGCCCCAGCCTGCAGTGCTGGCATCCCACATAGGCGCCTGGTTTGAGTCCCGGCTACTCCACTTCAGATCCAGCTCTCTGCTATGGCCTGGGAAAGCAGTAGAAGATGGCCCAAGTCCTCGGGCCCCTGCACCCACATGGGAGACCAAGAAGAAGCTCCTGGTTCCTGGCTTCGGATTGGCACAGCTCTGACCATTGTGGTCATCTGGGGAGTGAATCATCGGGTGGAAGACTTCTCTCTCTCTCTGCCTCTCCTTCTCTCTCTGTGTAACTCTGACTTTCAAATAAATAAATAAATCTTTTTTAAAAAATAGACTCCTTTGGTTCTTTCCCTGGCTTTCCAACCCTATCTTATTAGTGTTCCTTCCTTATTTTATCCCAATACTAAAGTGTAAATTGGTAGAGTCTGAAATCTTGGCCCTCAGCTTTTTTTTTTCTGTATACTTTCTTAATTATGTTGATTTAGTTGAGGAGAGTACCTTAATTAAATGCAGCTCATGTCCAAATTAATCTCTGAGATATACTGTACTTATTTCAAATAATTTTTGTATTTATTAAAGTAAAAACAGTGGTATAACTGCAGTTTATGTACATGACATTCTACAAGAGGCCACCCTCACTACCAGTCCTTTCCATGAGCCTACCCCAAACCCTGTATTGGGTTTCTCAGAGCTGTACCCATGCAGTCATTGTATTTTCTATTGGTGTGCCAGCAGCATTACCATGGCCAGAATGAGAACAAATAGATTACTACTGATGTTTAGTTAACATTTTGATGTTGCATTTTCTTCATAAAGACACCAATGATCTAATGCTCAGTACCTGAACCGGGGAAACTTTTTTGAAAATTTTAAAAGAATTATTCATTTGAAAGTCAGAGTTACAGAGAGATGGAGAGAGAGAGAAAGAGAGGAAGATCTTCCATCCACTGGTTCACTTTCTAAATGGCCGCAATGGCTAGAGCTGGGCTGATCTGAAGCCAGGAGCCTGGAGTTTCTTCTGGGTCTCCTACATGGGTGCAGGGGCCCCAGAACTTGGGCCATCTTCCACTGTTTTCCCAGGCATATAAACAGGGAGCTGGATTGGAAATGGGAGTAGCTGAGACTCGAACCAGCACCCATATGCGATGCCAGCACCACAGACAGAGGCTTAAACTACTATGCCACAGCACTGGCCCCGGGGAATCTTTTTAATGTTTTATTTTTAATGATAATACTTACTTTCCTGGTTAAAAAATTCAGGCCTAAAACACAGGGTTTTCAAAATTGTAGCTTTTTTATTCATTTTTATCACAGCAGCATTTTTGGACCTTTATGCAGACACCTGTTACTCTATGGTAGGAGCATTACCCAGTGGGAATAAGTCTATGAATTTTATATCCATTTGGAGAAAGATGGTTTCAAAATGTGCCCAAGTTTTTACTTACATGATATATTGCAAGTACTTAATACATTTACTTCTATTAAGTGCAGATACATATTTAAATAAATCTGTGAATACAAAAAATAAATGTGTTTATTTTCCCAATATAGGGCATCACATTTGATGAATTCAGGTCATTTTTCCAGTTTCTGAACAACCTAGAAGACTTTGCAATAGCCCTGAATATGTATAACTTTGCAAGTCGTTCTATAGGCCAAGGTAAGTAAACATCTTTCAAAAATTAAAAGTGAAAAAAAAAATCCCATGTTATTTCTAAAGAGTTTGTCAACAAGTTAATTAGATATGTCACATTACCTATCAACTTACCTGAAAGTCTGATGATTGCAGTCTCAGTTGGAAATTAGTTCTGATACTTAAAAAGAACACTAAGCAAATCTGTATTTAGTGTAGTTTTACCTTTAGTTTTATATTATTGGTAAAAATTAATGATGTTTGTAAAAACTCAAAGAGGAAAAACCCTCATGACCACTTGGTAACATTGAAAGACTTACATCTATTTACAGAAGAGCAAACTGGCCATGCCCCAGACATTCTCACAGAAAGTGATTTGTTTTACTAACTTAATCCCTGCTGGCTCAGAAACCCGAGGTCTGTCAATAAAATCACTCCCAGGCATGGATTTACATTAACTGACCTTTGAGAATGAATTATAAAACTGAATATTGATTTTACTTAATTTACAAAGAAATAAGACTGTCACAGAATTGAGAATGCTGCTGTCCTTGAGACCAGCTCATTCTTTCTCAGTAGTTGACTAACAAGCTGAATCCTTTTTCTAGGATTCTTTGGCTATGATTACTTTCCCTCCCCTCATCCTTTTTTACAATTCTTACCATAGGGAGACTTTATGTCTTTAAGATGACTTTACCTTTCTCTGCTGTAATCCATTATGTGTTAATTCCCAAGATAAAATTTCATAAGGCAGTCTTGATTTTTTTTTATTACCGAATACAAGGGACAAACTGAACTGCAGCCCCGAAGTGTTGATGATCATAATCTTTTTCCTCAAAGCAAATACTGAATCTGTTGCATGACCTCATTCATTTATTCACTGAATAAGAGAAAACTGAAAAAATTTTAATTCACTCTTTCTGTAGTCTAAATGTTCAAATATGGCATCTTTTTCATCCATTTGGTGTTTTAAAATCAAAACTTTTGGGGGCCCTGCCTACAAGGGCCAGGCTTAATTACTGTGATAAATCTCATCAGTGTTTTTAACACAAAATTTTTATCTGCTTACTTCAGAATGGAAAGTTGCTCTTTTACGTTGTGTAGCTGGGAAATGAAGAGAAATTGCATCACTCTTGCAGATGCTAGGAATATATCTATCTCTTTTCATTTGTGACTACTACATCTTAATCTGGTTGTTGCATCTTAGCCACCTGAGTGACATTTATGCCACTGCTACTTTTCTTATCCTAGATAACTCACAGAATAATCTTTCTAAGACACAAATGATCCTTTCTACAACACTCCTGCTATGGAAACAAGTTTCCCGGTGCCTGTTGGTGAACATCCAATTTCCTCACCTCAAATTCCCTACCTAGAGCTTCTCCATATCCTATCTACCTCCTGTCTTCTACCCAGACTAGACTGTTGTTTTCTGAATGTTTTATACCTTCCTTTCTCCCCCAGGTTTTTGTTCGTTTATGTCATCTCATCTGCCACTAACCCATCTCTAAAAGCTAAAATCATCCAGGATTCAGCTTAGATACAAATTCGCAGTAACTGCCCATTTTCTCTTCCTATTTCCACACTACGGACAGAAGTAATCACACAGTTCCAAATTCTCCCAGTACTTTTTGGTACTTTGTGTGTGGCCCTGTATACAGTTATTTTGGAAGATACCTCATCTCCCATCTGAACCGCAAGTTCCTTGAGGACGTTTTCATCTTAACAGCCTTTAAAGTATGTCACTGATAGTATGCTCATTGAATATTCATTGATTATGAATGTATTATTAACCAAAGATACAGCTGCTTCTTGGCTCTTTTCATTAAGACTGTAAAAAGTTCATGCCCTTAAAAGACAACATTATTAATGAAAATTCATGTTACATAAGATCGTGATGCAAGTCTAGAGAACAACCCCTGCCTTTCTAGTAATTAACACGTTTTAAAAGTAATGTTAACAATCTATTTTTTTTTCTTTTGATGTGACATTTATCTAGATGAATTTAAACGTGCTGTCTATGTAGCTACTGGACTCAAACTTTCACCACATTTAGTGAACACTGTCTTCAAGATTTTTGACGTTGACAAAGATGATCAATTAAGTTATAAAGAATTTATTGGAATTATGAAAGACAGACTCCATAGAGGATTCCGTGTAAGTCTACAAATTTTAAGTCTGTTGATATTCTTTTTAAAATCTTAGGAAACAAAAATTGGAGCTGAGAAATTATATAATTTTTTTAAAAGATTATTTGAAAGACAAGGTGACAGCAGGAGATTTTTAAAAAAGATTTTATTTATTTGAAAGGCAAGGTGACAGCAGGAGAGAGAGAGAGTTTTTTTCATCCACTGGTTTACTCCCTGGATGGCTCCAGCAGCTGGGGGCTAGGCCAGGCCAAAGGGAGGAGCCAGGAACTCCATCTAGGTCTCCTACACAGATGTCAGGGGCCCAATCACTTGGGCCATCTTCTGCTGTCTCACAGGTGCACTAGCACAGAGCTGGATTAATGCAGAGCATTCATGACTACAACCAGAACTTGGTTATGGGATACCTGTGTCATAGGACAAGGTTTAAGCTGCTGTGCCACAATGTAACCCAGATTATAGATATGTAATGCTGCACTTGCAAAGAAAAAGGCCCTACTTGCTTTCAAAAACAATCTGAAGTGATAGAAGATAGTAAAAAGATAGAGTGCTTTTTCTAAGAATATAAAATATGACTTTTAATATTTATTTTTATATTATATTTATTTGAGAGGCAGAGTTACTGACAGAGAGGAAAAGACAGAAAGGTCTTCCATTCTCTGGTTCACTCCCCAAATGGCTGCAACAGCCAATTTGATCAGGAGCCAGAAGATTCTTTTGGGTCTCCTATGTGGGTGCATGGACCCAGGCACTCGGGCCATCTTCCACTGCTTTCCCAGGCGATAAACAGAGAGCTGGGTTGGAAGAGGAGCAGCCGGGACACAAACTGGTGACCATATGGGATGCTGGTGCCGCAGTGGAGGATTAGCCTACTACGCCACAGCTCCAGCCCCCATAATTTATATTCAATAACTTTTAAAAGATTTTATTTATTTTGAGATAGAGAGTTACAGACAGTGAGAGGGAGAGATAGAGAGAAAGGTCTTCCTTCCGTTGGATCACTCTCCAAATGGCCACAGCGGCCAGAACTGCGCCGATCTGAAGCCAGGAGCCAGGCACTTCTTCCCAGTCTCCCACGTGGCTGCAGGGGCCCAAGGACTTGGGCCATCCTCCGCTACTTTCCCAGGCCAGAGCAGAGAGCTGGACTGGAAGAGGAGCAACCAGGACTAGAACTTGGCACCCATATGGGATGCCGGTGCCGCAGGTGGAGAATTAACCAAGTGAGCCACGGCGTGCCCCTTTCCCCCAGTATTTTTGAAAACTATAATTGTACATTTCAGAGTTATAAGTATACAAAGAAACAGCACTATTTCTCATTTTCTATGAGACAGATTTCTTCTAGGCAACCTGGGGCCCTTTTATTTATTTATTTATTTTAAGATCTATTTATTTTGTTTGAAAGGCAGAGAGAGAGGGACAGACACAGAGAGATCCATCTTCCATGCCAAGAGCCAGGAGCCAGGAGCCTCTTCTGTGTTTCCCAGTTGGGTGCAGGGGCCCAAGCACTAGGGCCATCCTCCACTGCTTTCCTAGGCGCATTAGCAGGGAGCTAGATTAGAAGTGGAACAGCTGCAAATTGAACTGGTGCCCATATGGAATGCCAACACTGCAGACAAAGTAGTTTAACCCACTACACCACACTGCAGGCCTCCCGTTGAGGCTCTTAAGCCACTACATATTCAGTACCATTTAAATAGCAAATAAATTAAAATATTTTTTGTCTGTTCAACTTGTTTCCTGTTGACATCTTATACTAAAAAGCAATGACTAGAAATTCAATATATTTTTTTTCTAAAAAATATATTTTAAATATTTAAATATAATATGAATCAATAAATGTTTACACATCTAAAATATTTGTGGATGGCCACAAATGCAAAACAAAAAACTTTTCCTACAGTTAACAGCTACAACACCTAATTTTCTCCCTTTGGCAAGAATATATTACAGTATTACAGATTTTAAAAAGAAAAATGTATCCAAAATAATCATCTTAGTGATTCATCTTAGTGTTTCTTTAAAAGATTTGTAATGACTTTGAATCTGAGTTGTGGCTGGCAGTGTGGCATATCGGGTAAAGCCGCTGCCTGCAGAGACAACATCTCATATTGGCCCTGGTTCAAGTCCTGACTGCTCCACTTCCCATCTGGCTCTCTGCTATGGCCTGGGAAAGCAGTAGAAGATGGCCCAAGTGCTTGGGTCCCTGAACCGATTTGGGAGACCTGGAAGAATCTCCTGGCTCCTGGCTTTGGATCAGCCCACCTCTAGCCATTGTGACCATTTTGGGAATGAACCAACAGTTGGAAGACTTCTCTCTCTCTCTCTGCCTTTGCCTCTCTGTAACTCTGCCTTTTGAATAAATAAATATCTTAAAAAAAACAAGAAACAAAAAACAAAAACAGTAGTATAAAAAAATGCTGTGTCCTTAACTGCCACCTAGTGGTTAATTGTTAACATTTTAGATGATGTCAAAAATACCTGAAAGGACATCCATTGAAAGTCATTTATTTTTCCTCAAAAACTTTAGTGTAGCAAGATCACTTTAAATAGAAACTCTGATACAAACCTCTGATATAATATTGCTCTCTTAGGTGTTATGTGTTATTATTTTTTATTAATCTATTTACCTATTGATTTATTGCATACCTATGGCTCCCATAACATTTTATTTACATTTATATACTTTTAAAAGTTTTATATTTTTAATTCACAAATAATAACTACATATTTTGGGAGCATAGTTTGATGTTTATTGAAATAATTATATCAAGCTAATTAACATTCATCACATACTTTTTGTTTGTGGTGAGAATATTTTAAATCTATGTTTTTTAAGATTTATTTTATTATTTGAAAGGCAGAGTTACAGAGAGAGAGAGAGAGGAGAGACAGAGACACAGATATCTTCCTCTGGTTCACTCCCTAGCTGGCTGCAATGGCCGGGGCTGGGCAGGTTGAAGCCAGGAGTCTAGAGCTTTGTCTGGGTCTCCCACATGGGTAGCATGAGCCCACGTCCCTGGACCATCTTCCACTCTTTCCCAGGCACATTAGCAGGGAGCTGGATCAGAAGCACAGCAACCAGGACTTGAACCGATGCCCATATGAGATGCTAACACTGCAGGAGGTGGCTTACTCCCTGCGCCACAATGCCAGCTCCTTTAAATCAATTGTAAAGCAACTTTGAAATATATAATACATCAATATAAACTGTAGTCACTTTTCTGTGCAGTTGATCTGGAAAATATGTCTTCTGTCCAACTGGAACTTTGTACCCATTGGTTAACTTCTCCCAACCCACCTCCCCCAGCCTGTGTTAACCCCTGTTCTAGTCTCCACTTCTATAAGTTTGAATTGTTTAGAGTCCATATATTAATGAGATCATGCTCTATTTATCTTTCTTTACATGTGCACACTTATGACCTTCTGTTCCACAGGGTTATAAAACAGTCCAGAAGTACCCCACTTTCAAATCCTGCCTGAAAAAAGAACTTCACAGCAGATAAGTATGTTAATTTCTGTTTGTCTGATTTGTGTAGTAACAATAAAGGAAGGACCATAGTTTATTTTTCTATTGTATCATTTAGGAAATAGCTGAAAGAAATAGAATTCTCATTTCTAATTTTTTTAAAGATTTATTTATTTATTTGAGAGGAAAAGTTACAGACAGAGGGTGGGAGAGACAAGTCTTCCATCTGCTGATTCACTCCCCAAATGGTTGGGGCTGGGCCAATCCAAAGCCAGGAGCCAGGAGCCAGGAGCTTCTGGGTCTCCCACAAGGGTGCAGGGGCCCAAGCACTTTGACTATCTTCCACTGCTCTCCCAGACCCTTAGAAGGGAGCTGAATTGGAAGTAGGGCAGCCAGGACTCGAACTGGCATCCATATGGGATGCCCACACTGCAGATGGAGGCTTAGCTTACCACACACAGCACCAGACCCTCTAAATAGTTTTAGGGCATTATAGTATCTTGATTGAAAAATTCTATGTTGAACTTGAAATTTTATAGCTGAGCCAGGTACACTATAATAAATTCAAATTGTACTCTAGGTACATTATACCTATTTATTATATATAGATATATATTTATTATAGGTACATTATAATAAATCCAAATTGTAAACTAGGGTCATTAGTTTTGCAGAATATTTGTTACTATATTTGGGGGGTCATAATTTGGAAAATCTGCTATAAAAGTGGCAGCTAATATTTTTAGATTTTACTGCCTGGAACTATATTAAGTGTTCTTCCAGATGTAGTATATCATAAAATTCTCAAAGTGTGATATCCCATTTAATCACAGAGAAAATCAAAGTGTAGCAAGTAACTTGCCCAAGGTAACTTCATAGTAAGTGGCAAACCAGAATTTTAGCTTCATTCTGTTCGATGGCAAAACTATCTTATTTATTTTCTACTACACTATCACCATAGAATGCAATAGTTGAGGAAGATTCAGGACAGACCTTGAATTTGTATTGACCCAAAGGAATATCTTGGACCTGTTGCTAATCTTCCAAGATAGGCTTATTTTTCCTCTTTTTTATCTGTAGCGGCCGGCACCGTGGCTCACTAGGCTAATCCTCCACCTAGCGGCACCGGCACACGGGGTTCTAGTCCCGGTTGGGGCGCCGGATTCTGTCCTGGTTGCCCCTCTTCCAGTCCAGCTCTCTGCTGTGGCCAGGGAGTGCAGTGGAGGATGGCCCAGGTGCTTGGGCCCTGCACCCCATGGGAGACCAGGAAAAGCACCTGACTCCTGGCTCCTGCCATCGGATCAGCGCGGTGCGCCGGCCACAGCACGCCGGCCGCAGCGCGCCGGCCGCGGCGGCCATTGGAGGGTGAATCAACGGCAAAAGGAAGACCTTTCTCTCTGTCTTTCTCTCACACTGTCCACTCTGCCTGTCAAAAAAAAAAATTAAAAAAAAATATATCTGTAGCTATAAAATTTTGGTCAATCATGGGTTCTAATCAGAGTTCAAAGATGGGAGTTTTGTTGTTTATTTATAAGTGTGTATTTTGCTGTTTTTCTCAAGCTCGAAACACATATATTCATGTTCCTTAAAGCGGTTCTACAGGATATTCATGCATATTTTTCTTGAGGAAAAAAACCTCAAGTTTGAGAAATTTTATAAGTTTCTTCCCCGTAGGACTTTTCTTTCTAAAAGGAAACTGCAATATTCATAATTTTGCAAAACTTAAGATCTAGTGTTCTTTGGAAACCACTTCAGGAAATTCTGGTCTAAAATGTTTAGAGATAAGAAGTCTTATTCTGTTGATAGGGCTGGCTGGTGAAAGAAGTCAGCTCTTCCAAATCTCTGTCTTTAAGGAACTTTATGTGCCTCATGAGAACTTTAAACTACACACTGAATTAAAAGGAGCATCTCATTTCTATTGTCTGTTTAGGTAATGTTCCCCAACCACATATAATGGGATTTCAGTGACACTAATGTTTATGTAACAATGCACAGGATTCTAGTATAGACCCTTCTAAGAGTAAGGATTACACAAATTACTAAACAAACTGTACTTTTTAATTAAGAGAAATTTTTGTGATTAAGTCTTTGTTTCTTATGTCTTATAGAAGGTGTTTTGGGTGTTCTGCAGTTTCATATTATAAGAATTTTGATTTAAGCTATCACCCCTGAGTTATATCCTAAATTAATATTGGTTTTGTATTATTGTGTTTTTTTAACTTCTAGAGCAAAATTTAAAGGATTACTATCTATGTGACATACGCAAGAAGCAAAAATTTCAGGAAGTGGAAGCAGTTATGAGATCAGAACATGTAGAAAATGAAGGAAAAGTTGAAACACAATGAAATTTATATTTTCTTCTTGAGCTATGAAACATAAAACAGATTAAAATGTGTCTTACTACAAATGTTACATACATATAATCAAGTTGAGCTTTTGCATTGATTTACAGAACTCTGTACTTTTTCATTCCCTTCAGAAGTATATGGATACTTCTAAGACTATATAAGATGTATTTAAATATTTTTTATTTATTTGAAATTTGCCTCATATCAAAATAATTTATTACCCTGAATTGAAGATCACGTAAAAATGAACAATGCATTTTCTTTGATTTTGAGCTGTGTAACTTATTTTCAGAAAATGAATATTGCTTCAGGTTTATCTTAGAACCATTAGAATTGTTAGTAAGTCTATTATTTATAAGGTTTTTAATTATATTGAAATAATTCTGGAAAACATAAATTAAGCTACTAAATAATATGATGGTTTACAGAGTACTTTTAACTTTTAAAAGTACTTAATTACCATTTAGATTGACTTGTGTAAAGTTTTTTAAATTTTTGTTCATTTACCAAAGTCAACAGAATGTCTGGTATTCTTTTATGTATATGGTAAAGATATTTAAAATGTAGGATTTTTTTTCCTCTCCAAAAAAGTCATATATTGACGCTAGCTGCAGCTGCTGTTGTAATAGTGTATTGTCTTCAGCATGATGCTGCTCCTGACTGAAGGTGGAATTTGTTAATAACACTAGGAAAAATGTTTTACAGCTTTGTAACATATTGCTTATTGTTATATTTCTGTAGTGTCAAAATAACTGTTATAGAAGACTAATATAAAATGGTTTAGAACACTGATGTACATCATAGGTAGAAGCTAATGTTTTGTTTCTTGGAAAAGGACCACATGCAAGTGATGCTGAATAGTCAGTCATAATTAATAACTAATAATATAGTCTACTGATTCAAAAGAATATGTCTTAATAGGGAAAATAAAAACTTTCTGTTGAAAAGTAACAAAATTAGAATTTCAAATGGAGCTATACTTTGTTATTACTAAATAGGAATTTGCTCAGTTAAGAATGTTTAGTTTATGCAAGGATAGTATACAAAAATAGACTAGTGATTTAAATTAATATATTTATTTACTGCATGTGGAAGGTAAGTTCATTTATTCCTAAGACATATTTATTATAAGTTACATACACTCCAACCATTACCTTGCTTTCACATTTGAAATTAGGAAACACTGACTTTGTTTTTTAAAGTTACTCAATGTGAAATTGATCTGCATTAGTTTATTTATAAAAGTAAAGTTATTTATAAGAAAATGTTGTATTACTATTGATTTTTTATTTGTTAGACTTTTTAGATTCTTTCCCTGGTATTATTTATTATACTAACATATACAAACATTCATAAATTTTGGAATCCCATATAGTATGATAATTTAATTTCACATGCTTTAAAGGCCAATTCAGTTGACAATTGATGAAATAGAAATGCCTGCCCATTCATATAGTGTGCTGAACTCTATTTTACCTTACAATGAATGTTCTCAATATTATTTGATATCTAAAATTTTTAATACTATTTAATTTTTAATCCTTGACTGTATGTTATATTATTTTGCATACTTGGAAAGTCTTGTAAATACAGATCAAAAATTGAATTAGCCCATTAAAATTATTTATAATTCTGCCTCTCCCAAGGAAAAATATGAAACTATATATATACACTCATTGTTCTTTATTGCTTATCAGAATGCATACATGACTATCTGTTTATAAGGCTACAGTATAATATTAAAGCGAGAATAAATAAAATACTCTGATCAATCAAAATGGAAAAATAGCTAAATTAGTGATTCCTTTTATATTATCATGCTGGAACTTTATCATTTATAAAATGAGAGATAAAAGTATTTCACTGGATTGTTGTTTACATCAATTTTAAATTTTTAAATTTTTTAAAAATAATTTACTGACTCCATGTATGTAATTATTTTCACTACCTCCTTCTATAAATTATTCTTTGGAAAGATTAAGTTATACATGTAATTTCAGTGTAAATTTTTACAGAAATCCTATGTGACAAATAGTTTATGGTACTTGTCAGAATCATTTCACAGTAAGAAATTCATGTAACTAAAGTTCCAATTTATTGCTCTTATAAATTATAAAGCAACCTGTCTTAGATTCTTATCTTAAAATAAATATAAGTACCCTTGAACCAAGAAACATTGTACTTTGCTTTTATATATTGATGTCTTTCTGAAAAATGCCACCTCCAAACTTGGGAAGTCTGTATGGATTATCAAATTCCATTGATCATATACCCTCTGCCATGGCAATACATGCCAATGAAACTGGTGTCATCAACAGTTGTCAGTAAGTAAATCCCAGCGCCAGAAAGCCTTTCAGAGTGTATCTAGGATTCCTGTAGTATACAGCTGTGGTCAGTGGTACTGGAAAGTCTCAGAAAAATCTACATGGGACTAAATGTAGTATCAGATTGCTTCAGAAAAATGATTGTTTAAATGGCTTAAAACAATTGACCCAAAACTATAGAAGTCCCTGTGTTACTGATGGTATTTTGTAAGCATAGAATTACTAAGACAATGCCTAGAAACTTTCCAGTTTTCTAAGTAAATTAGTTATTATCCTACTTCTTATGGATATATGATAAACACTTTTTAAAAAGTAATTTTACTTCCAAAGGATATAAAATATGAATTGTACACTATTTCAAGTAATAAAATAAAAATTTGAAATGATAAGAAAGAAGTTTGTTTTCTTTTATTGGCAACACTATTTTTAACTTTCTTAGCTAATGAAATAATAGTACATTTTGGGAGTTGGTGTTGTGCAGCAGGTTAAGCCACTGTTCACAATGCCGGCATCCCATTTGGGTGCCAGTTCAAGTCCTGGCTGCTGCACTTCCCATCCAGCTCCCTGCTAATGTGCCTGAAAATCAGTATAAAATGGCCTAACTAGTTGGGCCCTTGCCAGCCACATGGGAGACAAGGGTGGAGTTCCAGGCTCCTGGTTTTGGCCTGCCCCAGCCCTTGCCATTGCAGCCATAGGGGGAGTAAACCAGTGGACAGAAGACTCTCTGTTTCTCTGTCTCTCTCCCTTTCTCTATAGCTCTTCTTTTCAAATAAATAAATAAATCTTTTTAAAAAATGATGATACACATCTTAGATTCTATGGTTTATTATCTTACAATTATCTTTGTAGTACAGTTAGTATTTTTGGCACACATCTTAAAAATTGAGTACTATGCATATAATTGTGACATATGCATATGAATATACAATGCTCAGAGAAAGTAAAAATACTATTCTAAAAGCTGCGGCACAGCAGATAGAGCCGCCACCTGTGATGCCAGCATCCTGCGTGGGCACTGATTCATATCCTGGCTGCTCTACTTGCTATACAGCTCCCTGCTAATGGCCTGGGAAAGCAGCAGAGGATGGCCCAAACGATTGGGACCCTGCATCCAGGTGAGAGATCTAGAAGCTTCTGGCTCTTGGCTTCAGCCTGGCTCCACCCTGGCCATGGCAGCCATCTAGTAAGATAACCATTAGATGGAAGAGCTCTCTCTGTCTCTGACTCTCCAAGTTTCCCTTTCAAATAAATAAATAAATCTTTTGAAGAAAATATGCTTATATCAATATATTAATTTAATTTTTAGACTGTTAATTGTTGGCTTCCTACAATGAAGGGTAAGTATTTGGTTTTCTTATACTAACCCCATCCTAGACACCAGTTACATATTTCTCCTTCCCCATCTTTTCAGTATAGGCACAATGTCAGTTAAATCAATTACCATAGATTTAATTATTATTATATTTCCTTCTTTATGCATCTACCTAGCTTTCCTAAAGCTAATAATTTTCTCCTTTACAGCTTACTTTTTATGAACTTTTCACTTATCTATCACTAATAGATACCAGGCTTGTCTCCTGAACTGTACATATATTATTAATACACTTGTGTGAACACATTTGAACACATCTAGTAACATGTAAGTTCTTTATCATTTCAGAAATGCTTGCTGGAGCTTTTTGTCTTCCTGTACCATCTAGAAAGGTTGCTCTCTTGGCCTAGTGCAGAGCTGTCACTTTAGGGCCTTCCTCCTCTATCTCTTGAAGATTTCTCTTTGACCCCCTCCATCTCTCAAGTCATCTTTTTTTTTTTTTTTAAGATTTTATTTATTTATTTGAAAGTCAGAGTTACACAGAGAGAGGAGAGGCGGGGGGCGGGGTGGGGTGCGGCGGTGTCCTCCATCCACTGGTTCACTTTCCAGATGGCCACAATGGCCCAGAGCTGCACCAATCCAAAGCCAGGAGCCAGGAGCTTCTTCCAGCAGGGGCCCAGGGACTTGGGCCCTCCTCTACTGCTTTCCCAGGCCATAGCAGAGAGCTGGATTGGAAGAGGAGCAGCCAGGACTAGAAACTGCACTCATATGGGATGCCTGCGCTCCAGGCCAGGCATTAACCCACTATACCACTGTGCCGGCCCCCAGGTCGTCTTTCTTATCTTTTTAATTTTTTTTTTTTTTTTTTTTTTGGAGTGCAATACAGTCTTGCCTGTTTCCTGAGGAAGGCTGCATGGTAAATACATTTTTGAAATTTTGTATACCAAAAAGTGGCTTTATTCTGCCCTCATTTTTGGGTAAGTTTGTCCAAGATGGCAATCTAGAATGGCTCAATCTTTCCTCAGAATTTTGAATGCACTGCCCCACTCTCTTCCAGCTTTCAATGTAGTTCTCATGAAATGAGATGCCATTCTCATTCCTCATCTTTTTTTTTTTTTTTTCTCTTTGGAAGTTAATAGAATCTTCTCTTTGTTCCGTAGTACCTTAAAATTTCAAATTGATGTTTCTTGATTAAGGTCCTTGCTTGTGGCAAGCACTCAATAGTTCTTTCACTCTAAAAACTCATGGCATTCAGTTCTGTGGAGTGAAAAAAAACTGTAATTATTTCTTTGAGAACCTCTGCCCTTTTATTTTCTGTCTAGTTTTTCTGGTTTTTCTATTATTTGGATATTGAATTTCTTATACTCAGCCTGTGAGTTTTCTTTTCTCTACTGTGCATCTCTTTGTCTTTTGTACTTTTTAAAGATTTCCTCTCTTTGTTTACCATCTATTGAGTTTTTAAACATTTTCTCTCAATTTTCCTTTTTTTATGACTCACATTCACTCCGCTCCTATTCTCCCCATATGAACAGCCTTTGTTGGTTAAAATGTGAAATGGAGGACAGGAGGGGATGTGACAGCTCCTGCTCCCAGGGTGGCATCTCTAGACTTTGTCACTGACCTCCAAAAGCCATTGTCTCATATTCTTGTTTCATATCCTCAGGATCTTTTATTCTCTCTGATTATTTAATGAATTTCTTGGAAATTTTCTTTTGCTCCCTTCATTGTCCAGGGATAATTCATTCCCTTGTTCCTTTTATTGTGTTTGTGTTTTGGGTCTCTGATATATTAGAGGTTTTTCTCAAATATCTGTTATGTGTTCATATTTAAAAATAAATAGGAAGCTGTGTGTGAATGGGATGATGAGTTTCCCTCTCTGCTTTTCTGGCTGGGCAGCTTCAACATGGGAACCTTGACTATCAGAAGTGACAGCAGAGTTAGACAGTGAGAGAGAGACAGAGAGAAAGGTCTTCCTTCCGTTGGTTCACCCCGCAAATGGCCGCTACGGCTGGTGCGCTGCGCCGATCCAAAGCCAGGAGCCAGGTGCTTCCTCCTGGTCTCCATGCAGGTGCAGGGCCCAAGGACTTGGGCCATCCTCCACTGCCACAGCAGAGAGCTGGACTGGAAGAGGAGCAACTTGGCGCCCCAACTGTGGCTAGAACCCGGGGTGCCGGCACCATAGGCGGAGGATTAGCCAAGTGAGCCACGGTGCCGGCCTGCTGCCACTTTTTAAGTGCTGAGTATAGGAAAGAGGTATTTAATCCCTTTCTTTTGAACCCCAACTTCAGCTGTGTTGTCCTCCCTGTGGATTGAAGAATTCCCTGCTGGTATATGTGGGAGAGGGGAGGAGGAAGAGGCAGATAGGATCCTGAAATCCAAATGCTTCCTAAACAGAATTTCAGCCAATCAGTGCTATTTACAGTGCAAGCTCCAGAGGTCCACGTTCCCTTCACTTCCTAAGTCTTGCAAGTACTTTGCAGTGTGGATCGGCCCCTTTCAGGCTGCACCCAGTTGCAGGCATTTAAGTTCTCTTTGGTCTATAAGTTAATTACCATATGTTGATTATTTAAACTTACATTTATTTACTTATTAATATTTGAGAGGAAGAGAGAGATAGCAACAGACAGCTCCCATCCCCAGACACCCACAATAGCTGAGGTTTGGCCAAGCCAAAGCTGGGAGCCCAGAACTCAATCCAGGTTTCCTACGTGGGTGGTGGGGACCCAAATATAGGAAGCATCACCTGATGGGCCCATGGTGTGTACAAGCAGGAATCTAGAAAATGAATCAGAAGCTGAGCTAAAACTCAAATCCAGGTACTCCTGATATGGGATGCTGGCAAAACCAATGTGCCAAATGCCTGCCCCCAAATTTAAAAATTTAGTTCCTGTACTTTATTTTCAGGTTTCGTTGTCCCTAAGAAAGCTTTACTTTAAAAGCAAATCCTATTCTTTATATTTTAATTTTCAAGAAGGAAGGGACGGTGGTGGAGAATATATCCAACACAACATGTAAACTCTGTATTTAGAATATATGTGGGAATACTCACAAGGAAGTCAAGAACGATAGCACTTGAAGATGGGGTCCATAGTTATGTTTACTGGGGTGTTATTGCACTACCTGAATGTCTTCAGCATGTGCTTGTTTCCTTTTTTCAAGAAAACCATGATTTGCTTTTGTGAAATTATTTGAGTCAGAGAGAGAGAGAGCAAACTCCCATCCTCAGTTCACTCCCCAAATGCCTACCACAGCCCCAGGCTGGGCTGGAGGTCAAACCTAGAGCCTGAAACTCAGTCCAGGTCTCCCAGTGTGAGTGGCAGGACCCCAGTTACTTTAGCCCTCACTGCTACCTCCCAAAGGATCTGCATTAAGAAGCTAAAGTCAAGAGTGGGAGGCAGATTCAAATTCAGGTGTTCCAACATGGGACATGTGCATCTTCACCACTAGGTCAAACACTCACCCCCAAAAGCATTTTTTTTTTTAATTTACAGTCTCAGTATGGGAGAAGTGGGAACAAATCATGCATGGATCTCATCATCAAATCCAGAGTTAGATCAATTCTTGAAGCAGAAAGAAGGTTTTAAAAAAAAGAAAAGTGTAGTGCTGATTGAATTTGTAGAACTAGCACACAGTTGAAGCGTGGATGACAGGACTAGGAAAGGAACTGATAAAGGACATCAGTCAGATTAGTTACTGGTTTAAAAAAAAAAAAAAAACCTAAAAATGAAAGCCATACTCTCACATTTTGGTCACACATACTGTGAAAGATAACTAAACTTGATTCTTAATCTAGTTCAGTATGGCATCTCCTATATGCATATTCTCAAAAAAGACCTCTGAAGCAAGCAAGTAGCCTAAAGATAAGCAGATTAGTCTGCTAGCAGATTTTAAACTGAGGTAAAATGAGAGGTTAGGACAGAATGAAAGACAATAAGGATACTTCCAATCTACGCTATATATTTTCTTAGGTACTATAAGAGTTAAAAGTTCAAACTGGAAAACACAAAAAAGCACTCTGAAAATCTATACTTTTTTTGTGTCATTACTCTTTGGTGCTAAGAGGTTCTCAAGAAATTGAGTCTCTTAGCCACCATTTGTGCTGTAATATTTAATTACAGTGAGTGTACAGAAGATTAGCTGTCTCAAAGATTCTTTTGAAATCAGATTGCACATCAGAACTGCATTGTGTGCTGCTAAGTAAGCAAATTTAAGAAAGAGGAGAAGGTGATTTCAAGACATTGCAAAATGAACAAATAAAGGAGTAAGATTTGCTTGGTGTTCAGGCTATTAAAGCACAGCCAAATGTCAGCCTTCGTTTGTCAAGTTAAATATGTTTTTTTCTTACAAAGATTCAGTCTATAGTAACCTTTAGTTAGTTTGAGTGTTTGGACTCAGAAATTAAGCAACAGGAAATGCTAAAATAGATGATCCAATGATTCAATTTCTCAGTGATAAATCACCACATAAATATGTACATTAGTAATTCAGATATTCTGTTGCTTTTAATTTTTGTTGTTTGGCTATAAAGTTAATATATCTGTTTTTGTCCCCAGGTGTATGAAGTTTTAGAAGCTCAGGTTTAATTTCTGCTCCACAGTATTTGGACCCCAAGTACATACACTCAAAAATTTCTAATCTCCCCCAACTTAAAAAAAATAATTTTTTTAAAATCCAAGAACTGAGCTCCAAGGGACAGAAACTAGGTAGCTTGGATGAATTGGTCTTTCTGGAAATAACCAGGAACCACAGCCAGAGCAACAAAATTCATAAATGCTTGGAACCAGAAGGGTTCGAGTGCTCCTGAAGTGAGAATGCTATCCTAACCATGTGAGAGCACATTGAAGTTTATTACAACTTACAGTTGGGAGGTTAAAGTTCAGGATCAGGCAGCCCTTTCTTCTGAGGCTGTGGAAACTGGTCACAGTGGGTGCAAAGGAACACTCACATGATGAGCCAGGAAGCAGAGAGAGAAAGCAGTTAGCAGAACTCAAACTCAAATAATCAAACCCCTTGCAAGAACCACCCTCCCAGGGAACACCCCCAAGGACCCAATACCTTCCACCAGCCCCACCTCTCAGATGCCATCACTAGATCAAATGTGCACCCTTAACCCATCAACCATTAAGATAGCTGAGTTTAAACACCTGATGAGTTTTGGAGGGACAAATCCAGTATACGCATAATAGGCACCACATAAAACAGACCACTGTAAGTATAGCTGAAGATCAAGAAGAGGGGGAGGAGCACAGCAGAATATAAATTCAAGAGGTAATGGCCAAATTTTTCCACATTTGAAGAAATGTATAAACCAGAGTTTCAGAAAGTTTAACAAGCCCTAAACAAAAACCTACATCTGATCATGTTCTAATGAAATTATTAGAAAGAAAAAGATTAACCTTGAGAGTAGCCAGAAACAGGGATAATGATAAGAATAATGGCTGGCTTCTCATCAATACCAATGGAAGGCAGACAACAGAGAGTTTAACATCTTTGAAGTGTGTATGGGGTGTCAATCCAGAAAAGTATATCCAGCAAAATACCCTTAAAAATAATCGTGATATAAAAACAGCTTCAGTTAAAGATTATCAGAGGGAATACACCAGCAGATCACCACAAAGTTAGTCACAGTTGTGGCACGCTGCTCATATGCTCATCCAAGTCCTGGCTGCCCATTTCCCACCCAGCTCCCTGCTAATGTGCCTGGGAAAGCAGCAGAAGATGGTCCAAGTGCGTGGGCCCCTGCACCCATGTGGGATGAGTGCCAGACTACAGGCTCAGACCTGACCCAGCCCCAGCTGTTATTGCCATCTGGAGAGTGAACTATCAGAAGGAAGCTCTCTCTCTCTCTCTCTAACTGACTTTCAAATAAATAAATAATATTTTTTTTAAAAAGAAGTTTTTCAGAAAGATGAGAAATGAAACTAGCCAAAATCTTGATCTATACAAAATATTAAAATTTAGAGGGTAAATTTTTAGTAAATATAGAGTTTTTTCCTCTTAAATGTGTAAAAAGTCAAATGACTATTTAAAGCTAAAATAATGTATTGTCCAATTCATCAATAAAATATCTGACAGAAAAATAAAGTATACTATTGTAAGACTCTTGACATTATGGGCTTGATGATATTGTATGGGTTCAGCCAGTGTATGCCATAACCTTTGGAACCATAGATTGATAAAATGGAATCATTTAAAAATATATTGTGGAGGGTGGGCATTGTGATGTATTACAATAGCTGCATTCCATACTGGGAGTCCCAGTTCCAGTCCCACCTACTCCGCTTGCACTCCAGTTTCCTGCTAATGTACCTGGGAGGACAGCAAATGATGGGCAAACTACTTGAGATCCCTGCTACTCCCATGGGAGAGCCAGATGGAATTCCTGGCTTCTGGCTTCAGCCTGAATCAGCCCAAGCTGGGCATTTGGGGAATAAACCAACAGATAGAAGATCTCCCTATCTTCCTGTCACACTGCCTTTTTTTTTTTTTTTTTTTTTTTTTTTTTGACAGGCAGAGTGGACAGTGAGAGAGAGAGATAGAGAAAGGTCTTCCTTTGCCATTGGTTCACCCTCCAGTGGCCGCCGCGGCCGGCGTGCTGTGGCCGGTGCACTGCGCTGATCCGATGGCAGAGGCCAGGAGCCAGGTACTTCTCCTGGTCTCCCATGGGGTGCAGGGCCCAAGGACTTGGGCCATCCTCCACTGCACTCCCTGCCACAGCAGAGAGCTGGCCTGGAAGAGGGGCAACCGGGACAGAATCCCGCGCTCCTACCGGGACTAGAACCTGGTGTGCTGGCGCCGCAAGGCCGAGGATTAGCCTAGTGAGCCACGGCGCCGGCCCACACTGCCTTTCTAATAAATAAATCTTTAAAATATAATTTTCGTTAACCCATAAGTCAGGAAAGAAAAAAATGAAGATGATAAATAAAGGGAGAAAAAAAACAAAGTGATTACATAAGCCCAATCAAATTAACAATTATATTAAAGATAAATTCACTAAACATTACAACTAGAAGGGGTTGTCAGAGAGAATTTTTATTAAGATATCAGCTGTCTACAAAAGATGTACTTTATATAATAAAGACATGGATAAGGTACATGTAAAATGATACAGAAAAAGTTACCATGCAAACACTAATGATAAGACATTAGAGTCGTTATATTGACACCAGACAAAACAGATGTCAAAGCAAGGACTGTTACTACTGTATTAGTTGGGATCCAGTCTGAAGACAAAAAAGAATGTGTAGTTATTTAAACAGGGAAAGTTTATATGCAAAATATTGGCATGATGGTGAATTGGCCATGGGAATTCTAACAAAGGTCTGGCAGAGATCAGGAGCTACTGAAATATGAGGTCAGCTCCAAGGCAGAACTCTCTCGCTCCCAGGGATGATCCACAGTTTTTTGGAAAGGGCATAGCTTTGGTGCACTGGATGGAGAAGTCACTGAGGTGCGTCCTAATTGGGACTTGCTGGAGAACTCTGGGGTGCCAGGGTGACCATCCACATGGAAGTGGAGCCCTCATCATCAGAATCCTCCGTGAGCCTCAACTCACTAAGTGCTAGGGACTGGGCACTGCTGGCACCAGGTCTGAGAAGCATTCTGCAGGCATTTAGCTGAAGAAATCAAGGAACAGCAACAGAAAATAGACTCTTCAAGAGCCTATAGAGTGAGCCAAACCAAAACTAAGAAAAGTCCCTTCCTCCTTCAGCATCCCCCCAGGACCCTCGACTGCTGAGTTTAACACCAGACTGGCTGGCAAAGGAGAATCTTCACAAAATCCCACTTCACGACTACATGGTAGGCAAAAGGATGATTTTGGAAATAAGGGTCAAGCAATAAACAGCACAGACAACCCTGTGACTACTCAGCTCCCTATGCACCCTCTAAACACCTGGATGGCACACAACAATAAACTCTTTGATTTTTACAGGGGATACTCACCGTCTTCTCAAAGTGGGGAGACACACAGCCCAACAGTCATTGTATGCATCACTGTGGATGTGTAAATCGCCCCTCAAAATCCACCACAATTCCACTGAGTACTGTCTTGCCTAAAGACTACATTGAAAGTCAACCCCTGCAATTTGCATGTAATCTACTTTAATGGAAAGAAGAGAGAAAAGGAAAGTGTTACCATGTTAACATATACATGTTTCTTTGTGAGAAGCAAAAATAAAATACACAAAGCAGTTAATAGTCCTCTTTATATTTGTTTACATATATAATTGGTCACAAGCTCTAATTGTTATCGCAGTTTCCTTCTTCTGCTATCCATACACTTCCTCCACCTTCAGCCAGAAACTCAGTGGAAATATGAGCCAACTTCTGTTCTTCACCCGGAAGAGTGATTCAAACCTTCATTCCTGAAGGGTCTGTGTCCTGCCATTTTTGGGTGGCCACAGTTTCCCATTACCCTTTTGTACTGGGTATGGAGCACTAACACACATCTCAGAGAATCTCCTGAGTTACCTCCCCTCCCATGATGTGTAGCAGCAACCCAGTTCCCTCTTGGCTACACAGATCAGTCACTTCACCTAGAAGCGCAACTCACCCATCTGCCTGTTTAGTCGCATAAGCAGTTCAAAATAGCCAGATGACAATCTCTTTCTCCAACTCAGCAGAACCACTGTTTGTCATCTGATGGAATCATGCTCCATTCAAGGTCTAAGATCGCCAAATGGACAGAGCTCAAAGATGCCAGAGTAAGGGGCAAGCATTGTGACGTGGTGGGTTAAGCCACCCACTTGGGACCACCACATCCCATATAGGAGTGTCAGTTCAAGTCCTGGTTTCTCTGCTTTGGATCCAGCTTCCTGCTCATGTTTCTGGGAAGCCAGCAGATGAGGTCCCCAGTACTTACACACCTGCCACCCCTGTGGGACACTCAGATAGAATTCCTGGCTCCTGGTTTTAGCCTGGCCCAGCCCTGGATGTCACAGACATATGAATGTTGATGTGCCTCCCAAATATGTATGTTGAAAATTAATCACCAATGTGATAGTGTTAAGAATTTAAAGTGTTAGATGTAGATAGAGTTAAGTGTTTAAAGTGATTAAGTAAAGAAAGTATAGCCCTCATGTGTGGGACTAGTGCCTTCATAAAGGAGATGCAAGGAAACTGTTTACCCCTTCTCTCGTGTGTGGACACAGCAAGAAGCTACCATCTTCGAAATAGAGCTCAAGTCCTCAGACACTGAACCTGCTGCAGGAGTTTTGATCTTGGACTTCCTAGCCTGCAGATTCTGAGAAAAATTAATTTCTGTTGTTTATAAATTGCCTAATTTAAAGTATTTCACTATAGCAGTAGAAACATATTAACACAGGCGTACTAGAGCAGCCATTCTCATGTCTAGCCCTACATATTCAGGTTATCGGGGGAGAAGCATCATATAATTCTTTTTTCTAAGGAAGAGCTAGTCCAACCAAGCTGCTTCATCATTACCAGAGGTAGAAATCCCTTTGTTCTTGACATTTGGCTTGCTTACCATTGAGATTTTTATTATTTATGACTTATCTCTTCAAGTCCACTGTCACATATAACAAAGACTTTTTAAAATCTATTCAATCTACTTGACTCTCACTGGGATTAAACATGACAATAGGTCTGATCTGATTTCATCATCATTTAAAAAATCATCTATTATTTTTCACTTTATGTTTCTGTGTGGGAGCAAACTGTTGAAATCTCTACTTAATGTATGCTAAACTGATCTTCTGTATATAAAGAGAATCGAAAATGAATCTTGATATGAATGGAAGGGGAGAGGGAGTGGGAGAGGGGAGGGTTGCGGGTGGGAGGGACGTTATTGGGGGGAAGCCATTGTAATCCATAAGCTGTACTTTGGAAATCTATATTCATTAAATAAAAGTTAAAAAAAAATCAGAACAAAAAAAAACATTTGTTTTAAAAGAAAAAAAATCTATTCAATCTCTTTGTATTATATATAGATAGATCACTTCACTGTAATATATATGTTGCTAATATTATTCCAGTATGTTGAGTTTATAAATTAGGGGTTTTGAAAGTTCATGGGTGGGGGGCTGGCGCTGTGGCACAGCAGGTTAAAGCCCTGGCCTGCAGTGCCATCATACCATATGGGACCAGTTTGAGTCCCAGCTGCTCCACTTCTGATACAGCTCCCTGCTAATGGCCTGGGAAAGCAGTTGAAGATTGCCTAAACCCTGGGGCCCCTGCACCCATGTGGGAGACCCAGAAGAAGCTCCTGGCTACTGGTTTCGGATTGGTCCAGCTCCAGCCACTGCGGCCATTTGGAGAGTGAACCAGCGGATGAAAGACCTTTTTCTCTCTGTCTCTATCTCTATGTAATTCTTTCAAATAAATAAAAATAAATTGTGGGGAGCAACTGGGAGCAACTCGGACTAGACTAAGTTACTGGAATTAAGACTTATTCTATGCATCTGCTTTCCCACAATATGGCGCTGAGAAGGGAAACAGCTTCTACACAGCTGCCTCCAGTTCAACCAATAAACTGTGGGACCTGCTCCTGATGAAGGAGAGCAGCGTGCTCGGCGTGTGGGTAGCAGAGTTGGGATTGGTGGAGGAGGACTATAAAGGAGGAGAGAGACGGCATGCACCAGGAACATCTAAGGGGAACACCTGAGGGAACACCTGTGCAGCCCCCGAGAGAGCCGGCCGGCAGTGTGCCGCTCCCCCGCGGAAGTGGGGAATGTGGCAGGGGGAACCGCCCTTCCACGGAGGTGGAAGGGACGGTAGCCAACCCGGGAAGAACCAGCAGCCAACCCAGGGAGGGCCGAGCAGACGAAAGAACAGCGCAGGGTCCTGTGTTGTTCCTCCACAAAGAGGGGGAGCGACATAATGGTGCCGTGACTCGGATATGAAGCCTAGGCAGGGTTTAGTGTCGTTCCTCCATGAAGAGGGGGAGCGACAATAAATCTTTTTTTTTTTTTTTTGACAGGCAGAATGGACAGTGAGAGAGAGATAGAGACAGAGAGAAAGGTCTTCCTTTGCCGTTGGTTCACCCTCCAATGGCTGTCATGGCTGGTGCGCTGCAGGCGGTGCACCACGCTGATCTGAAGGCAGGAGCCAGGTGCTTCTCCTGGTCTCCCATGGTGGGTGCAGGGCCCAAGCACCTGGGCCATCCTCCACTGCACTCCCTGGCCACAGCAGAGAGCTGGCCTGGAAGAGGGGCAACCGGGACAGAATCCGGTGCCCCGACCGGGACTAGAACCCTGTGTGCCAGTGCCGCAAGGTGGAGGATTAGCCTATTGCCGCAGCGCCGGCAAAAATAAATCTTAAAAAAAGTTCATGAGTGGAAAATGTATGCTATGAAAAGAAAACTACGCATAGATTTCAAATTTTTTGCACCAAATTTGTCTTTTAATTTCGTAACTCCATGAGTTCTTTGAAGTACCCTGTATATGAGAGGTTTTAATTTTTATGTATTTGGATGTGTTCTATTTGCCATTTCTTCCATTGTCTTTAAGTTAGAAATACTTCTCTCAATTTAATATTCTGTCATATATTTTTATTGTTTGTATTTTACTCGCATTTAACTGAAAATCAACTAGGATTTTATAACTAGTTTTGTTATATGCCCCCCCAAAAACGAAAGACTACTTCTATTTTTTCCCACAAATATCTAACGAATATTCTAGCACTGCATGGAGACTGTTTTCCTTTTAAAAAAATTTATTTATTTATTTGAAAGGCAGAGTTACAGAGAGGCAGAGGCAGAGAGAGAGGTCTTCTATCTGCTGGTTCACTCCCCAAATGGCTGCAATGGCTGGAGCTGGGCCGATATGAAGCCAGCAGCCAGGGGCTTCTTCTGGGTCTCCCACATGGGCACAGGGGCCCAAGAACTTGAGCCATCCTCTACTGCTTTCCCAGGCAATAGCAGAGAGCTGGATCAGAAGTGGAGCAGCTGGGACTCAAACCGGCACCCATATGAGATGCTGGCACTGCTGTTAAGCCACAGCACTAGCCGCAGCCAAGTCTTCCTTTTTTCCACCTAACACAAGGCAAATTCTATTTTAAATAATTTAACAAACCTAAATCTGCTTCAAGATACAAGTTTAGCATCTCTAATATAAAAATCTGAAATCTGAAGTGCTTCCAAAATCCAAAATTTATTGATCAACATGACATCACAAGTGGAAAGTTCGACACTGCATTTCTTGTGACCTGTCACAGCCAATATGTAGGCTATGTCTATATTATGTATATGAAACAAATGGATTTTGTATTTGGACTTGGGTCCCATCCCTAAGATATTTTACTATGTCTATGTGAATATTCAGAAATGAAAATTCTCTTCCTTTGGAATGTCTGGCTTCCTTATAATCATATTGTTTTACCTGTTTCAGCTTTATGTTTTTGCATTCCGTAAGACTAGTCTATCCACACTTCAATATCCACCCATGGATTCCTCTATTTTTTAAAAATTATTCTTACTAGTTTATCATTTCAAATGAACTTTAGGTTCAACTTAAATTGTCATATCTTCTCCAAATTGTGTGTTTATCTAAATTACTTTGTAAATTTATTTGGCAAGATTTGACACCGGTATGAAAGTTCTCCAGAGAAACTGAACCAGCAGGATATACACATAGAGAATGAGATTTGTTATAAGGAACTGACCCATTGACCATGGAGGCTGACCAACTCCAAGCTCTGCAGGGTGTACCAGCAAGCAGGATGCCTAGGAGAGCTGTTCCTTCCGTTTCTATCTGAGCCCTCAGTTCTGGAGAACTAAAGGTGTCAACTCCACTTCAAGGCCAGCCTGCAGAGCTGATGCAGAAGGAATCCCTTCTCAGGAAAGGGTCAGGCTTTTTGTTCTCTTCAGGCTTTCAAATGACTGGATGTGATCCACCCACATTAAATAAAGATTGCTTTACTCAGTCTACTGATCTAGATGTTAGTCTCACAGGAACACATGCAGAATAATGTTTGACCAAATATATGGGTACCAAATGGCCCAGTCAAGTTGGCATTAACCAGCACAACGCCTTTATAATGCTGTGGCCCATTCAGGAGCAATTGTTCCAGGCATTTAGGTTACTCACAATTCAAGATTCATGGTTTTTATTGTCCAGGTCATATCTACTTTTCCAAACATCTTTCCTAGATCATCTACACTTATTGTGGCTCTTGGAAATGGAATTTTTTATTAGATTTTCTATCTGATTATTGGTATGCAGAAAAGAAGTTGATTTGTTTAGCCATGTGACTGAGCTCTTCACTTCAGATAGTTTTTTCATAGATTCTCTTGAATTTTCTGGTGGACAGTCACACTACATGCAAATAGTGGTAAATATGTCTTTACCATATCTGTATTATTGCCCTTACAAGTATTTCTATTTCCTCTATCACTGCATTAGACATAGGTTTCAAAACAATATAAAATACTAATTGTTACAGTTGATTTCTCAACAATGTGGCAGTGGATTCGTTTCTGAGAGGAGGAGCATCGTGGTGGCAAGAGGTGCGGAGTCACCACACAGACCCTGGGAGTCGGGTGAAAGCAGGCTTGAGGCAAGCAGCCCGCAGACTCGTTTATTTCAGTTGGTACAACAGCTTATATAGCCAAGACCAGCCAATCCGGTCAAGGGGCGGTCTATGCCCTGACCAGTCACAGCCTGTTGCCAGGCAGGCTCCGTTGCCAGGTGGGTTTCAAAGCCATTCCTGAGTAACTGATGCTCACTTGCCAGTGGCCATCTTGGCATGGCCTTCTCATTCCACCACAACTAATAAAGATGGCAGAAATCTTTTGAATTCCTGTTTAAATACAATTATCTCTAATCTTTCAACTTGTTGATTTGAGATGATTACTTTACAATGTTTAAAAAAGTCCCCCTTATTTCTGGATTTGGAGGAAACCTGAACAAGCAATCAGTATTGAATGGTCTCAAATGACTTCCACTGATATGTTTGTATCATATTTCCAATATGCCCTCTAGGTGCAATGTATCTTCTTTATAAGCTTCCCAACATTAAATTATTCTACATTATTATAATGAACTCTGGTCATAGTAGATCATTCATTTAATTTGATGGCTTTGGACACTTGACTTCCCTATGTCAGGTTCTTTATCAGGAAAGTGAGTTGAAAACTGTATGAGCTCCATGTTATAGGGATTAGAAGAGATAATTCATATAATGTGCCTAGCATGATGTTGGACAGACAGGGTACATTTGGCAAATGTTACCATGATTATTTTCAGTCAACAGCCATGAATATGGCTTGAGTTAAGAAAACTGTATTTCCATAAGGATTTTTTTATAGTCATGAATAGCTGTTTTTCATATCTGCTTAAAGAAAATAAAATTGGTATTTAAAATCATTCATGTATTAATCACAGAAAGCAACAATAAAATCATTTTTTTCTGTTTTATTTATTTTCAGCTGTGCTGGTTGTTTACCTCACCTCCTTATGGTCAAATGGTAACTCCCCCATTCTATTCCTGGGCAGGGTTGGCTTCATGGCCACATGACCAGTACAGATGCACAAAGCCACTTATCAGACGGGCCTTGCACGTGGGTTTTGAATCCTCTGCATTCAGTTGTCTTGAAATTCTTTTTTTTTATTTTTTGACAGGCAGAGTGGACAGTGAGAGAGAGAGAGACAGAGAGAAAGGTCTTCCTTTTGCCGTTGCTTCACCCTCCAATGGCCGCCGCGGCCAGCGCGCTGCGGCCGGCGCACCGCGCTGATCCGATGGCAGGAGCCAGGTGCTTCTCCTGGTCTCCCATGCGGGTGCAGGGCCCAAGCACTTGGGCCATCCTCCACTGCACTCCCTGGCCACAGCAGAGAGCTGGCCTGGAAGAGGAGCAACTGGGACAGAATCTGGCGCCCCGACCGGGACTAGAACCTGGTATGCCGGCGCTGCAAGGCGGAGGATTAGCCTACTGAGCAGTGGCACCAGCTTTTTCTTTCTTTTTTATTTTTTTTTTGAAATTCTTAATAATATTATCACTGAATGTGTCTTTTTTTCTGTGAAGCTAGTGGGACCATGGGGCTTGTGAGTGGGCTTGGCTGGACCTCTGCTCACACATGGATCTCCTTCCCATGCCCTTCATGCCTCCCTGGGATAGATTCTTAGCCACCCTCTGCCTTGTCTGACATCACCTTCCCCACTCCTGCCCAGCTACCACTGCCATTCTCCCAGCTTCTGGAAGGGACCAGGGTTCAGGTGTAGGTGTAGGAAGGAGGGGGGCAGGGCATTCATGCTCAAAAAGTCATGGGCAAAGCACAGAGGAGGCTACCATGACCCAGGCTGGCAGTGTCATGGTGCCTCAGCTCATTGCCAGTCTGAGACCACAACTTGGTGAGGATGAGCCTTTCATCCCTATTTCATTCACTCAGAGATTTCTAGCCTTAAGGTTCCAATGCCCCTGGAGAGTGCCCAGCCACTGTGGGCTTGGGTCTCATGCAAGTGGAAAGGGGAGCTCTCTGCCCTGACTTCCTCAGCGTGCCTCCAACCCCACCCCGGGCACGGTAGATCTGTCTAGCAGCTGGCTCAAGAGGTCATCTGGCAGCAGTCAGGCCTGAATAAAGGTTCGTGTATCCTGCATCACAGAATCACCTCCGC
The DNA here is from genome assembly GCF_964237555.1 of Oryctolagus cuniculus. Classification (NCBI taxonomy): domain Eukaryota; kingdom Metazoa; phylum Chordata; class Mammalia; order Lagomorpha; family Leporidae; genus Oryctolagus; species Oryctolagus cuniculus. The sequence goes on along the minus strand of NC_091433.1, from coordinate 73,361,884 downwards.
TTGCAAGAATCCCCCTTCCTGAGAGAGTAGACCCTTGGCTTGACCCATACTGGAGGCTTCTGTCCTTCTTCCAACCCTCCTGAGTCAGGTTTGTGTATACCTCTTCCTACCAACTGGAGATTACCTCATTCACTGTGCCATGAAATATGAATTACATCATTTCAGTGATTCCACATCAGAGTTAAATGTTTTGATACCTGCATTTAATATTTGCACAGTATAAAGGTGAACAGTGAAGTTATAATAACAATTTTAAAATGTTGGGGCTGACATTGTGGCATAATGGGTTAAGCTGCCACCTGCAGTGTTGGCATCCCCTATGGGTGCCGGTTTGAGACTTGGCTGCTCCACTTTGGATCCAGCTCTCTGCTAATGTGCCTAGGAGATCAGCAGAATATGGCCCAAGTCTTTGGGCCCCTGCACCCACCTGGGAGACTCAGATGAAGCTCCTTACACCTGGCTTCTATCTGGCCCAGCCCTAACTGTTGCAGCCATTTGGGTGTGAACCAGCAGATGAAAGCTCTCTCTCTCTCTTTCTAACTCTAACTCTCTCTCTCTCTAACTCTACCTTTCAAATAAATAAAATGAATCTTAAAAACTTGTACTTAAAATGACATTAAATAGCAACTAATATCATTACAAGTTGAAATGGACCACAGAAGAATGGAAAATGCTTTACAGTTTACAATATTAATGGTCCTGCATTTTCATTTTGTACTGGGCTCCAAAAACTATATACAGGGTCCTTTCCTGGGAATGGAAATTTGGGCCAGTGTGCACATGCGTTTGAGTTTAGAGAAACAGATATGGTAAGATCCAGGTAAAAGAGGAATATTGTATGCTACTTAGAGTAGATATTGGTTTTCTCAAAATCATAATGGAGAAAAGAGTATAGTGTTAAGTATGCTGATCATGACACCAATGGTGTCACTGAGATAGCATTAGGCTCTTGGAGACGGTGATATTTAAAGAGCAGTTGTGATGAGATGTCTGAGTTTCATCAGTAAGATTCTGAGACTCTTACAACCAAATTCCAAATAGGCTTACTTTCAAATGGATACTAAGTTAGGTTTATCATTCCAGCAGAATATCACTGTATACAGAATAGATAAGAGGAAGACGTTATGACATTTATTGTTTTGCATGGGGCAGAAGCTATTCAGGGCATCGAAGTTTAAAGAACACAAAACATACCTTCAACTTCAGGCAAATGACTGGAATGCATCTGGTAGCCTTGAGACAAATTAGGGAAGGGAATGATGAATGACAGCTGCAAAGAAAAAAAAAAAATGTAAGAACTAGCCAACAATGATGTCAACTTTGTCTTCACTCACTGCTGGGAAGAAGACGGGTCACCTCACTTTCCAATAATAAATATGCAATCATCATCTTCAAACACAGAAACAAGTGTTTTAAAGTCACTGAACTGATTCTCTCATCCTGTACTCCATTGTCATACAAGTGGGCCACAAAAATTCATGGGCAATGGAAATGAGAGAGAACGCACCGTTTCCCTGTATTGTTGGAAGCCCCCTTGTACAAGGTCTTGCCATAGAAGCAGTTTCATTGAAGATGAACATCATGTTGATGAGCGCTTTTCTATAAGCAAATTGGGTGAGGCTCTCTGTATTTGATTTCCTGGTACCAGTTTCTCATTAGGATGACTCATGACATTTTTCAATTAAGTTCCCACGATATTTTTAAAAATCGATATGCTGTCTACCTTTTAACTAAATGAATGAATCAGCGTGTGGACTTGCATAATTATAAAGTTAAATGATCCTTGGATAGAATTAAGAGAATGGGTAAGAACTAAAAGCAGAATCATAACTGTTTCAAAAAGGATATATTGGAAAATCTGCATAAATGGGTGAACTATGTTGAGCGCATCTGTTGAGAACAGCATGGGGTCGGCTGGGGAGGGAGGGATGGCCCCTGGATGCAGACTTCCATGTTCAGATCTTGCTGTCACTCACCATCCTTTGCGGGGTAAGCCCTTCCCAGCCTTAGCTCTTTTCACATTCAATGTGATAATGATAGCAGCTACATCCTTGCTTGTTGCTAGAATTAAAATTACCTGTAAAATCAGGAGCTTAACAGCAGTAAAAATGAAAAGCATTATTATTCCTGAAATAATAACATTATTCACTTAGAAGCTGCTTATTTGTAAACAGTGTTCACTTGATCTTGAAAATTCGAATAGAGGTAAAAATTCATAGGCTGTTGAAAATTTGAAGCAGTACTCATTACTAGAGTGGAATGAAAAGAAAAAAATGATTTATTTTGGTAAATATTAGCAAATAGTTTAAATCAACCCCATAAATATTTCTTGTATTCTGTTAACAGTGTTCCAAGAGGAAAGCTCAAAGGGTATATTTTAATTATTTTTACCACCTTTATCTATCGAGGTCTCTTGGTTTTCAGGAACCTATGTAGCTTTATTGAATATTTTATGCTCTGCATGTGGAATATATAGTTCATGCATGCAGGACTATTTCTGTCTTCTAGTTTCCCTTGCTTCTAAAAACAGAAATGAGGAATGCCTACGGCAACAAAAAAAAAAAAAAAAAAGAAGAAAGAAAAGAAAAAAAATCTGTCTTCCTGTCAATTCCTTCTGCTGATATCTCAAAAATTCCAAATTATATATTCAACTAATTTGCATGTTCTCACTTTTAAAGAAAACATCAAGTTAAGTCAAAGTTAAAATAATTCCTCTTGGGGCTGGCACCATGGCTCACTTGGTTAATCCTCCGCCTGTGGCACTGGCATCCCATATGGGCGCTGGGTTCTAGTCCTGGTTACTCCTCTTCCAGTCCAGCTCTCTGCTTTGGCCCCGGAGTGCAGTGGAGGATGGCCCAAGTCCTTGGGCCCTGCACCCGCATGGGAGACCAGGAGAAGCACCTGGCTCCTGGCTTCTGACTGGTGCAGCACCCGCCATGGCAGCCATTTGGGGAGTGAACCAATGGAAGGAAGACCTTTCTCCCTGTCTCTCTCACTGTCTATAACTCTACCTGTCAAATAGAATCCCTCTTATAGCCAAATTTTTCTATTATTAAAGCTAATTTAAAATAAAATTTGATCATAAGAAAAATATATATATGTGTATTTTAAAATATGGTTTCAGGCCGGCACCGCGGCTCACTAGGCTAATCCTCCGCCTAGCAGCGCTGGCACAGCGGGTTCTAGTCCCGGTTGGGGCGCCAGATTCTGTCCTGGTTGCCCCTCTTCCAGGCCAGCCCTCTGCTGTGGCCAGGGAGTGCAGTGGAGGATGGCCCAGGTGCTTGGGCCCTGCACCCCATGGGAGACCAGGAAAAGCACCTGGCTCCTGGCTCCTGCCATCGGATCAGCGCGGTGCGCCGGCCGCAGCGCGCCGGCCGCGGCGGCCATTGGAGGGTGAACCAACGGCGAAGGAAGACCTTTCTCTCTCTCTCTCTCTCTCACTGTCCACTCTGCCTGTCAAAAAAAAAAAAAAAATATGGTTTCAGATCCTGATTACTTATACTCCTCATAATACCTTTTCTTTTTAATGTAAGGTTTTCTTTTAAGAAGTGGGATTAAGGATTTATTCTATTCAAAAAGCATTGCTCAATTCTATGCTTAGCACAGTGCCTGGTATTTGGTATATAATCAAAAAATATCTGTTGAAAGAATAAGAGATGAACGTGTGAATAAATGAGTGATGGATGGGTGGACCAAGTAAGGCATCTGAAGCAATAAGGGCAAATATTCACGCAGTCTTTGTTTAATTCTTCTTTTTATTCCATAGTATATTTCCTGAATTTGTCTACCTTCTGACATCAAAGCTAACAAATACTCACATACTCACCTGAGTTTCCTAGCAAAATGCGTGTTCCAATAACAAAGGTGTTCTAGTCTCAAGATACATTTTTTTTCTCTAACAGTTAATGCTGATACCAGCTAATATATATTTGCCAAATATATTATGCATATAAAATACTTAGCATTTAGATATATGTCAGGTCCTATGTTAAGCACAGTATGCATATACTCTTACTAATATTCCCACTGAAGAATTAGATAATATTATATTCTCCAACTTATATCTGAGACTTAAAGAAAGTTAAGTAATTCCTCTAAGGTCACATAAGCATTGTAAGTGGGAAATTAAGATTCAGACCCAAGTTTGCCTAATTCCTGAGCAATCTCTTAACTGCTATGATAAATTGCTTTTTGGGATGCAAGAACATTCAGAAATTGTCAGAAGTGACTTTGAACTCCTGGAAGAGGTGCCTTAATTCCTCTTTAAGGTGAAAATTTATTCTATTGCTTACTACCAATTTAAAATAAAATTTTATCATCAGAAAACATATATATTTTTAATATGGCTCCAGATCACTGATTATTTATTACTCCACATAGTATCTTTTCTTTTCAATGTAAGATTTTCCTTTAAGAAGTGCTACTAAGGGTTTATTCTATACAAAAAGCATTGTTCAATCCTATGCTAAGCATAGTCCCTGATATTTGGTAGATAATCAAAAATATTTCTTTTTTTTATTTTTTGACAGGCAGAGTGGACAGTGAGAGAGAGAGACAGAGAGAAAGGTCTTCCTTTGCCATTGGTTCACCCTCCAATGGCCGCCACGGCCAGCGCATCGCGCTGATCCGATGGCAGGAGCCAGGTACTTCTCCTGGTCTCCCATGGGGTGCAGGGCCCAAGGACTTGGGCCATCCTCCACTGTACTCCCTGGCCACAGCAGAGAGCTGGCCTGGAAGAGGGGCAACCAGGATAGAATCCGGCGCCCCGACCGGGACTAGAACCCGGTGTGCCGGTGCCGCAAGGCGGAGGATTAGCCTATTGAGCCGTGGCGCCGGCAAAAATATTTCTTAAAATAATAATTGGGGCCAGTGCGGTGACTCACTTGATTAATCCTCCACCTTGCAGTGCCGGCATCCCATATGGGTGCCGGGTTCTAGTCCCGGTTGCTCCTCTTCCAGTCCAGCTGTCTGCTGTGGCCTGGTAGGGCAGTAGAGGATGGTCTAAGTGCTTGGGCCCCTGTACCCGCATGGGAGACCAGGAGGAAGCACCTGGCTCCTGGCTTAGGATCTGTGTAGCTCTGGCCATAGCAACCATTTGGTTCACCCCCACCAAACAGAAGGAAGACCTTTCTCTCTGTCTCTCCCTCTCACTGTCTAACTCTGTCAAATTAAAAAAAAATTAAAAACTATAAAATAAAATAGTAAGTGGATGAATATGTGAATAATTGAATGGATGGAGGAATGGACTGATGGATGAACCAAATAAGGCATCTCAAGCATGAATGGTTTTTTTAGGGCATTTTGTTATAGCAGCCTGAATGGATTGAGTATGACCAATATTCCAAGAGAGAAGAATTAGCCTCCACTTCTTAAACGGAGGGATTTCAAATAATTTGTGTGCAGAGTTGAAATCATCATAGCTGCATCGTCTTTCAGTTGTTTGACTTTTTGATTTAACTTTATTTCTGGGATATCTATGCAAAGAAAACATAGGGTAAATGCTATATAAGTTAAGCTATCTATGTTATGTTACACTAGTGAAAAATCAGAAAACATCTAGTCATAGAGGAATGGAATACTGTACATTTAAAATTATTCTGAAGCCCATATAAGGACAAGAACAAAATGTCCATGATGAAATATTTATGAGAGCACAAATTTATGTTATCATTTCAAGTCTAAAAAAACATACACAAAAGGAGACCAGGTGAAAACCAACTAAAATAACAACAATAATGTGTGAATTGGTAAAATGATGGGAGACTCTTGTCTTTCTGTGTTTCCAGATTTCCTATTTTATAGCTGTTATGTATTATTCTGCTACATATAACTGTGTTATAATTTTTTTTAAAGGACATAAAGATAATACTGACTTTCTATTTAAAGGAGCCAGTAGGGGTTTTTGTATTTGAGTGTGCGTTGCAAAAAACAGACTGTATTGCGATCCACAGATAAGCTGGAGGTATTATATTAGTAATGAGAGAGGCATAGATGCTTGCCCCCATCCCCTGGCTGAGGGTCAAAGAGGGACATGAGCCACATCTCACAGAGGTTCTGATCTTCAGGGTGGGCCTGGTGGAGAAGCAGCAAACACTGCTCTGTTACTGTCTGGCCCTCTGAGCCCCTGCCTGCCTCCCACTGACTGAGTCATGAGAATCTAGGGTCCAAAGGAGTCCTGAGAGAGCCGTTCCAAAAGGTGAGCCTCCCACAACACGGAGAAGTATAAGGAATGGGCCTGTCAGGGTAAATGGAGATACTCAACCCAGGGAATTATTTATTTATTTATTTATTTTAAAGAGAGACAGAAAGATGGACATCCATCTCTCAAACCCTGGTTCACTCTACAAATGCCCTCAACAGCCTGAGCTGGGAACTCAATCTAGGTCTCTCATGTGGGTGGCAGGGGCCCACGTACTTGAGCCATCGCCTGCTGCCTTCCAGGGTGCATGTTAGCAGGAAACTGGAATCCAAAGCAGAGCCTGGACTCAAACCCAGGCACTCAGATACGGGATGTAGGCATCCCTGGTGGCATCTTACCCACTGTGTCAAAGGCCCGCCTCTGTGGGGGATTATTTTAAATGGCTAGAAGGTTCTCTGCTTTGGTGAGAAGTACAAAGGTGTTGCAGATAATGTACACCTCTGTACTAAAAACTGACATCAGCAATATTTGACAACTATCTACTGGCATCAAAATGTTCATAGAGATACGTCTACAGATACCTCACTAGTCATGGACAATTTCACTCTACACACAATCAGACTGCTACATTTCAGATCATGGTAATTCAAACTGATTTTTGAACCTGGATATGCATATATCACGCCAACTTCTATGTAAATATAGATGGTATGCAAACTGGCAGGACATTTTCAGTGAAACTCACACTAGTTTACCTCTTGATAAAGCTGTTTTCCTTCAAGTAAGAGATGCCAAAAAGTGGACATTTCCATTAGTTGTATGGTGAACTTCACTGAGGAAATGCTTTGTCCAAACTCACATTTTTCAGTTGCACCCCTGCCCCACCCCCTGGAAAACCAAAATCTAAGCTGGTTCCTCAGTTGTATTTCTAAATATGTAACCTGATATATGACCATGCCCTTATGGTGTAAGCATGAAAAACTTCATCTCTTCAGTGTCTCTGAAAACAAATGTAATGTTCATCCAAACGAGAATGCTCTTTTATATAATTGACATAAATGTGCTCTTTTTTTTCTATATGAGGGAACATTATGGTAAAAATAATCCCACCCACCACTGTCTATTTAAGGTGGAACTTCTGTCCCATTCTGTAGTCCAGCAGTGTGGTTGTCTCAAGGATGATTCTGTCATCCCAAACCCCACCCCATCCCTGACCCCCCCCCGCCAGGGAGCAGAAACATTCTTTTTTGGAAAGGGGGCTGTCCTGTCTTTAGAGGGAAAAGGGGCCAGACATGCAGAAGGACCCACAGAGCTCAGGGCCCTCCCACACAAGAAATCATGGTCACACAGTGAATCAACACCACAGGAACTGGGAAACCAAGAGTCAGCTGAGGGAACAAGTGATTCTTCTGCTCCTTCTAGGTTAAGTCTTTTATCTAAGCATATTTAATATCTCAGGTATATTCAATATTCTTTTAAAAAAATCTAATACTGACATTTTACTTGGTTCCCACTGTGAACTGAATGCTTCTGGGCTTAGTCTCTTAAACTAAATCAGCCACACTTGCAACTAAAAAAAAAAAATACAAGCTGATCGTTTTGTGCTCACAGATTGGGAGTCAGGAGGCCTGGGTTCTTGGCTGCTTGTCCACACAGAAGCTCTGCCTTGCACAAGTCAGCTCACTTCTCTATGCTCCTGCCCTCTCATCTATAATGGGAAGAAACTGGACAACACAATGACATTTCAAAGCTGCACCCAGAAGAGCTAAACAAATCAACATCAAATAAGACAGTTGTTATTCCAGCTGAAGAATAAGATGTGACTTTAATTATCATCAAATGGAATGGGTGTGTAGAAGCAGAAAGAAGAACTGTTCCCATTTCTCAACCCTGTGTCGCTTTTCTGTGTCTTCCTTTTGCAGCTACATCCTCATGATAGTTATAGTTAATGATACATGTGGCAGCCACAGACATTTTTCTCCTATGATGGGCGCTTTCACCTGCCCCTCCCTATCCCATCCCTAGGCTTTTCCCATTGATATCCTTTCCAAAGAGACCAAGATCTAGAAATCTGTTCCTTCCAGTCTCTCATAGTCTTTATCAATTTGTTCTTGGGCCTTTCCTACAATCTGTCCCTTCCTCTGTTCCTTTGTCATCATTCAAGATTTCATTTTCCTTCAACAGGACAAGAGATCCTATGCAAATATTTTTCTGTTTTTCAGCTTTAATCATCACAATGCTTTTGTAATTATCTTTCTAACCTAAATTAAGCATCTCATTCCTGCCCAAAATTGTTTGCAAGTCATAGTTGTTTTATGATGATGAAAATTATAACTGAAGAAAATTAACACTTTTAGCTAAAGTAGATATTTTTTCCAATATTGGAGGCAGTATTATTCATTGCACACTTGTTATACTTAACCAAATAGTGGGGTACTAATATTTTATCTTAAGTTTGAGTCTCTGGACTTTGCATTCAAGGATGTACATTTATATTCCAAATTTCTGCTAATTAAAGAATAATTATGTTTCTATAATTAGTAGTAGTTCGCTGTTGTTGTTTTCATGTAATCATGAAAAGCTACATGATTACATCATATATATGAAGTAGAAATTACCTTTTCTACCCATTAAAATATTTTAGAACTCTATAGTTGCTACATGATAATTAAATCGGCATGTATTTTCAACAATTTACAAAGTGACCATGCCAAGTTGCCAAATTCTATCTTTGATATTTTATCAAATTCAAGGGAAAGCTTAAAAGAATGGAAATGCATTACTTACACCTATTACTTTGCTAAAACATAAAATCCAAAATCTCTCCTTGGATTCTGAACCCTGAACAATTGCACTAGGTATCTGACAAAAACAAAAGCCATGTTTTCTCAAATTCCAGATATAAAAGATATTGATATTCTGCTGCCAACCTCACATTTCATGGCATGATCCACTGTCAAAAGGACTGAAACATGGACAAATAGAGAAAGGTGTTATCAACCAGTGAAGTAATCCAAAGAGTTTCAGAATATGGAGTATGTATCAGCTGAAAATAATTATAGACCAAACGACTCTCAGCCATGGGAGGTCATTTACACTGGAGAAATTCTAGCTGACGGAAGATTCCCTGATGATCACAATTTCTCTATTACAAATCTAAAGCCAAAATGCTTTTTTTGTTAAATGTTCATTCTTTATTTTGTCTGTTTTTTTTTGAAAGGCCAGAGAAAACCTGATTATATTTTTTCCTTCTACAATTATGTATTGTAAAGTCTTAATCTCCAAGTTACATTTAAAGTATCTGACAATGCTTGGAAAAACTTTTTTTTTTAAGACAGATTTATTCAGTGTCATGATCAGACTATTACATTTAGCAATCAACAGCACGGGTGCAAAAAAAAAAGGAAAAAAAAAACTACATTAAAAACCTTTGTTGCAATGCTTTAAACTATCCACAAAAATTAAAATAGCTTGTTATACAATTAATCAAAAACACAATCCTTGAGTTTTTTTGTCCACACACATGAGTATGATCTAAAACATGTCTTCTTTGTAGCAGCTAGGCCCTGCCACCATGGTGCTTGGCTGAGTTCACAAATCTGTTGTAACTTGTAGCTTCCCTGTCATGTCTCTGGCTCTCCTCTCCTGCTAAGACTTTAATAAACTAGGCAGTTATTAAAACCTTCTGCCACTGCCACAGCTACTATTGCTGCTGCGAGAACCTCCATAGCCACCTTGATTTCGTAATTTGGCAAAATATTGGCTGCCACCACCATAGGGGCCAGAGCTTCTGTCTCCAAAATTTCCTCCCTTCATGGGTCCAAAATGAGGCTGTTGTAATTGCCAAAATCACTGCAGCTTCCACTGCCTCCAAAATTGCTTCCATCATTACCAAATCCATTGTAACCACTCCCACTCTGCCACCATAACCACCACCACCTTGGCTGCCACCAAAGCCACCAAGACCACTGAATTTCTTCCATAACCAAAGTTGTCATTGTTACCAAAACCACCGCTACAATCACCATGGAAGTTTCTAGAACCACTTGGACCTCTTGGGGTGGATGAAGCACTGGCCATCTCCTGCTTCGACAGGGCCTTCCTTACTTCATAGCTTGACCGCTTGACCATTCACAGGGTGGTATTTCTGAATGACAGTCTTATCCACAGAGTCATGGTTGTCAAAGGTCACAAAAGCAAAGCCCCTCTTCTTGCCACTGTCTCTATCACTTATGCTCTAAATCACCTCGATTTTCCCATACTGTTCAACATTATCTCAGAGGTGGTGCTCTTCAGTGTTTTCTTTAATGCCACGAACAAAGATCTTTTTCATAGTTCGATGCGCACCTGGTCTTTGGAAATCTTCCCTTGAGACAGCCTTCTTTGGTTCCACAACTCTTCCATCCACCTTGTGTGGCCTTGCATTCATGGCCGCATACACCCCCTCCACGGAGGCATAGGTGACAAACCCAAAGTCCTTGGAGCGCTTGGTGTTCGGGTCTCTCATTACCACGCAGTCGTTGAGCATGCCCCACTGCTCAAAATGGCTCCTCAGGCTTCATCAGTTGTTTCAAAGTGCAGCCGCAGATGAAGAGCTTCCGCAGCTGCTCGGGCTCTCTAGGAGACTCTGACAGACATGACGGCAGCAGGAAGAGAGAATCTGAGGATGCTTCCTTCGCAGCATCCACAGGCAGAAAGGGGAAATACTTTGTAAACATTAAAATTTTGTATTTGATTTTTCTCTCTTTCCTTCCCCCCTTTTTCCCTCCTCTACCACCTCTCTCCCTCCCCTTCCCCTCCCCCTCCCCCTTCTCCTCCCCTTCATCTCCTTCTCCTCCTTGTTTTTAAGGAGAGTGTGTCTTGAACCAGAGCCAATATGGATTTGTACATACCACTGAAAAAGACACGTTAATTCTATCTCCTCCCATATTGGCTGTACAGAAAACCCAGCTAATAGAGCCTACAGTTAGAGACACAGCTGAAGATAAGTGGTTATTCTTCATGGGCACCTGGTGATTATCTGCTCAACCAAGAGAACAAAAAGGTCCCCACGGTCACTGGGTGAAGATAGACAATTATTGGTTCCAAGGCTGGAATTATCCATGACTAAAGCTACATTGCTAAGCACTGATTGCTTAAAATCTATAGATTTTTTTTTAAAGGTTTATTTATTTGAAAGGCAGAAGTGAGAGAGAGAGAGAGAGAGAGACAGTTCCATCCTCTGGTTCATTCCCCAAATGGTTGAAACAGACACGGGTTGCCCAGGCTAAAGCCAAGACCCAGAAACTCTACCCAGGTCTCCCACATGGGTGTGGCAGGGGCCCACGTGCTCAGGCCATCTGTCCCTGCCTGTCAGACACATTACCAGGAAGTTGGACTGGAAGTGGAGCAGCCTGGATTGCTCGGATATGGGGTGCTGGCATCACAGCAGCAGCTTAGTCAGATGTGTCCCAATGCCAGCCCATCAATATTTAATTTTATGTATGGGGTTTGGTTAGGGTGTTGTATTCTGATAAGTTTCTCTCTGCATACACCTTGAAAGTGGTCATCTGTACACAGCCTCTTGCTGAACAATCCGTGCTGTCATCTCCACTGTGACCCAACTCCTTCCTTGCTCTTCAGCTTCATCTGCAAAGCGAAAATGCTAATAAAACCACAAAACTAACATTGTCTTCTACTTCTTATTACCTCTCAATTTTGTTTCTATAAAGGGTAGTACAGGTATAATTAGAAATTGAATCTATTTTCTTTCTTATATCTGTAAATATAAAGCCTGCTTTATGAATATTCATTAGGTAAAATGTCAGTTCAGTCCAACAGAACTTCCTCCAATGATGAAATTTTCTAGATCTCCACCAGTCACATGAGCCTACTGAGCATTTGAAGTGTAGCTGTCGTAAATAAGGAATGGAATTTTTTATTTATTTCATTTTAATTAGTCTTAATTTAAGTTTGCACAATTGCATGTGGCTGGAGGTTACTTTTTTTTTTTTTTTTTTTTTTGACAGGCAGAGTGGACAGTGAGAGAGAGAGACAGAGAGAAAGGTCTTCCTTTGCCGTTGGTTCACCCTCCAATGGCCGCCACTGTCGGCGCGCTGCGGCCGGCGCACCGCGCTGATCCGATGGCAGGAGCCAGGAGCCAGGTGCTTTTCCTGGTCTCCCATGGGGTGCAGGGCCCAAGCACCTGGGCCATCCTCCACTGCACTCCCTGGCCACAGCAGAGGGCTGGCCTGGAAGAGGGGCAACCGGGACAGAATCCGGCGCCCCAACCGGGACTAGAACCTGGTGTGCCGGCCCCGCTAGGCGGAGGATTAGCCTAGTGAGCCGCGGCGCCGGCTTGGAGGTTACTTATTTGAGAGTACAAATCTACAGTTTGACTTGAAGGGCACCAAGTAGGTTCCTCTGTCCCCAGATTTCTGTATCCCTATTTCTTATGATTCTGCAGTCTGCATGAGCTGAAACCAATCCTTTAAGAAATGGTAATCAGGAGGCTGGCATTCGGCAAACTGATTAAGACACTGCTTGAGCCACCCTCATTCCATACGGGATCAATGCACTTCTGATCAATGTACTGCTAATAAGCCCGGGAGGAAGAAGTGGTGGCTCATATACCTGGGTCCCTGCAACCCACATGGGAACCTGTGTTGAGTTACTGCCTCCTAGATTTGGCCTGGCTGTGCTTGGCTGTTATGGACATTTGGGGAATGAACTATCAGACAGAAGATCCCTCTGTCTCTGTGCCTTTCTGCCTTTCAAACAAATGAAAAATAATTTTTAAAAATTCATAAGCAAAATGAAATTAAAACTATGTGCCAGTCAGAGTTCTTGCTTGCACACAAAAAGTTGATTTACACATCAAGAATGTTTGTGTAAGTATACAAGCAGACTACTGAATTGAAAGAAACCCTGGAGAATCTAGGTTGAGCTAGCACAAAGCAAGGTGATGCATGGCCAAGATCCTGCCACCAAGAACAGTCTACCTAGTTTGCCAGCACTGGCCTTGACACCTTTAGATACTTGTCATCACTGCAAAGTTCTGTTGCCCTTGGTCTCTCTATTCCATCTGTCAAACTTACAGTTCCATGATGACCACTTCCAATAACCTACTGTGGGGAGCAGCTCGGACTAGACTAAGTTACTGGAATTAAGACTTATTCTATGCATCTGCTCTCCTCTGTGGGGAGCAGCTCGGACTAGACTGTTACTGGAATTAAGACTTATTCTATGCATCTGCTCTCCTACAATATGGCGCTGGGAGAGGAGAAAACAGCTTCTACCCAGCTGCCTCCAGTTCAACCAATAAACTGTAGGACTTGCTCCTGATTGGAGAGCAGCGTACTCGGCGTGTGGGCAGCCGAGTTAGGATTGGCGGAGGAGGACTATAAAGGAGGAGAGAGACGGCATGCACCGGGAACATCTATGGGGAACATCTAAGGGAACCCGTGCAGCCCCCGAGAGAGCCGGCCGGCGGTGTGCCGCTCCCCTGCGGAAGTGGGGAATGCGGCCAGGGGGAACTGCCCTTCCACGGAGGTGGAAGGGATAGTAGCCAACCCGGGAAGAACCAGCAGCAAACCCGGGGAGGGCCGAGCAGACGAGAGAACAGCGCAGGGTCCTGTGTCGTTCCTCCACGAAGAGGGGGAGCGACATAATGGTGCCGTGACTCGGATATGAAGCCTAGGCAAGGTCCTGTGTTGCTCCTCCATGAAGACGGGGAGCGACATAATGGTGCCGTGACTCGGATAGGAAACGTGACTCGGATAGGAAACTTAGGAGGGAAGAAATGGGAAGAAGTGGAGAATACCGGAGAGGGAGACTGGCGGACAGCCTAGGGAAAAGCCGGACGAGAGGGGTGCCGGAAGAAGCTATTGAAAGCCTAGGCATAGACTTGGATATGGACTGTGGGAAAGAAGTTAGGATTGAAAGCGAAAGTGAAAGCTTTCATAGACTCGGATGCGGACTATGGCGGGGAAGCTAGGAGATTGAAAGCGAAAGTGAAACCTGGAGGAGGCTTGGACTCGGATACGGACTGTGGGAAAGAAGTTAGGATTTAAAGTGAAAGCAAGAAGAAACTTAGATACGGACTGCAGGTTGAAAGTGAAAGTGAAACCTAGAGGAAACTTGGACTCGGATACGGACTGTGGGGAGAAGCCAGGAGAAATGAGAGGAATATTGTTGGAAGAAAACTTAAGGAAACATACCGGGTAGAGAAAAATGTTAGGGAGGATGAAGCCGCGAGTGTAGGCTGAGGCGGAGATATAAGCCACCTTGGAATTCTTCAAGTCACCCCGGGGAGCAAGAGGCGAAGATCTGGAACCAGAGGCAGAGACGTGGGCCGCCAGGTTGAAATTCGCCAGGTTAGTCCGGGGAACTTGGACTGAATGCCGGTGGTGGCGGAAACATTCGCGGAAGCCGCTGCGTGCAGAGAGAGCACGGGGCGTGAATAGATAGGGAACGGGGCTGGCGTAGGCCGTGGTGCAGACGCGAAGGGCGTGGAGACCGCGGAGCGCGCGAAGCCGAGCCGCGCAGATGAGGCGCGGGCTGAAGCGGCGCAGAGCCGGGAACCCGCCGGCGGGGCGAGGCGCCGGAAAGCCGCAGGGATAAGAGAAACAGAAGTTTAGAAGTAAAAGAGAAATAGGAATGCTGGAAGATAGAAGTAAAATGGGAGAAATAGGAATGCCCGGAGATAGAGAAATAGAGAAAAATAAGGCCTCCCCTCAACATGGCAATGAGAAAGCTTGGATTCGGTCTGCCCGATTAGTGAGGCGATGAGCACCTGGGCGGCTAGCAGCTTATGCGCCGCAGGTCACCGAAGACAGGCACGAATTAACATCAGTAAGGCTTCCCCACAATGCAACAATTAGGAGGCTTGGATTCGGTCTGCCTGATTAAGGCGGTAAGCGCCAGCAAGCAGCTCGACCAAAGCATGAGCTGCAGGTCACCGAAGATAGGCACGAACCAACACTAATAAGTCTCCCCCACAATACGGCAATGAGAAGGCTTGGATTCGGTTTGCCTGATAGGTTTTGTAAGCCCCTGCGGGCAGAGCAGAGCATGCGCTGCAGGGCACCGAACACAGGCACGCATCAGCGCCTAAAAACCTCCTCACAATGGCGAAGAGAGGACCCGGATTCGGTTTTCCTGATTGATAGGACTTGTAAGAGCCTGTGGCAACTCTAGCAAGTAGAGCAGAGTGTGTGCCGCGGGACACCGAAGACAGGCGCGTATCAACGCCAAAAATAAAAAGAAAGGGGGATCTGTGGGGAGCAGCTCGGACTAGACTAAGTTACTGGAATTAAGACTTATTCTATGCATCTGCTCTCCTCTGTGGGGAGCAGCTCGGACTAGACTGTTACTGGAATTAAGACTTATTCTATGCATCTGCTCTCCTACAATATGGCGCTGGGAGAGGAGAAAACAGCTTCTACCCAGCTGCCTCCAGTTCAACCAATAAACTGTAGGACTTGCTCCTGATTGGAGAGCAGCGTACTCGGCGTGTGGGCAGCCGAGTTAGGATTGGCGGAGGAGGACTATAAAGGAGGAGAGAGACGGCATGCACCGGGAACATCTATGGGGAACATCTAAGGGAACCCGTGCAGCCCCCGAGAGAGCCGGCCGGCGGTGTGCCGCTCCCCTGCGGAAGTGGGGAATGCGGCCAGGGGGAACTGCCCTTCCACGGAGGTGGAAGGGATAGTAGCCAACCCGGGAAGAACCAGCAGCAAACCCGGGGAGGGCCGAGCAGACGAAAGAACAGCGCAGGGTCCTGTGTCGTTCCTCCACGAAGAGGGGGAGCGACAACCTACAATTGAAATTGTGTCATTGTATCACCCCTTAAAGATCCAAGTTATAGCGGCCAGTCAATGCAGAGGAAATATTTGCCCATCTTTTGGATTCATAGACACTTCCCCCTCCCTATATACAGGTAAAGGAGGGGGACAGTATAGGCAAAAGTATTCCTTCAAATGAAAAATTCTAATTTTACTTAAAAATAGATTAGCCTTAGTGCAAACTGGAACGAAGTAGAAGCAGAATCAGAGTGATTTGCTTTACAGAAAAATGTTATTTAGATCTTTTAAATTTTCTGAATAGGGCTGGTATTTTTTATTAATCACAAGTCAGTAAATTATACCATAAAATTGTATAATTATATATAATTACAGTTATGTATAATTATATGTAATTGATCATTATGACCTTATAATTCATAATTTATCACTGCCTTGGTTAAGTTAATGGTTGTTGCCATTGAAATCTACCAAGCAAAGGTCAGGGGAGTGGCACTGCTCGGTGTGCGCCTGCCATCTAGTGGCAGAAGCATTGATAATGTCAGAAACTCTAGAGTGCTTGAAAGGAGAGGTTTGCCAGAGGTTTGCCCCACTTTACATTTTTCACAATTAATCATGCCTTGCAAACTTTTAGACCTTTGAAATGTCCTTCCATTTTATTCTAGCTCATTACAGGTTAATTATAAAAACAAATCTCTGGAAGCCAAAACATACCTAACCATTATTTCATTCCCATGTCAACTAAAGCCAAGATCCCTTTCTAAGACTGCTTTTATTTTGTTTACAGAAAAAGCACTGACTTGGCCACGCTGTTATTCTTCCACAGAGAATGCTGACCACTACTACAGATGAGCAAATCAACACTAAGTCACTACTGGCTTCAAAAGAGATTTTTTTTCTTCAAAACAATGAAAAAGGGCTGGCATCTTGGCACAGCAGGTGAAGCCACCACCTGCAATGCTAGCATCCCATATGATTGACACTTCAAGTCCTGGCTGCTCCACTTCCAACCCAGTTCCCTGCTAATGT
The DNA here is from genome assembly GCF_964237555.1 of Oryctolagus cuniculus. NCBI lineage: Eukaryota > Metazoa > Chordata > Mammalia > Lagomorpha > Leporidae > Oryctolagus > Oryctolagus cuniculus. The sequence goes on along the minus strand of NC_091433.1, from coordinate 73,344,934 downwards.
GTCTTGGGATGGAGCAGATGACCCATGTGCTTGGGCCCCTTCACCCATGTGAAAGACTTGGATGGAGTTCTAGGCTCCAGCTTTGACTTAGCCCAGACGTGACCATTGTGATCATTTGGGGAGTGAATCCATGGATAGAAAATCAATCCTCCCACCCCTGCTGCCTGTCCCTCGCTCTCTGTAACTCTTTCAAATAAATATTTTAAAGAATTCAATGATAAGCTTAATTTAAGAAAATAATGAAAGAGGACTGATCAATGCATTTGCAATTACTCAAGTAATAATGGAAGAGTCAAGTCAAGAGTAAATGAGAGAGCCACATGTCAGCTTCATTTCTTTACACTTTGTGGATTTAGAAGGTAGTGACTGTCAAAGATCATGCCCTGTTAGCAAAATCAACACCATCTATTTCTCTCATATCTGCAGTAAAATTCATCTTATATCTCCAAGATATTTTCTTACTGCAATGTTTCCCTCCATGAACACAACCAAAAGAAGGAATAAATATCAGATAAGCAACATGTTTCAGGTGTGGCTGCAAAGGTGCGATGAGGCTGGCCCAGGCAGCACTAAGGGAGGCCTGTGCTCCCCAGGGACAGGGTGAATGAGTCTGTGATTCCCCTGGTGTGGCTAGTAGGCTGTCCTTCATTCACACTCTACAAGGGAGTGACTGAGAATTGTATTAGCCATAAAGGCAAGATAGAGCTGAGGCTTGGAGACTGAAGACTCTATGGGAATGGGCTGGAAGGAAAGGATGAAGATTGTTTCTGATAATACACGTTTTGAAATTTTGAGTGGCAAATGATTTTGTTTTTTAGTTCCATTAATTTTCATTTATTTATTTTCACTGACCACACACACACACACACACACACACACACACAGGGTGAGCCTCGGGGGTTGGGGTAGGGAGAGGGATCTTCCACTCATGGTTCATCCATCACATGCCCACCATAACCAGGACTGGGTCCACCTGAAGCCAAGGAGCCTGTGTTGCAATCCAAGTTTCCCATGTGAGTGGCAGGGACTCGCGTACTGGAGCCATCACCTGCTACCTTTCACAGCACACATGGGCAGGAAGCTGGATCAGAAGCAGAGCATCCAGGACTCAAACCAGGCCCTCTGTTACAGGATGCAGGCATCCAAGCTGGTGACTTAATCACTGTGCCACATGCCTACTCCCAGAGAATGAGTATGAGAAAGTGCTGGGTAGGTGGGACATCCAGGCGGAAGCCCCCTAGGAATACAGTTGTGATGTTAGGAAGAGGGTGGACCAGTTAAGGGAAGTCTTTCTCTCCTTTTTGGATGCCCCTTTACCCTTCTCCTTGCGTAGGTCTCCCCATTTCTCTTTTCCCCTTAATATTGCTCCTTCCCTCCTCTGCTGAGGCTAACTCTCTTTAACAGCCAAATTAGTTTTATCACACTTGTACATGAACACCATAATTTCTTGCAATATTTGAAAGTCTAAATTAAAATTCCTGATAGATGAATACATTCAGTGTAGTGGTTACGACATCACTTGGGACACTGACATCCAGTATCGGAGTGCCTGGCTTTGAGTCTCCTCTCCTCTCCTGACTGCGGCTTCCCACGAATGCACACCCCAAAAGGCAGCAGATGACGGCTTTAGAAGTTGGGCTCCGGCCACCTACATGGGAGACCTGGCTGGCATTCTCAGCTCCCGGCTTTGGCCTGGCCAGTCCTGGCTGCTGTGGGCATTTAGGGAGTGAATCAGTGGATAGAACCTCTCTCTATCAAATAAATTAAGTAATTAAAAATGTAAAAATATTCAACGCTCTGCATTTTTCTCTAGAGAGTGAGTCTCTACCAAAGGTTCTCAATTGTCTTTGACCTTCACATTATTTTCATGATAATGTACAGTCCTAAGGAAGGAAAAAAGACCAAAGGTTTTCTGTTCCCCAAAATCAAAGTTCTCCTTCCACTCTCAGCAAAGCCTGGTATGTAGAGACTGGCTGCTAGCCAAAGAGCTTACACGTGTGCATGCAAGCTTATACCTGTCTAATTAGAGACTATGCAAAGATAAATCCTGTCACTGTGTGGCTTGTGAGAAGAATCTTCCTGTGCTACACCTTTGTTTTAAGATAAGAATGATACCTTTGGAAAACTCAGTGATAGCAGCACCCTTAAAATGGCCAAAAAGGAGGAAAATATTCCACGAATGTTTATTACAAATGTAAACAGTTAAATAACATTCTGGAAGTACAAAAGAAATGTAGCTTACTTGGAAGATGTTACACCTCCACACAATTATGCATGACTTTCAAAATGTTTTTGAACCAAAATAAACTCATCTTTTAATGCCATTTCCCACAAGCTTTTTGAAGTACCCTTCTATTCTTCCAAAAGTGAAAAAAGAGTGTCCAATGCTATTCCATTCCTGACGTTAAAACCCTGTGAGAGTGTTAGCACAGGTGCAGAGCAGGACTTCCTAACTCCTAGTACCTCAAGAGGCATAATTTGCCTTTCTCCGCAGGTCCCAACCTAGGAAACTTGCCCCTTTACTTTTTTTTTTTTTTTTTAAACAGGCAGAGTGGACAGTGAGAGAGAGAGAGAGAAAGGTCTTCCTTTGCCGTTGGTTCACCCTCCAATGGCCACCGCAGCCGGCGCACCGTGCTGATCCGATGGCAGGAACCAGGTACTTTTCCTGGTCTCCCATGGGGTGCAGGTGGCCATCCTCCACTGCACTCCCTGGCCACAGCAGAGAGCTGGCCTGGAAGAGGGGCAACCGGGACAGAATCCAGCGCCCCGACCAGGACTAGAACCTGGCGTCCTGGCGCCGCAAGGCGGAGGATTAGCCTAGTGAGCCGCGGCGCCAGCCGCCCCTTTACTTTTTGTTCTTTGGTCTCCATCAACCTCCACACTCACTTGCTCATCTTTATGAAGATATTTCAGTCCTAGTAGGGACGTTTAATTCTTGTTTCTAGTCTCTTTGGATCGGCAGAATAAGGTCAACATCCACACCCAAGTTGAGGGTTCCAGGGACATTAACTTTTATGCCAATCAATAATTCTTACAGCAAAATAGATTAGCTGGAACGGATATTACTTAAATCCATAGCAACCAGGCTGGCGTTTTCTATGTATCTTTAAAGAATAGAAGTAAAAAGGGATTCGGGGTGTGTGTGTGTGTGTGTGTGTGTGTGTGTGTGTGACCAGGGTAGCAGCTATCTCAGGAGGTACTAGTTCGCAGTTACATCCAGTCCCGGAGATGGCTGCAGACAGAGCTTCATTTCTTTGAACGTATGTGAGTCAGTACTTTATTTTCATTTCTGCACACAAACATGCAGTAACTTCTTGTGGTGCCTGTGGGGTGTACATATCCGTATTCACCGACGTTAAGTGAAACTGGGCCCAGGATATGTAGTCATGAATACCCTTCAGATGCACACATCGGATTGAAGCGTCCCTGAGGAACCAGGTATTCTGTAACCGACCAAGGGGAATCTGGGCGCAGAAACATTGGTACTTCCCCGTTTCATCGGTCCTAAAACCAGAGGTCTGGCGTACCGACCCTCAGCACCCCCTCCAGCGTTTCCAGCAGCCGCTCTGGAATCCCGGTTTGGAATTGCCACCCAAAGAAAACAGTATAGCAACGAACGGAAGGAACCACCGGGCTCCAGGGAGGGGTGGCGCCGACGGCTTTCTTACAACCACTAAGTAACTTCGCAGAAGAGTTAAAATTTCCAGAGCTAAGCACTTGCGTTCTACCTCCACCAGCCTCTGGATTCACAATCCAGACCGCTTCTCGATCCTTCCACGGCACCGTCCAAGCCAGAAGACAGCTCTGCAACCCCTCTTAGTGGTGCGTCTCCGTTCCCTTCCCCAAATCCCTGTAGTAAGTAGCCTTCCCTGGCCGCCCAACGCAGCTGCTTCTCGGATCTGGGGAGCCGGCCCCGCCCCCGCTGCCCTCCTCCCCAGTACCTGCACCCACAAGTTCCAGCGAGAATGTTCCAAGGGGGAGACAGGTGCAACTGGCTTCAGCGCCCAAAGACGTTCTCGTGGCGCCTTTACGCGCAGGGCGAATCGCTCCCTCCCGGCCCGGGGCAGGTGAAGGTCCCGTCCGCAGACGGCCCGCTGCCCGGGCCTGCTCAGGCGCTCTCTGCCGCTGCCCCGCGCCCCACTCTGCGCAAAGTGTGGCCGTGCCAGCCACGCAACTGTCCAGACTTGGGACGCCTGGCAGCAGCGACCGTCTCGTCCCCAGTCTGCCACTCGGAGCCAGCCCCGCAGCCCCCACTTCCTCCGGGTTGCCCGGAACCCTGAGCCAAAGGCGGGCGTCTTCACGCCCAACTCGGGAGCCTCTGAGGTGTCCCGCGTGGGGAGGCGCGCGGATGGGGAAGGGCGCCGCGGGGACCGCCCCGAATCCTCGCAGCCGGCCGCGCCGTGGGAGGCGGCCGTGGGGGCGGGCTGGGCGGGGGCGGAGCAGTCGCCAGCCGCCGCCTCCGCGTCCTCCTCCCGCGGCTGCCGCCTCCGCTGGGCTGAGCAGCCGGGCGTCCGCGGCGCCGGCTCGGGGCTGCGGGATGGGGACTTAGCGCCACGGCGGCGGCAGTGGCCGCAGCGCAACCAGCCGCCGCCCCCGGGCCGGTCCCGCCGGGAGCGCCGGGCGCGGCCAGCCCGCCCCGAGGCCAGGCCCGCGGGCGGCGGCGGCGGCAGCAGAGCTGGGCAGGTGGATGCGGCTGGAAGATGGCGCCCTCGGGCCCGGGCAGCGTCAGGCGGCGGTGCCGGCGGGTGCTGTACTGGATCCCGGTGGTGTTCATCAGCCTCCTCCTGGGCTGGTCCTACTACGCCTACGCCATCCAGCTCTGCCTAGGTGAGTATGTGCCGCGCTCGGCCCTGCGCCGGAGAGCGGGCGGACGCCCGTCCTGTCCGCAGCCCCGGCTCACCCCGCACCCGGCTCGCCACTCGCCCGACAGCGACAGTCCCGGGACGCGGGGGGCCCGGCGCGCTCAGCAGCGTGTCCACTCGCCCTGCCCGGGAGACTCCTGGGCGCCCAGGGGCGCTGCCCTCTCTCCACGTCTCCGCCGGCGCCGCGGCCGTAGCCAACCTCCCAGCCGCCTGCTTCCCCGCGCACCCCCTTGCCCTCGCCTCTCAACTCGCAGGTGACAGTGTCACCTCCACGGCGCGCGCTCGCACCCCCATGCCTGCCACTAGCCAGCCACACCCCCTGGCCAGCGGGACGGCACCCAGGACGGCGGAGCGCTCCGCTGCCAGTAGCCTCCGCCGAGAGGTGGAGCCGGGGACGCTGCGCTGAAGGCTGGAGCGCTCACGGCTGGGCCCAGGATCCGAGCTGCGCCAGACCCGCGCCGGGGAGGCCGGCCTCGGCCTCGGGTGGCAGGGCTGACTCCCTCTCTGGTGGTCCTGAATCCACTTTGTAAAGATTTGTGGCAGGGCCAGGCGCGTGTTTTGATGCCTTTTTGAAGATTGCCAATTGGGCACTTTCTAGTGGAAAAGGGGTGGAGGGGGTGTGTGAGCCGCTGGGAGAGGGTTTTGGAAGACATATGCAATACACAAAACAAGAATTTAGATGTTAGAATGATAGGGTGAAAAAAGAGGTTGATCTTCGGGCTTTTTTTTACATGCAGAGAGCTGCGTGGCAGAGGTCCAAGTTCGAGACTCCTGAATGGAGAGTACTGTACTTTGAATGCCGAAGATTTAACCACAACCACAGCAAAATGATTATGTACAAGTAGGGAATACAGTTTTGTTGCTTAATGTAAGCTGGCTTCTGTCCTCAGAGGCTTGTTGACAACTGGTTTGGGTAACCAGACAAAAACCACGACAGCACAGGATGACCTTTTTGCACTGACTTATGAGTGCTTTCTCTTTGGCCTTCCACCTAACAAAGTGTCTGTGTTCTGGCTGTTAGCAAATACCAGCCTTGAGTGGGACAAGGAAAAAGATTAAATAATGGCCTCTTTAGTTGAATCTTCATAACATAAGCATTTTTAAAGCTTCAGAATTCAGATAATCTTGTCTGAAGCCATCTTACGTCCAAACGTTGCCTTTTGTGAATGAATAATAGTGTCAGAATAATATGCAAAACTAATAAATGATGTAATTTTTAAAAGAAGTGACTTTCCATTTCATATTTTTATAGTTTTAAAATTTGCTTTTATTGCTGTGTTTATTAGACTTAGAAACAATCTTTTAATCAAAAGAAGTGAGACTTTTTTAAAAAATAAAAGATTGAATTGTGCGGACATCTTCATGACAGTGCAACTATATATGTGATGTTCAAACCATCTAAAATGTAGACAGGAATGTATATGACGAAACGTGTAATTTTGTATTTAATATTAAAATACCTATTGAGATATACTGTAATAGTATGTAACTGTTTGGAATCATTGTTTCATTCCTTTGACCTCTTGAAAACAATGAACAGTATCAGTTAATGTATCTGGTACAAAGGAGGGAAGTTCTAGAAGGTGTTTATCATCAAAATAGGCAGCTTATTCTCCTGTGTTATCACATTAGGTTAAGAAGCTTAGCCTAGTACAGTGTCTCACGTCCATGGGGGAGGGGGTGTTAATGGCAGGGAGAACTCTTCTTTTCTGCACCTGTCTGGGATACTACATAAGAGTATTGTGTGGGGTAGGTGAGGATGGAGAAGGAGATAAATGAAGAATTGCTGTTGTATCTGGATCATATATATGAGATGTATATGTATAAATATATATCTATGTGCTTTTTGTAAGTTAAGCCAACTCTAAAGTACACATGAAATCCACATCAGTGTTTTAGTAGGTGGCGATTTGTCTAAGAGGGCTAATGAGTCTTACTAAATTGCCTGAATGATGTGGCCCGTTATTGATTGTTTACCTGGTGATCGTAAATGAGGTCTTCCATCACTTCTTGTCATGGTGTCCCTGGCCTGGCACAGTGCCTACCAAGTTGAAAGCAGTCAATCAATGGTCTTGAATAAACAAATAAATGATTCAGAGGCACTATCTCTTATGTTGTCAGAAGTTGTTTTAAAGTTTATATTGCTGTGGAAAGAAAAAGATAAATAATCATTACGGAAGGTCTGTATCCTACAGTCTAGACCACAGAGAAAGTTATAGATGAATTGGATTCTGGAGACGCAAATCAGAGGTGCTGAGCTGCAAAAGCTTCGCATGGCCTTGGTGGGGTGGGGAATTTAACTGGACACCTTCTTTCTAGGTGCTGGGAAAGATGGTGACCAGGGTGGCAGGCATACAAAAACCAGCCTCCGCTCGTTTTCATAAACAGAGCAAATGGGAACGCCATCCCCCGCTCCCCACTCCCAGCATTAATTGCATCTCAGACAGCTCTACCCTTTATGGATTCTTTTTCTCTTAGAAGTTGCTATTTACAATCAGATTTTCCAGATTTCTCCTATGAATCCTTGGCCAGGGTTCTGACCAAAGAGAGTGTGGGGGTTGAGGTGTGAGAATTAGGGTAGGTTACAAACAGGATAGAGCAAGCGAGGTGGATTTATCCTGGTCCCCCCTCCACATCTGCTGTCAGTCAGGGATGACCCTGAATATAAATTACTCTATGCCCTCTGCTGTTTAGGAGTAGTGCTTATCCTGGTATCCTTGGAAACTGAGGATAATGAGTCTCATTACAGTTCGTTTCTATATTTAACAACATGAATGTATGTGGCTTTCTAGGCACTTTTTCAGTTAGCATAATTTTTGCTTAGTGTTTGTATTTTATAAACCAACTCCTTCCTCTTTTTGCAATATAAGTACAAGGTCACTTCAGAAAGTTTTTGGATAATGGTATTAAAACAGAAGTTTTTTAAGTTGTAAAAAAAGAGTTTGAAATCCGTGTCTAGTTTTTTCATAATCATTTTTCATAGCTCTTTGAAGACCCCTCATCTACATGGATTTCAAGAAAGTTTTGCACCAAAATAAGTTTATTTTTTCCATCTTACACACTTTTTGAAAAACCATTGTATATATATTATATATATAAAATATGAAATATACATATATTGTATGAGAGTCAGGTGTTTCAGATATGCCTGCTTCCTATTCTGCCAAAGAAAAAATCAGATGGGACTGCTGTGCTTGTGGCCATTTGGAATACGTCTATCCAGTTTGCCGATTAACTAGACTCCCTTATTCATATTATTCCTTCCCCCTGTAGTTTCCCTCATCACTCCTCTTTGCCTTTAGCCCTCTCTCCATGACTGGTCCTTTGGGTCTTACTTGTTTTCATCATAATTATTAGAAAACTCATTTCCCATAAAGTAAGTAAATTCAGATTATAAAATATGGGGGCAGGTGTTGTGGCACTGCCGGTTAAGCTACTGCCCACATCCCATATCCAGTGCTGGTTTGAGTCCCACCTCTTTGGCTTCTGATCCAACTTCCTCCTTACATGCTTGGGAGACAGTAGCTGATGGCTTAAGTACTTTGGTTCCTGTCACCTACATGGGAGACCCAGATAGAGTTCCTAGCTCCTGTCTTTGGCCTGGCCCAACCCTGGCAATGGTAGGCATTTGGAAAGTGAACTACTAGATGGAAGGTCTTTCCATCTCTTTCTCTCACTCTCACTCTCACTCTCTCACTCCCACTCTGCCTTTCAAATAAATAAGTAATGAGAGGGTACTCTGCAGCTTCAGATATACTTGATTCAGTGGACAAACTGAGTGTGGTTTTGTATATTTTACAGATACACTATGGTAGGTGTCATTAATTTTGCTTATTGAAGAAGATAACTGAAATTTTTCCTTTCAAGTGCCAGCATTTAAAATTGTTATAACTATTTTATACCTCTTTTATTTTTTTTAAATTTCAAACATCCAAAAAGTTTCAAGAATACTCAAGAAAGTTCCATACACCTTTGTTTAACTACTTTGGGTTCCATGTTTCTAAAATATATTTCTTTCCTGCTCTCCTCTGAGGCAGGTGCTATGAGACATTTGTTATGTTGTGCACTGACTAAGTGGTTCTGCATCTGTAGTTTTGCTAAAGTAATTCAAGATTAAAATATGTAGAGATCATGCGTGCCAGCCTCCTTCTGCATTTTAGATGCAGAAGCTAAATGCTGAACACTTGCAACAAATTCTGTGTCCTTTCTGCAGGTTACTCAGTAGAGGTGTCAGCTGTGACTTTCCTTGTTGTGGTGCAAAGGTTAAGATGTCTCCCCTCAACTCCAAACCCCTCACCAAATCCCCCTAGGTCAACGAAGTGTAGACCAAGTCTGTATGAGTTTGTTGTTGTTGTTTAATAAAGGTTAACAGAGCTCTAGAAGTAAGTAAACAGCCTTTCCACAATTATTTCAGAGTTTTAGAAGGCTTTATAGTTTGGCTCAGATAGTGATTATTTTGGCTTTGTGGGCTGTATGATCTCTGTGGCAACTGCTCATCTCTGCTGTTGCAGAGAGCAGCCATAGAGAAAACTTTAACAAATGGGCTGGGATGTGCTGTAATAAACTTTATCAGCAGTTGTTGGCAGGCCACAATTGGTCCTTGCACAACAGTTTGCTGACCTTAGGAGAATGATGTTAGGCTATTAGAATATTGCTTTACTCACAGTCTTATGGTCCTTCTGAATAAATATCCCTCTGCAATCATTGCAATTCACCGTATTCTATAGTGGCTGCTGAAGATGTCTAAGAGTTAAAAGAATTAGTCCATGCACTTAGGGATCAGTTTGAAGGATACACAATCATATTTTTGCTTTTTTTAAGCAAATAAAACATCCCTAAGGGTAAAAGGTATAAAACTTCAGACTTCTATGAAACTATAATCTTTTTTTTTTTTTTTTTTTTTTTTGGACAGGCAGAGTTAGACAGTGAGAGAGACAGAGAGAAAGGTCTTCCTCCTGTTGGTTCACCCCCAAAATGGCCGCTGCAGCTGGCGCACTGTGCTGATCTGAAGCCAGGAGCCAGGTGCTTCCTCCTGGTATCCCATGCGGGTGCAGGGCCCAAGCACTTCGGCCATCTTCCACTGCCTTCCCTGGCCACAGCAGAGAGCTGGACTGAACAGGAGCAACTGGGACAAAATCCGGTGCCCCAACCGGGACTAGAACCTGGGGTGCTGGCGCCGCAGGCAGAGGATTAGCCAAGTGAGCCATGGCACCGGCTGAAACTATAATCTTTTAATTCAAGGCTACTGCAAGTTTCAGGATGGAGACTTAGGGGGCTCTAAATTGTATTTTGTCATGAAGTAAATTTGAAACACATGGAAAAAGAAATGTATCTTTTTTGTTGGTGAACCAGTACTTTATTATTTTTTAAAAGATTTTTTTTTTAATTTATTTGTAAATCAGAGTTACACAGCAAGAGAAGGAGAGGCAGAGAGAGAGGGAGAGAGGTCTTCCATCTGCTGGTTCACTCCCCAAATGGCCGCAATGGCCAGAGCTGGGCCAATCTGAAGCCAGGAGCCAGGAGCTTCTTCTAGGTCTTCCACATGGGTGCAGGGGCCCACGGACTTGGGCCACCTTCTACTGCTTTCCCAGGCCATAACAGAGAGCTGGATCCGAAGTGAAGCAGCCCAGACTCGAACCGGCGCCTACATAGGATACCGGCACTGCAGGCAGCGGCTTTACCCACCATGCCACAGCACCCACCCCGGTAAACTATCACTTTAACAACTGTGTTGTCTCAGTCTGCTTCTAGCTTCCTGCTAGTGCACACCCTGAGAGGTGGCAAGTGATGGCTCAAATACTTGGGTCATGCCACCCATGAAGGAGACCCAGCCTTGGCTATTGTGGTTATTTAGAGAGAGAACCAGTAGAAGGAAGAGCCCTCTATCTCTGAGTCTGTCTCTCTCTGTTTATACCCCAAACAAAAGGAAGAAAAGAAAAGAAAAAAACTACGTAGGAAATTAAAGCATTGTGTTAAAAAAAAAGTACACAGATCATCTTGGGAACACAAATGTTGCTGTGTAAGTTTTAAAATAGTTTGAAATGAAATAGAAGGAACATCTATAGAAACCTGATGCATACAAAGCATTTAATGCACTTTAGAAATTGTTTCTTATTGAAAATAATGTTGCAAAATATATTAGTTCTGTGGTTTTTCTTGATACTAACTACTTGAAGATTTGAAATTACTGGCGTACCTCCTGTTATCACATCCCACTTTGTTATGCTCCACAGCTGGCTGCCTTTTTTTTACACATGGAAGGTTTGTGGCAACCCTGAGTCAGGCAAGTCTGTCCATGCCAATTTGCCTACAGCGTGTGCTCACTTTGTGTCAGTGTTGCATTTCGTGCTCACTTTGTGTCAGGGTTGCATTTAGGTAATTCTGTCTTATTTTAAATTTTTGTGTTGTGATGATACCTGTGATGGTGATCTCTGATAAGTGATCTTTACTCTTGTAATTACCACATGCTCCCAATTTAGCTGAGGAACTTAACCAGTAAATGTATGTGACCACTCCATGGGCCATTGTTCTCAGCCTTCTCTCTTTCCTCCAGCCTCCCTATTCCCCAAGGCACAGCAATATTAAAATTAAGCCTGTTAATTACCCTACAGTGGCCTCTAAGTGTTTAAATGAAAGGAAGAGTCACATGTCCCTCACTTTAAATCAAAAGCCAGAAATGATTAAACTCATGACAAAGGCATGTTGAAAGCTGAGATAGACCAAAAGCTAGGCCTCCTGTGTCTGTGAGCCAGTGTGAATGCAAACTAAAATTTGTGCAGGATGTTACTGCAGTGAACACACAAATAATAAAGCAAATAGCCTTATTGTTGATATGAAGAAAGTGTTAGTGGTCTGAATAGAAGATCGAATCAGCCACAGCATTCCCTTGAGCAAAAGCCTATGCCAGAATGAGGCCCTGGCTCTCTTCAGTTCTGTGAGTGCTGAGAGAAGCGAGGGAGTGGCAGAACAGAGGTTGGAAGCTGGAAAGGTTGGTTCAGGAGGTTTATGGAAAGAAACCAAATCCGTAACAGCAAATGCAAGGTGACTAGAATGCAGCAAGTTATCTAGAAGACCTGGTTAAGATTACTACACTAAACAGCAGATTTTCAGTGTGGACAAAATCACTTTAATTTGCAAGATGTCATCTGCTGAGGAGAAGTCCTTGGCTGGCTTCAAAAGAAAAGCTGACTGCCTTGTTAGGGGCTTGTGCAGATAGTGACTTCAAGTTGAAGCCAATGCTCGTTTATCGTTCTGAACACCCTAGGAATTAGACCAAATTCACTCTGCCTGTGTTCCCTAAGTGGAATAACAGCTTGGATGACAGCACATCTTTTTGCAATGTGGTTTATTGAATATTTTAAGCCCATAAGATCTGCTAAGAACAAAAGGTTTTTTCCATATTATATTGCCCATTGGTAATGTACCTGGTGACCGAAAGCTCTGGTGGAGATACACAACAAGATTAATGTTTTCTCTTTTTTGAAGATTTATTTATTTACTTGACAGAGTTACAGAGAGAGAGAGACAGGGAGGGGTGTTCCATCCTCTGGTTCGCTCCCCAAATGGCTGTAATGGCTGGAGCTGGGCAGATCCAAAGCCAGGAGCCAGGAGCTTCCTCCAGGTCTCCCACGTGGGTTCAGGTGCCGAAGCACTTATGTCATCCTCCACTGCTTTCTCAGGCCATCAGCAGGGAGCTGGATCTAAATGGAGCAGCCAGAACTTTAACCTGCAGTGCCCATATGGGATGCCAGCGCCAAAGGAGGATGATTAACCTACTATGTCGTAGTGCTGGCCTGATTAATGTTGCTTTCATGGCTGCTAACACAATATCCATTCTGCAAGCCAGGGATCAGTGGATGGCTTTCTTACTGTTTAAGATATACATTTTGTAAGACCATAGCTGCCATAGATAGTGATTCCTCTGATGGGTCTGGACAATATAAATCGAAAACTTCTGGAAGAGATTCACATTCTAGATTTCACTAAGAATATTTGTAAATCATGGGAAGAGGTCAAAATATCAACATTATCAGGAGTTTGAAAGAAGTTGATTCTAACCTTCAAAAGGTTAAAAGGTTTAAGAGTTCAGTGGAGGAAGTAATGTCAGATGTGGTGGATGTAGCAAAAGAACTAGAATGAAAAGTGAAGCCTAAAGATGTTACTGAATTGGTGCAATTTTTTGATCAAGATTTAATGGATGAGGAATTACTTCTTAAAGATGACCATAGTTGATTCTGGATGTGAAATCTCCTTCTGGTGAAGATGCTGTGAGCATTGCTGAAATAACAACCAAGAATTTGTTGCCACAGATCTCGTGCTGCAGGGAAATCTTTGTTTGGAGGGAAGACTAAATCAATGATGTGAACTTCATTTGTGTCTTATTTTAAGAAATTGCCACAATCACCGCAACCATCAACAGTTACCATCATGGCCAGTCAGTAGCTGTCTATATCAAGGCAAGATCCTTGTGACTGGCTGAAGGTGCCAATGATTGTTCACATTTTTAGCAATAAAGTATTTACTAATAATTTAAAATATACTATGTATATTTTAAGACCGTAAGACCGGTGCTATTTTATACTTCATAAGATTATAGTGCAAGTCATATTTGCATTTGAAAACAACAAAATATATGTGATTTTATTTACTTTAATATGTTTATTATGGTGGTCAGGAACCAGCCCCCCAGTATACCTGTGTGTGAATAGAGGTATGAAAACTCAACGTTTCTTTAAATAGAAAATTCATATATATTATGTATGATACAAATTTTTATCTGTGCTACCATTCACCTTTAATATAAGTGGTTCTGGGACAGTATCAAGGAAGGGAGATCAAGACTACTTACTGCTTTCTTGGTTCCATTTAGTGTGTCAGAGAGTTCTTTTTCTTTTGATGTACTGGGTGATGCAGCACAACCATTTGCTATTAAATCCTATTAGACATACCATACGTAAAGCAGTTAGTACCATGTGCACATGTAGTATACAGTAAGTGTAGAGTGAATTAGTCATTGTGAGTTTTTACTAGATTTATTCAATCCATTTTGGGGATGAGAACATCAAATTGTACAATGTAAATAAATTAAGAATAGTAGGGTTTAGGAGTCAAAGCTCAATTTAAACCAACCTTTCTTGCAGAAAATTTTCTTTCAAATGCTATGTCATCCTTGCCATAAAATACTTACATGACTATTTCCAGCCCCTAAACATAAGCTAAAGGGATGGTTTTGCAAATGAAGGTAATTTCCCCCAGAGAAGGTTACAGGAGATAGCTTCTCAAGGGTTTGGATGTGGTTCATTCAAAAGCATTTATTGAACGCTTCTTATGTGCAAGGCATTTCCTCCTTAGAAATGATTTAGAGGAAAACTTAATAGAGATCTTTTCCCAGCCAAGGAAAAAATTGTCTCCAGGAAAGAAAACACAATCAGAATCCCCTGATGAGCATGGGTGTGGGGAGAGAGGTTATTAGGGTTCAGAATGTGTGCATAGGGAAGCAGAAATGGAAAATGAAGTACCCCACTCCTAAAAACCTGTGAATTGGTTGCTAGACAAATGTAAAAAGGTGATCAATAGACCAGATTAAAAGAGCTTATGGGAAATACTTAAGTCATAATGAATTTCAAATCATATCATAAATCTTACCACAGAGAAATACCTCAGAGTAGGAGTACGACCAGCAAGCTCCCTCATTTTTTAACTTTTTTTTTTTTTTTAACTTATGGATAGGTCACTGTCACTGTGCTCCCACCTCAGGGCCTGTGTTGTGGCTAGGTGGGGGAAACTGGACATGGATCTTCATGCTTGCAGTTCAGTCAATCCATGAGAAGGCTAAAGGATCCAGCTTGTAAAATGGACAGAGACCAAGCGAAGGTGAGGGAAGCAGAGCTGATGTCGTATCAGAAGGATGATGGAACCAGTGCTGTGGTATAGCAGATAAAACCGCCACCTGCTGTGCCAGCATCCCATATGGGCTCCAGTTTGAGTTCTGGCTGATCTACTTCTGATCCATCTCTCTGCTATGGCCTGGGAAAGCAGTGGAGGATGGCCCAAGTCCTTGTGCCCCTGCACCCATGTGGAAGACCCGAAAGAAGCTCCTGGCTCCTGGCTTTGTATCAGCCCAGCTCTAGCCATTGCAGCCATTTGGGGAGTGAACCAGGGGATGGAGGACTTCTCTCTCTCTATTTGTCTCTGCCTCTGTAACTCTGCCTTTAAAATAAATAAACAAATCTTTAAATAATAAAAAAAAAAAAAAGAAGAAGACTGGCCTTCTGAAGGAACAATTGACTGGGTGGCCAGCTGTCAGCGCCCTGGCACCACCACAGCCCCATACAACTTTGTAGACATGATTCTGGCAGAACTGACATATTTGTGTCTGCATACAGGCAGTAGGGTTCAGCAAGCACAGGTAGTTAATCTTTTTTAGCTTCCACAGTGAGAAATACTAGGATGACTGAAAAAGACAAATAAAAAGACAAAAGTATCCCAGAAATCAATGTGTGTGGGGATAAGGTTGTCAGTGAAATGGTTCTCACTTTTTTTTTGGGGGGGGGGGAGGGTTCTCTCTATTTTCCATCTTGATGGAAAACTTGTGATTTTTCTTCTCAGAAATATAGAACCATAGCTTACATTTCGTAATTGACACTGCTGATTTCATGTTGTGTCACATCTCCCTGTCTTCTTTTCTCCAGGGATGGGTGGGTTCCCTCTATCTGTGATGACTATGGAAATGCTGTGTCATTTAACTTGCAAAATGGCAGATTTGAATGTGGCATAGGTTCTTTTTTTTTAACTTTTATTTAATGAATATAAATTTCCAAAGTACAGAATATGGATTACAATGGCTTCCCCCCCATAACGTCCCTCCAACCCCCAACCCTCCCCTTATCCACTCCCTCTCCCCTTCCATTCACATCAAGATTCATTTTCGATTCTCTTTATATACAGAAGATCAGTTTAGCATACATTAAGTAAAGATTTCAACAGTTTGCTCCCACACAGAAACATAAAGTGAAAAATACTGTTTGAGTACTAGTTATAGCATTAAATCTCAATGTACAGCACACTAAGGACAAAGATCCTACATGAGGAGTAAGTGCACAGTGACTCCTGTTGATGACTTAACAAATTGACACTCTTGTTTATGGCATCAGTAATCAACCTAGGCTCTTGTGATGAGCTGCCAAGGCTATGGAAGCCCCCTGAGTTCACTGACTCTGATCATAGTTAGACAAGGCCATGGTCAAAGTGGAAGTTCTCTCCTCCCTTCAGAGAAAGGTACCTCCTTCTTTGATGACCCGTTCTTTTCACTGGGATCTCACTTGCGGAGATCTTTCATTTAGGTTTTTTTTTTCTTCCCCCAGTGTCTTGGCTTTCCAGTGGCATAGGTTCTTAATGCTGTCTGCTGGGATAGCAGGATTCCAGAAGATCATTACAAAGACAGTAATATATGGGGTTCTGTTGTACATATTATCAGCTAGAAATAACACAGAGAATTAATCATAAAAGGTCAATGTGACTGAGTGAAGATTTTAATGGTCCATTAGAAAATTATTGAAAAAAATTTCTTCTAATTCTATTAAGGGAATTTTATGTAATATCTTGATTGTTAATCAAATGCTGAGTGTGGAAAGGGGGAACTCAGTAGGGGAAGATTAATGCCCTTGATTTTTTTTTTTGAAGATTTTCTTTATTTTGGGCTGTGCTCTGGCATAGCGGGTCACTTTAGTGCCAGCATCCCACATGGGTGCTGGTTCACGTACCAGCTACTTCACTTCTAATCTAGCTCCCTGCTAATGTGCCTGGGAAAGCAGCAGAAGATGGTCCAAGTCCTTGGGTCCTTTATCCACATGGGACACCTGGAAGAAGTTCCTGTCTCCTGGCTTCTGATTGGTCCACCCTCCACGGCTGTGGCCATTTGAGGACTGAACCAGCAGATGGAAAATTTCTCTCTCTTTCTCTCTCTCTGCCTTTCAAGCAAATACATTTTATTTGTTTTGAAATAAAATGAAATTTGTTTGAAAGACAGAGTTGCAGAGAGAGAGAGAAAATGTATCCATCTGCTGTTTTCCTTCTTGGTCTCTCATGTGGGTGCCAGAACTCTGGCCAACTGATGATGCTTCCCAGGCACATTAACAGGGAACTGTTATGCTTGGAAGTGAAGCATCCAGGATTCAAACTGGTGCTTATATGGGATGCGGCTTAACCCATTGCTTCCTGATTCGGTCTCCCCATGTCCTTGATTTCGTAAGAAGCATTTGATATCCAAGGAGAAACCAATTGTGACTGCTTGAGAATTTTCCTTTCAGAATTATAATATCACATTTTTATAACATGTATGGAGCATTTTTCCAATCTGACTTTTCACGTGACTGTGACTTTTCAACTTAAATATTAGTATCTACAGTGTTACAAAAATCCATTATTATTTGGGAAATTCTCATGAGCAAAAACCTGCTACATTTATCATCTTTGCACTTCTCTCTACTCTAAAAGCACACTTGATTCTAGTTCATTTCAGATGTCTTTTTAACTGTGGTTTTAAACACAAATCAAGTGTTTTTATCCATAGCTGGGTTTGATTTCTTCACCATTGTTCTTCCATGGTGTCTTGAAATTTCCCCTCATGTGAAATGCACCAGTAAACCTTTCTGCTATAGTTAATGTGACTTCTGCAGATTATTAAACAGTGTTGCCACCATAGAAGAGCAGAATGGTTCAGAGGGCTGGACCAAGAAAACACACACAAAAACAACAGACAAAACCCTTTTTCCTCTAAGTCTTTCAAAAACAAATGTCCAAAGAGTGAAATAGTTTTGAGGTAGTTGTCCATTTCTCATGGCCCTATTAGAGTAGATGTACAGAAATCCTTTGAAAAAGAAGTTCAAGTACACCTAAGAACCTCATAAAATGATTTGATTATAAATCGCTGAACTTTGGAAAGCCAGAAATCATTGTCATGATTGCCTTTTTGTGTGTCTGTGTACAGATATTAAATTTCTGTCTTGGTGTTACTGCATTATATACAAAAATGGGTTTTCATCATAATTGAAGGGTCTGTATAGAAAGACATGACTTACACCAAACTGAATTGTGCCCTGAACTCTTGGAGGGGGGCCCATGTATCCCAGCAAATGGTTAAGTAGCTGAATCTGAAGTGTGGCCCTCCACCTGGTGTAGCATTGTGAGGGGTGGTCTGGTTCACACGTACAGTTCACACCAGGCGTGCTTCAGTGGGGCAGGCAGCCTGCGGCAAAGCAGCTAGCTCGAGCTGTAAGCACTCCTGCTGCCGTTTACCCAGAGTCGATTTCAACTATGAGCCTTAAGCTGAAAGTCTTAAGTTTGCTTCACATTCCAGGGACTAATTTGTGTAATCAAGCAGTGTTAAGTGGAAACCTCCATGTCACATGTATCAAGAAAAAAAGGGACTTACACATGACTCTTATTATCCAAGATGGTCAGTTAATGTGAAAAGACAAAGAGCAGAGTCTAGTCTGGCTCAGTCAGGGTTTTAATCATGAAAATTTTTTTAATGCAGCTTATTCCAGAACTTATATCTTAATTGTAGATACTTACATAAAGGATGCAATCCTTTAACAAATAATTACAAAATCCAAGAATTGAATTTCGACCATCCATAATTGTTGGATACCTTCTTAATTCATTAATTCAGAATATGAATTGCTCTTGGAGCTTACCTTCTGGTTGGGGGGAGGAGAACAAATGAACAAAATAAGTATGCTATTTGTTAGAGGGTCATTTATGTCAGGACCGAAAGCAAAAGGCATGGCAGAAAGGATTGTGAATACCAGGGAAAGGTTTGGATTTTAAATGCAATGGCCAGAAGGGAAGGGGCCTCATGTAGTTTAAGTGAAGAGGTGACAGAGCCAATGGATTTAATCATGCCAGTGTTGGGGAGAGTGCATCTCATGCAGAGGGAACAGTCTGTGTGAAAGCCCTAAGGCAGGAATCTGCCCAGCACTTTGGAGGGGAAGTGAGATGATTTTGGCTGAAGGGAGTAAGCAAGGAGAAGGTGTTACCAGTCGCAGAGGGGAGGGCAGTTGTGAGTGACTCTCGTGGGTTCTTTTCCTCGGCTTAGTATAGAAATAAAAAGCCAGGAAACAATTTGCAAAGAGGAAGAAACTTTTATGTGACAGAAAAGAAACTTTTATTTGATTGGCAAGTAAGAGAAAAAATGTCTGGTCCAAGAGGAGACCAGGTGGAGCGCCCAAGTGGAACACTGGCTTTGAGGAAGTATCCCAGGTTTTTAAGGCATTACTATCTGTTCATTGGGTTATCCTATTGGGGGTGCCCACTGGATGGGGGTGTCACATGTTTGTTTATTGGCTTGGGGCTCATGGAGATATCCGGGATCTCTTGGAAACCATTTCCTTAGGGTCTCCGACCCGCCCCCCATCCCCACCCCGCGCCTCTTCTGCTAGCTCTGGGTGCAAGATTGCAGCCACTCTGGAGGTGTGATTTAAGGTTGTACGGTCACACATGATAACCTGGATCACAGGAACCAGTCTGACTCTCCCCAGGGGCTCAGCCTCTTCCCCTGCCAGCTCTGAGTGAAAGATTGTACCCACCCCCAAGGCATGGTTTAAGGCTGCAAGGTCACACATGCTGCACAAGAAGCTATTACAGGGGGAGATGCCAGTTGGTTTGGAGACAGGCTTTCCAGCCACAGCTGTCAGCTTGCTTGTGAAGAACATTCTACCTATGTCTGAGGGGCCCACAGACCCCTAGCCCCGCTGGACAGCCTCAGAAGGGAAGTTGGTCACAAGATCAGAGAGGAGAGGAAAAGGTACACATCATGTAGGACCTTGTAGGCCATTGTGAAAACTTAGGCTTTATTTGGAGTAAGATTAACCCACTGCACAACCACTATATTCCTAAAGCTGTACCTATGAAATTTGTATTCATTAAATAAAAGCTTTCTTTAAAAAACAAAGACTCATTGCAGAGTGTTAAGTAGAATAAGGATGTGCTGTGGCTTAGTTTCAAAAAGATCATTTTGGCTGTTGTGGCATGTGGGTTTGGTAGAAACAATGGTGTGTCAGCCCATGGTGCAGGTATTGGAAAAGGTGAGAGATGGTCAGATTCTGGACTTTGTTTTTTTAAGATTTTATTTATCTATTTGAGAGGGAGAGACAGAAAGAAAGGTCTTCCATCTGCTGGTTCACTCCCCAAATGGCCACAATAGCTGGAGCTGGGCAGATCTGAAGTCAGGAACTGGGAGCTTCCTCTGGATCTCCCACACAGATGCAGGATCCTAAGCACTTGGGCTACCTTCCACTGCTTTCCCAGGCCATAACAGAGAGCTGGATTCAAAGAAGAGCATGCAGGACTTGAATTGGCACCCATATGGGATGTTGGCACCATGGGAGGAGGCTTAGCCTACTGCCTGGCAGCGTCATTCCCCTGGTTCTTGAGTTTTAAAGTAGTGACAACAGAATTTTTTGACAAATGTAAGTTTTAAAAGAAAAGGGTGGGGGCCAGCACTGTGGCGCAGCGAGTTAACACCCTGGCCTGAAGTGCTGGCATCCCGTATGGACGCCGGTTTGAGACCCGGCTGCTCCTCTTCAGATCCAGCTCTCTGCTGTGGCCTGGGAAAGCAGTAGAGGATAGTCCAAGTCCTTGGGATCCTGCACCCTGTGGGAGACCTGGAAGAAGCTCCTGACTCCTGGCTTCGGATCGGCACAGCTCCGGCCATGTGGCCAATTGGATAGTGAACCAGCAGATGGAAGACCTCTCTCTTTCTCTCTCTCTCTCTCTCTCTCTCTCTCTGCCGCTCCTCTCTCTGTGTAACTGACTTTCAAATAAATAAATTTTTTTTTTTTTTAAAAGAAAGGGGTGAAAAAATGACAGCAGTGTTCCTAGCTTGGAAGGCTAGAGCTCAATCAGCATGCAGCTGGTTATACGTAGAATAAAGGTGGCTGGGGCGGGCAGTGGCCTTAGATCGGTAATGGGCATGCTAACATTGAGATAGAGATGCCAAGTAAGCAGTTGCATATCCCAAAGTTCTCCAGAAAGTTAGTGGAAATTAGAATTAAAAGGTAAATTTTTGGGGTAGGAATTTTGCCTAGCAGTTAACAGGCTGGAATGCCGGCCTCCTACAACAGAGTGTCTGAGTTTGATACACGCCTCCAGCCCCTGACTCCAGCTTCCTGCTAATGCTGGAGTCCCTGCCACCCATGTAGGAGACTTGGATTGAATTCCTGGCTCCTGGTTTTAACTTGGCCTAGCATTTGAGGAGTGAACTGGTGAATAGGACCTCTCTCTTTCTCTCTGCCTCTCAAATAACAGCAGAAATTAAAAACAGGGTTGAAAAATAAGGGCTTTTTTTTTTGATGCAAACATATTTTGAAATCAGGCTTAGTTTTTTTCATGACAGGCATTTTCCATGAACTTTTTAAAGGCTCTGCATTTTAATTTGGCATCTGGGGAAGAGATCTGGAATGAAGTAATGTATTTAGCAGTCTTCAATATATGAATGGATTTAAAAACTCAAGGATGGATAGATTTGTTCTCCCAAGTGAGGGAGTGAATTGAGCAGAGAAGTGGGCCAAAACTGATCAATACTGAGAGTTCGAGATGAGTAGGAAATAGTAAAGACGGAGAAGGAAAAAGAAGAGCAGTGAAAGAAAATGGACAATTTCCTTTTTTTTTTTTTTTTTTTTTTTTTTTTTTGACAGGCAGAGTGGACAGTGAGAGAGACAGACAGAAAGGTCTTCCTTTGCCGTTGGTTCACCCTCCAATGGCCGCCGCGCTGATCCGATGGCAGGAGCCAGGTACTTCTCCTGGTCTCCCATGGGGTGCAGGGCCCAAGGACTCGGGCCATCCTCCACTGCACTCCCTGGCCACAGCAGAGAGCTGGCCTGGAAGAGGGGCAACCGGGACAGAATCTGGCGCCCAGACCGGGACTAGAACCCGGTGTGCCGGTGCCGCAAGGCGGAGGATTAGCCTAGTGAGCCGCAGCGCCGGCCCGAAAATGGACAATTTCTTGGTGTGTTGCAGCCTGTGGAGGAACAGGTATCTAGGAAGAGGGAAAAGTTAAGTTTGACAGAGGTGTTGTGGACAGTAACCATGTGTGGTTTATGCACCATAATAGCCCTGGTGCTGACATAAGGCTGATACGTGGTATCATTCCGTAGCAGGTGTCATGAAGGAATGAATGTCAGTCGAACATGTTTAGTTTGAGCCTCAGCAGAGTCAGCATCTAAAGCATCAAGGAAATTGAATCCTTCATGAGAAGATTGTTTGTTTTAGTTTTTTATTATTGAGTCATTGATGTTCATAAACAAGTTTGTAATGTTTTCACTGTTTTCAAAAATAACAAAAAAAAAACCTTTTCTGTATGGAATTTGAAATGCCATCACCTGTAATAAAGATTAAGTTGAAAAAATTAGCTGTAGAATTTACTTGAACATTTAAAAGGTAACAAATTATAACAAAAATTATCTTTATAGCCACCCATAAAATGAATAAGAACAATTTAGGATGTGTAAAATATTTACCCCAAATACTTATAAAATAACCACTAAAAAATAAAGTGAAATATATTTGCAAGAAGTGCTTGAACTTAGCATTGTACCATAGTCTGTTTTGGTAGTTTTCAGATAACTAAAAACATCCCCTTAGAGTGCTGAAATTGTTACCTACTTTAGATTTAAAAGACTGCAGCAAAGTGTGTTTCAACTCCTGTTTCCTCACCCCAGCCCTTTTCTAAAACTGAGTATGCAGAACATAATTTAACTCTGATCGAAGGCTGTCAATTTGAGACAGATACTTGTATCAAGCCAATATCCAAGACCCTAAGAGTCTTAAGGTTTTACACTCACAGTTTCCCTTACTTTCTAATGACTCAAAAAAGTTGAAGAGGAATGGAATTTGTCATTTTGCCTAGGCATGCTTTTGAATCTCAAACACCAAGAATCTGGAGAGACTCATGAATGAGCCACTTAACAAGTGGAAATGCCTAGCTAGGCAGCTGCATCTCAACAGCACTTTGTTTTTCTCTTTAGAGTTACTTTCTTACTGTGAAACAACAGCAAAAACTCTGCATTGAGGAAATGAACAGAGGTGAGGAAGAAAACTTTTGCTAAAGTAGAATGTTAATGTGTGGTTTGAGAATGGGCTGTGTATTAGATGATTTTTAAATTTTTTACTATAAAATATACATAACAAAATTGTACCATTTTTAAGCATACAGTTTAGTGGCATTAAGTACATTCAGAATACTATGCAACCATCACAACGATCAATCCTCACAACTCTTTTTATCTTTCAACTAAATCTTTGTACCCATTAAGCAATACCATCCCTTATCCCCCATCTCCCGGCAAATATTCTACATTCTGTCTCTTAAGAATCTGACTATTCTGTGTGTCTCATATAAGTGAAATTATACAATATTTATCCTTTTGTGTCAGAGTTCATCTATTTTGTAACACATGTCAGAATTTCATTTCTTGTTAAGGCTGAATAATATTCCATTGTATGTGTTTACCACATTGTGTCTATTTTATTGTGGGATGGAGGATGTCTCATCTGGATTTATTCTGAATTCTTGTCTTAGTGTGAGAAATAAATTCAAAGCACAGTCATAGGTAAAGTACAAGAATGGGAGCAGAGTTTATTTAAAGAGATTAAAGAAATAGTACACACTGAGACAGAAGTGTGGGCGGCTTCCCTTCATGAGGAGAGAGGAAGGTCTGCTGGCACTCTACTGCCTCTGCTGCTTCTCCTCCTCCTCTTTTTTTTTTTTTAAGATTCTATTTATTACTTGTAAATGGCTTAAAAAATAAAATTTTTAAAAAGATTCTATTTATTTACTTGAGAGGTAGAGTTACAGACAGAGAGAGGGAGAGACCGGGAAAAAGGTCTTCCATCTTCTGTTTCACTCCCCAAATGGCTACAGTGATTGGAGCTGAGCTGATCCGAAGCCAGGAGCCAGGAGCTTCTTCCAGGTCTCCCATGTGGGTGCAGGGGCCCAAGCATGTGGGCCATTTTCTACTGCTTTCCCAGGCCATAGCAGGTAGCTGGATGAGAAGTGGAGCAGCTGGAACTAGAACTGGTGCCCATATGGAATGACAGCACCACAGGCAAAGGCTTAACCCACCACACCACAGTGCAGGCCCCTGACCTGTTTCTGTACCCACTCAAGTTCACGCCACCCCTTTATGGGTATGAGGTAGTACCCTAATTGCATGTACAAATGGGTTGAGTTTAGGCAGGGTTCAGCGTGTATGTTGATCTCTGGGAAGATTTTCTGGTGTCTCCATGGGGAGCTCAGCGTATTTGTAGTCATCTTGGCTTCCTGTTCTTAGTGCAGGAGACTCAGCTGCATCAGGGGAAAGTGAGTATACTGAGCCCAGAAGAGGGTGGAGTTTTCGCTGTGTAGGCCTGTGGCAGGAAGACAGCTGGCAGCCTCTTACTTCTTTTGTTCATTAAACTTGCTTACTTCTTTCCCTAAATCAAGTCCTCCATCAGTAGTCATAGATTTGTTTCTTCTGTTTTGGCTATTGTGATAAACGTTACTGTGAACAGTGTGTATAAACAGTGTGCTCAAGACTCTGCTTAAATTCTTTGGAGTATGTACTTGAGGGTGGAATTGTTGGATCATGTATTAGTTCTGTGTTTAATTTTTTGAGGCTCACTCCTCTGGAGAAGGTGCTATTTGCTGGAAGTGTGATTCCAGAGAAGCCTATATATATCTTTATAAGCATGTCTGAATTTGAAGGTCTCTGTATCAATATCACTGCTGCAATTTTTCAGCAGGAAAGTTGGTGGTCAGGGTATTGTGAAAGTCCCACTCTGCCCATGTGGCAGCCTTCATTCCTAGGTAGTATGTCCTTCGTGAGAATGCTGACCGTCTGGTTTGCCCTCAGCAGAAAACTTGAGAGCTGCTGGCTTACTGTATGTAGTCACGAATTCAGCAGCCGTGTTGGAGTAACTGGTGAGTCCAGAACATGAAAACTAACTCAGGGAAAGTTAATGGTGCAGATGGTTTGCAAACTGGGTAAACAATAGCTGGTGGGGAGAAGGGGGACATGGCTTCATCAGTAATTCATGGCATTTGTTATGATCTAGATCCTGTTCCAAAGCTCAGGACTGGGTGATTCTTGAACAATTAGCAAAGTATTTGTTTTGCGTGAAGGTCTAGGTTAAGTGAAATGGTTTTAGGAACAGAAAGCGAAGTTCTGTACATATTATTGGGAGAGAGATCTGGGCAGGAAGTGTGAGCTATGGCTTTCACGTTGAACAGGGGATGACACTCATTCCGAATATTGATGATTATTGTCTTCAGTTCCGTACACAGTCATATAGAATTTTCACTTTCATTATTTTATATTTCGTTTCATAAAATTGTATATATTTTATTATAATCTGATGGCATGTGTGTATTATTGTACTATTATACTTAGCCTTACAGGAGTAGTTGTGCAGACTTTTCCTCTGTGGGCTCTTGTTATGTTTGGGTTAAATTTATTTTTGCTGTAACTGAATATAAACACCATTAGAGCAGTTAAACTCAAGTAGAATGGGTTAGTGCTGCAGCTAAATGCAGTGTAGGGTAAGGGTATGTGATTTGATGCCAGAAGGGAAAATCAATTCAAGATGGATCAAATAAAAAGTATGTATGTGAGAACCCAGTTAATACATGACACTGAAGTTACAAAGGAAAAAAATACTTTCCAGTGACCCAATACTGAAAAGGTAACTAGTGACTACCTTGATACCCTTATGCATTTGAGTAGATATTGTGATCCAAAGCAATACTGCAGCAATTATTATTGTTGAAATTACAGACTTACACAGTTCCTTTCTCTCAAGAGTTGTAAAATACAATGTTAGGATAAAATGATTTTTATGAACCTAGAAACACTGGTGTAGCTATTCAATGTGTATGTGTGCTTGTACTCTGATCACTTAGTACTCAATATGGAGCTCCTAACCCTGGTAGGTGGTTTTATAAGGTTGTATGTTTCCATGGAGAAATAAAGAAGCATTCTTTTTTTGTTGTGGCTTAACCAATAAAACAATTAATGTCTGATAGTGGGGAAAAAGTACTCTCAGTGTTATCTTCCAAGATAATTCTCCGTATGCTAGATGATAAGAAATGTATACAATGATGTTGAAATGAATGCCATAAAACAATTTTTACTTGACTATGTATTAGTTTTAAATAATTCAGATGGCCAGTAGACACATGAAAAAATGCTCAGGATCACTAGCCATCAGGGAAATGCAAAGCAAGACCACAGTGAGGTTTCACCTCACTGCCATTAGAATACCTCTCATATTGAAATCAACTAACAACAAATGCTGAAGAGGATGTGTGGAGAAGGGTACCTTAATTCATTGTTGGTGGGAATGTAAACTGGTACAGCCACTGTGGAAGACAGTTTGGAGATATCTCAGAAAGCTGAATATAGACCTACCATATGACCCAACCATCCCACTCCTGGGAATTTATCCATTGGAAATTAAATCAGCATATGAAAGAGTGATCTCTACCCTCTTGTTCATTTCAGCTTAATTTACAATAGCTAAGATAGGCATCAACCCAGATATCTGTCAACTGAAGACTGGATAAAGAAATTATGGTACATATACACTATGAAATACTACACAGGAGTAAAAAAAATGAAATCCTGTCATTTGCAACAAAACGGATGCTACTGAAAACCATTATATTTAGTGAAATAAGCCATCCATGGAAAGACAAATATAAATCTCTGCTTCACCTTTCCATGGTAATAGACAGCCGCTGTGTGAGAAGCAGGTGAAACCTTGCTGAGGTGCAGTGTCCACCAGACTTAGGTGGTTCAAAGCAGTCATTCATGGCCTCTCTGGTTGTTCCTTGGAGAGGAAAGGGTTTGGAGTTGAAAAGATTCAGTGACTGTAGGAGCTTGGATTGAGTTGTAGTTCTGTGTATAAAAGGGAAGACTCTGGCCAGCGCCGCGGCTCAATGGGCTAATCCTCCACCTGCGGCACTGGCATACCAGGTTCTAGTCCCTGTTGGGGCACAGGATTCTGTCCCGGTTGCTCCTCTTCCAGTCCAGCTCTCTGCTGTGGCCCAGGAGTGCAGTGGAGGATGGTCCAGGTCCTTGGGCCCTGCACCTGCACGGGAGACCAGGAGAAGCACCTGGCTCCTGCCTTCGGATCAGCACAGTGCGCCGGCCGCAGTGGCCATTGCGGGTGAACCAATGGAAAAGGAAGATCTTTCTCTCTGTCTCTCTCTCTCACTGTCCACTCTGCCTGCCAAAATAAATAAATAAATATTTTTTTAAAAAAAAGGGAAGACTCCTACCACTCTGTCTAAACAGGGTGAATGAACATAACACCTGCAATGAAATCTGCTCAACTTGCTGGCACAGAGAATCTCTTCTTTGTACTTTGTTTTATTTGACAGATAAACAATGAGAAAGAGACAGAGAGAATGGTCTTCCTTCCGTTGGTTCACCCCCTAAATGGCTGCTATGGCCGGAGCTACGCTGATCCGAAGCCAGGAGCCAGGTGTCTCCTCCTGGTCTCCCATGCGGGTGCAGGGGCCCAAGCACTTGGGCCATCCTCCACTGCCCTCCCGGGCCACAGCAGAGAGCTGGACTGGAAGAGGAGCAACCGGGCCTAGAACCGGTACCCATATGGGATGCCGGCACCACAGGTGGAGGATTAACCAGGTGATCCATGGTGCCGGCCCCTCTTCTTTGTATTTTGAGAGAGAGGGATTACAGGATTCCATTGAGTAAGCTTTGAAATGAGGGCACTAATATCAAAGGAGTATCCCTGAGATCAGATTTCCTTATTTATCTGCACTGCTTATTATAGTTATGAATGCAGAAATTGTCTTTCCCTTTGCTAAGATGAAAGTGGCAGTGAGTTTTTCATGGCCAGTGTCTTGCTGTGTTTCTCTAGTGTTCTCCAATAATTTTATTGTGTTGGGTCATAGATTTAGGTCTTTGATTCATATTGAATGGATTTTTGTGAGAGGTGTAAGGTAGGGGTCATGCTTCATACTTCTGCATGTGGAGATTCAGTTTTCACAGCACCATTTGTTGAAGAGACTGTCCTTGCTCCAGGGATTGATTTTAGCTCCGTTGTCAAAGATATGTTAGTGATAGAAATGTGGATTGATTTCGAGAATTTGTATTCTGTTCCATTGGTCTACCCATCTGTTTTATGCCAGTACCAGGCTTTTTGGTGATAAATGCTCAGTAGTTTGTCTTTAAACCTGGTACTGTGATGCCCCTGGGTTTGTTTGTGTTGTTTAAGATTGATTTTGTTATGCAGGGTCTCCTGTGTTTCCATATGAATTTCATCATCCTTTTTTCTAGATCTGTGAACAATGTTGGTATTTTCATTGGTATCGCACTGATTCTGAAAATTGCTTTTGGTGGTATGGACATTTTAATGATATTGAGTTTAATGATATTGATTCTTCCAATTCATGAACATGGAATATTTTTTCTATTTTTAAATATCTTCTATTTCATTCTTTAATGTTTTGTGATTTTCATCATGGATATATTTGATGTCTTTGGTTAAATTTATTCCAAGGTATTTCATTTTTATTTGTAGCTATTGTGAATGGGATTGATCTTAGAAGTTTTTTCTGAGCCATGGCATTGTCTGTGTATACAATGGCTATTGATTTTTATGTCTCAATCTTATATCCTACCACTTTATCAAACTCTTTTATGAGTTCCATTAACATCACTTTTAGATAACCAGGTGCCCTGTAATTAGGTGAATATATGTTTATTATAGTCACCTCTTTCTGTTGAACTGATCTTAATCATTACAGAGTGTACTTCTCTGTCTCTTTTAACAGCTTTTCTGTTAAAGTCTATTTTGTTGGATATTAGCATGAATTCACCAGCTCTTTTTTGGTTTCCTTTAGCTTGGAGTATGTTTTTCCATTCTTTCACTTTCATTCTGAAGGCATCTTTATTGGTAAAATGTGTTTCTTATAGGCAGCAAATAGATAGGCCTTATTTTTTTAATCTGCTTAGCCAGTCTGTGTCTTTTAACTGGAAAGTTGAGGCCATTTACATTCAAGGTGACTATTGATATGTAATGACTTGACCCTGCTGTTTTTCCATAAATATTCCTATTGTTTACATTGGTTTTATTTGTACTTTTACTGATAAATGGTCTGCCTTTACCTTCTTTCATAATAATGACCATGTTTTTGTGTAGCACATCTTTAAGCATCGTTTGTAAGGCTGGATGAGTGGTGACAAATTCTTTAAATTTCTGTTTTATGCATGGTCATTATTTCACCTTCATTCATAAATGAGAGCTTTGCAGGGTACAGTTTTCTGGGTTGACAGTTTTCTTCTCTTAAGACTTGGACTATATCTTGCTATTTTTTTCCCTCTGATGGCTTTTATCTTTGGACTGTGCGTCTGAGGCTTAGTGGAGTGTCTGATCTTTCAGTGATTACCCAGAAGCATGTGTTGATTGTGGCCAGGGAGCTCTGTTCTGTGCTCCAGGGTGAGGGGAATGTACAAGGTGATACCCAAGTTGGGCATGGTTATTCTATTTTATTGTCAGAGGGGGAGTTTGGTCAGCTCTGTTGTGTAATATCATCCTCACTTTATTCCTCCAAGGTGACCAGTGGCCAGTGAATTCAGTGCTTAGTGGATTCAAAATTCATTGGCTCTGCTACAGGAGCCATGCAAAGGTTCCCAAGGCAATGACCCACCCAGAGAATCAGGAAGTCCTGAGCATGTGGCGCCTCCCACAGCAACTGCCCAGAGACCAAGCACACCTCGCACCTTCCCACATAGCCAGAGTGTTTCCACTGTCCCAGCACACAAAGCTCCCGTAGTCACAGAGTGCTAAGGATCTGCTCTGCTCTGTCAGTCTGTCCTCTCCACAGAGAGGTGGAGATGATTCCAGAGCCAGCTCTCAATGGGTATTCTGCCCAGGCAACTTAAGCCCCAGAGCCCATGACTTGCTAGAAAGCTGGGGGCACCTCACAGTCCTACGTGGGTACCCAGTCCACTGTTAATCTTCCCAGGAAGAATCAGGCATCTCCTCTTGGCTGGTTTCTGGGTGTGCAGACACAAGCAGGTATGGTGTTATGTATGTCCAAAATGGTGCCCACTTTCTCTTAGCTAATTGCAGTGTGCCATTGTTGGGGGGTTGGGGAGTGAAAAATGTGCGCCTTACTTTCCTCCAAGTTGGCAGGTACACTGTCCCCCACAGGGCTTCAAGCTAGACTCACACCAGGCTCTTCCCACAGCTTTATCGCCAGTAGCTTGGGCTGCTGTAGTCTGATCTCACCTCACTCCAAAACTGGGGCTGAGGCCCTCAGCTGCTGGGCTCCTGTGTTGTGTCCATAATTGTGCTATGCATCCACACCCTCCACATAGATCCACAGCATCCCTCTTCCCTCTGTGAAGTTTACACTGCAGTTTTCTAACTCTTCTCTGAGATTTCACTCTCTCCACTTTTTCAAAAACTAACACTGGACTAGAGCAGTAAGCTCCCTCCCTATTCCACCATCTGAAATCTTTCTGTCTTGTGATTTTCATCAGAGAGCTCTCTGACATACTTGGTTAAATTTATTCCAAGGATTTAATTTTTCGTGGTTATTGTGAATGGGATTGATCTTATAAATTTTTTCTCAGCCCTGGCATTGTCTGTACATACAAAGGCTATTGATTTTTGTGTGTTAATTTTATATCGTGCCACTTTACCAAACTCTTTTATTAGCTCTAAAAGTCTCTTAGTGGAGTCTTTTGGAGCCCCTAAATATAGAATCATGTCATCTGCAAATAGGGATAACTTGACTTCCTCCTTTCCAGTTTGTATCCCTTTGATTTCTTTTTCTTGCCTAATGGCTTTGACTAAAACTTCCAGGACTATATTGAATAGCAGTGGTGAAAGTGGGCATCTTTGGTTCCAAATCTTAGTTGGAATGCTTCCAGCTTTTGCCCATTCAATAAGATGCTAGCAATGGGTTTGAAATAGATTGCCTTGATTGTTTTGAAGAATTTTCCTTCTATACCCAATTTGCTTAAGGTTTTCATAATGAAAGGATGTTGTATTTTATCAAATGCTTTCTCGGCATCTATTGAGAAAATTATATGGTCTTTATTGCTCAGGTTGTTAATTTGATGTATTACATTTATTGATTTGAGAAAGTTGAACCATTCCTGCATACCAAGGATAAATCCCACTTGATCTGGATGAATAATTTTTCTGATGTGTTGTTAGATTTGATTAGCTAGTATTTTGAGGATTTTTGCATCTATGTTCATCAGGGACATTGGTCTATAGTTCTCTTTCTCTTTTGTATCTTTTTCTGGTTTAGGAATTAAGGTGTTGCTGGCTTCATATAGAAAGAGGTTGGAAGGATTCCCTTCATTTCAATTGTTTAAAATAGCTTGAGAAGAATTGAAACTAGTTCTTCTTTAAATGTCTGATGGAATTCAGCAGTGAAGCCATCTGATCTTGGGCTTTTCTTTGTTGAGAGACTATTTATTGCTGATTTGATCCCCATCTTAGTTATTGGTCTGTGTAGGTTCTCTATGTCTTCATGACTTAATTTTGGTAGGTTGTATGTATCCAGGTATCTATTCATTTCTTCTAGGTTTCTTGATTTGTTGGCATACAGCTCGTTGAATTCCTGATAATTCTTTTAATTTTCTGTGATATCTGTTGTTACAGTTCCTTACTCATCTCTAATTTTATTGATTTGGATCTTCTCCCTATTTTTTGGTTAGTTGGGCCAGTGGTGTATCAGTTCTAAGCCGTTCTCTCTTTCAGTGCCTTCAGGAACTTCTAAGGCTGTCTGTTGGGTCGGTGGTAGTATCCTATACATCTCTAACACTAATTTAATTTTTCTAATTTCTTCTTTTCTTTGGCCTGACTGCTGTAAATTTTCCAAAGATTTGTCTTATAACTTGGATATTCTTTCTTCTACTTCACCAAGTCTATTGTTAAGGATTTCCACTGCATTTTTTGTCTGACCTATTGAATTCTTTATTTCTAACATTTCATTTTGATTTCTCTTTAAAATCTCAATTTCATGGGAAAAATTTTCATTCATGTCATGTATGGATTACTTTAATTCATGGATTTGCTTCTCATTGCTTCTGAGTAATCCTGTGATTAATCTTTTGAATTCTGTTTCTGGCATTTCATCAATCTCTTCATCTTCACATTCTATCATTAAAGTGTTGTGATCTTTGGTGAGGGGGTCATGTTGTCTTTCTTATTTTTGTTTAATGAATTTCTGCATTTATCTTTAGGCATTTTTGGAGATATTTGTTGGCTTTTTTCTCTGATGGCTTTTGTATTTGAATTATGTTTCTGTGGCTTAGCAGAGTGTGCTCTGTCAGTGAATACCCAGAGCTGTGTGCTGAGTGTATCCAGTG
Source organism: Oryctolagus cuniculus (assembly GCF_964237555.1). Lineage (NCBI taxonomy): Eukaryota > Metazoa > Chordata > Mammalia > Lagomorpha > Leporidae > Oryctolagus > Oryctolagus cuniculus. The sequence continues at coordinate 73,312,674 of NC_091433.1, read as the reverse complement.
AGCTCTGGTCAGTGATGCAGTGTGGAGTGAGTATCCAGGGTAACACTCAAAATAGGCACAGTAGATTTTTTTTTTTTATCAGAAGGGAGGGTTTGATCACCTCTATTGGCATAATCACACCCTCACCTCCTGTCTTCCAAGTGATCATTGTCTGGGTGTTAGTCCACAGTGGGTACAGTAAGAACTGCATACAGTATCTGTGCAATCCTCATTCTGAGCTCGGATCCTGTTGCAGTGACCCACTCTCAGGCAATCAAGGAGTTCTGAGTGTGTGGAGCCACTCACAGTGATTGCCAAGAGACCGTGCTATACCCTACACCCTCTCATGCAGTCAGAGTTCCCATAGTCTCAGGACACAAAGCTCCCACAATCTCAGTGTGCAGAGTATCCACTCTGCCCCTCTGGCCTATCCTGTCCACAGAGAGGCAGAGACATTTCCAGAGCCCACTGCCTTTAGGTGCTCTGCCTAAGTGTTTGAACCCCAGAGTCTGTGATATGTTGAGATGCTGAGGGCACCTCACAGTCCTGTGGGTACCCATTTGCCTGTCAGTCCTCCCATCCCTACTTGAAGTCAATTTGGAACATGGATTTTTCCCTCTAGTAAAATCCCTAAGTTGCATGGATTCCTAAGATCTGTGGGATGCAGCCCCTTCTCATTTCACAGTGGTGCTTTCTTACCACTGGTTGCTGGGTACATGTACCCAAGCCTCTGACAGAGCTACTTAACAAGATGACGTCCATCTTGTCTTGGCCAGTTGCTGGGAGTGTGCACAAGAGCTAGTGCTGCTGTTATGTATGTCCAGGATGGCACCTGCCCTCTCTCAGCTGGTTGCCAGGTGCTATTGTGGAGGAGATGGAGTGGGAGAAATGTGTCCCCCTTTTTTCCTGCTACATTAGCAGGTATCCTGTGCCCCACAAGGCTTCATGCCAGCCTCATGCATGTTCTTCCACCAGCTATATCACCAGTGGCACTCTCCAAGCTAACTTTCTCTCAGGCTCTTGGTTGCTGGCATCCTGTGTTACATCCATGCTTGCACTGTGCGTCTACACCTTCCATGTAGATCCATGGGTCCCTCTTCATTCTGTAGAATTTCCACTGTAGTTTTCTCCCTAACTCTTCCCTGAGAATGCACTTTCTCCACTTTTTTTTAAAACGCTGGTTTTTTAAGATTCATTTTATTTATTTGAAAGAGTTACAAAGAGAGGTAGAGCGAGAACGAGAGCAAGAGAGAGAGAGAGAAAGTCTTCCATTCCTCTGGTTCACTTCCCCAATGACCTCAACAGCCAGAGCTGAGCTGATCCAAAGACAGGAGCCAGGAGCTTCTTCCGGGTCTCCCACATGGGCTCAGGGGCCCAAAGACTTGGGCCATCTTCTACTGCTTTCCCAGGCCATAGCAGAGAGTTGGATCAGAAGAGGAGCAGCCAGAACTTGAACCAGTGCCCATATGGAATGCCAGCACTGCACGATGGGGCTTAAACCCGCTGTGCCACAGTGCCATCCCCTCCACTTTTTTTTTTAAACTATTTTCTCCTAGTGTAGAACAATAAGCTCCCTCCCCATTTCACCATCTTGCAACCTTTAAGGACCTGCAGAACTCCTGTTCTTACTGTATCAGTGTTTAGTTCATTGTTTAGTGTTTATCATCCATGTTCAACTAACAACCACTAGTATGTGCCAGATTCTATTCTAGGTGCCTTTCTTCCCCTAGTTTAACTCTGAAAACACCCCGGTCAGATAATTATTGAGACTAAGTCCAGATGAGCTAAGTAATTGGTCACAACAGAACATCAAACTTCAAACAGGATTCAGATCTCAATGAGAGACATGGAAAAGAAACACATGAATTTAAAAATATCATGACAGATTGCACTACATGCTGAGAACATCGTTTTAGATCAGGATGGTGATTGTAAGGATGAAGCAGTTGGGGATCCTCTGTGAGAAGCTGACATTTCATTCGCAACCAAATAAGGTGAACAGGGTGAGCCTGGTGTGGAGGTGTGTTGCAGACACGGTGAGGTCACTAAGGTTCATGAGATCTGGAAACAAGTGCAGCGTGGGTGCAGCGTGGGTGCAGCATGGTGAACAAGGAAACCCATGACAAGAAGTGATCTTGGAGGAGAGGGAGGCAGGGACCAGATCATGCTTGACCACTGAGGCTGACATGAAGAATTTGGGTGTGATATGTACATTTACTGCACAGTCTTGTAAGGGTTTTTAGTGAGATGACCTCATCGATTTACGTTTTACGAGAGATTATGATTTTCCTACTGCAAAGTGATTTTTAAGGAACTGTGAGAATTCAACAGCAAGGAATGTGGGCTTCCTTACAGTGTGTGTGATTAGGACTGGCTTTTGTGGTAACAGAGTCCAAAAGGAAACCAGGTGTTTGGGATTCAGTTTCTGTGCAATGTCCACTTCCTTTGTTTTGTTTTGTTTTGTTTTTGACAGGCAGAGTGGATAGTGTGAGAGAGAGACAGAGAGAAAGGTCTTCCTTTGCCGTTGGTTTACCCTCCAATGGCCGCCGCGGCCAGCGCGCTGCGGCCGGCGCTCCGCGCTGATCCGAAGCCAGGAGCCAGGTGCTTCTCCTGGTCTCCCATGGGGTGCAGGGCCCAGGAACTTGGGCCTCCTCCACTGCACTCCCGGGCCCCAGCAGAGAGCTGGCCTGGAAGAGGGGCAACCGGGACAGAATCCGGCGCCCCTACTGGGACTAGAACCCAGTGTGCTGGTGCCGCTAGGTGGAGGATTAGCCTATTGAGCTGCAGCACCTGCCTCCTTTGTTTCTATTCTGATGCTACTTATCTGTTCTGCACAGAACAGTTCCTATAAGTCCATGATGAATTTATTTTTAAAATGACTTTCGCCCTATGTTTTTAAAAGTCAGTAATTTTGGAGGGGAGGATGCATCAAAATAGGATTGAAGGCAATTTTATGGGCAGAGGAACCTTTAAGATGAAGTACAAATGTTTGTTTCAACAATAAAGTGAAAGCACAGCTAAGCCGATGCCTTGATCAAGGTCACATGTTTTGGAAGAATTAATCTAAAGTCCAGGTCTCCTTCTGCCCAGTTTTTAAATACCAGTGTCAGAGGTTTGGAGGGGGCACTATTATTAACAAGATTTATGGGACAAGAAAGCCCAGCGTGGTGACAGCATGGAGCACAGGAAGGCAGTGTTGAGATATTGTTGTACTGGAAAGCAAACAAAATTATGATGACATATGAGGACCACGAGGAAAAGAACAGTTTTAAAAAGACTAAAAATAGATTTGTAAGGAAACAATTCAGAAAAAATGTATTATGAAGAAAAGGATACAGTTGGAAGTAAGATGGAAAATTACTCTAAATAATACATTTTTCTTAGGTCTGTCATTAAAATGGTCTGGCAGCTGTATCAATTTTTGACCTCTTCTACACTGGAAGTGAATTAGAGCTTCGTGGAAAGTAGCTGAATGGACAAAGGATTCTGTTTCAAGGGGTTCCCACTGGCCAGTTTAGTCAAAAACTTTGCTATCATTTGACAGATTCTTTGAGAAAGGGCATAACTAACCCTGTAGAGTTACTTGAGTGCAGAGACTTAGCAGGCAGGATGTTGGGAACCTGGAGAGAGACCCTAGGAATCGTGGGGGTAAGATGTGAGAGTTGGCTGAAGCACTAGGGAATTTGTGGGTAGAGACACTGACTTTGTATGTGTGTTTAAGTAAGTTTACCTGAAAAAAAGCCAGAAAAATGTGATGGCCCTAGGGACCTGTGGTCAAGGAAGGGATTTTGTTAAGAGATTTCCGTTGCCACTTATATTTTTGTTTTAATCTTTTGGGTCTGAGCTGCTGCTTCTATTATTTAATTGCAAACATCCTAATAACATCATTTTTGTTCAGTTAATTTTTTAAAGATTTATTTTATTTATTTGAAAGGCAGAGTTACAGAGAGGCAGAAGCAGAGAGAGAGAGAAAGGTCTTCCATTCACTGGTTCACTCCCCAGGTGGCTGTCATGGCCGGAGCTGTGCTTATCTGAAGTCAGGAGCTGGGAGCTTCTTCTGGCCTCCCACGCAGGTGATGGGGCCCAAAGACTTGGGCCATCTTCTGCTGATTCCCCAGGCCATAGCAGAGAGCTGTATTGGAAGTGGAGCAACTGGGATTGAACCTACACCCATATGGAATGCCGGCACTGCAGACCAGGGCTTTATCCCACTGCACCACAGTGCCAGCCCCCCTAATTTTTAACTTCTAAACCCTAAACTTGTTGAACACAGGCAAGTGGTTTTATTTACCAATTTATTCTCAATAGTAAAAGCACCGTTTAGTCAGTGAATAGTTTTCAGTGAGCTAAAGATAAGCAGAAAAATGTAGTTACACTTTAAGATTCAAGTATTAGAACCACATCTCTTACTTTTGGTATTCTTCATCATCAGATCATTTACATGAAGCCAGAAGTATCCATGTCAGAATGAACCTGGAGCTTACATAGTGGTTTTATCTAGAAAAGTTACTGTGCAGAATCATTAAGGGTACATGGTTTCTCAAAAGGAGAGAGTTTACATTGAAGATGAGAAAAAGAAAATTGTGATTTACAAGACAATAAAATCACAATAATTTACATTTGCAATGAAAATAGCTAAAAATCAAATTGTTCTAGAAGCAATTATTATGTAACTGTTCTTTACTAATTTAAGAGGCATATAGTACAAATTTTTATCTACTATGAAAGCAGATTTTAGTATCTGAAATTTTGGATTTTGAATGTAGTTATGATTAAAAATTGAACCAGATTTAAATTACTAATAGTACTGGGCTATAATTATCAATAGATGTAAGTTTTTGGCAGCAGGTACTTTATATGTGATCACAAAAGCCAAATTTTTAAAAATCACTTGGTAACAGTCTAGAACTGGAATAATCTTTGGGATGCTCACACTTTTAATGAAGGTTAAATTTAAATCAATCTAGGTTAAATGGAATCTAATATCTTTAAGGCCCTTTAGAGAACAGGGTAAGAGAGTATCCTTAGGAAATCACATGAGTGTTGAACTGCACTGAATTTGAATAGGACTATTTGTAGTTGCTTTCTGGAGTGTGGAGAAGGATGTTATGTTGCTTTTCCTCCAGCAGATATGTAAAGATGTAGTGTGTTGTAGTTCCTTTGTTAGTTGCAGTCATAGTTTATTAATTTATTAAAAAAAATGAGCTTGGCCTGAAAACTGAAACAAAAAAATCAACACGTATGTTCTTAGTAAAAGAATTCCAGAGTAAAAATAGATTATAAATTCAGAATATGAGGGCCCAGCGCCGTGGCTCACTTGGTTAATCCTCTGCCTGCGGCACAGACATCCCATATGGGCGGCGGGTTCTAGTTCCAGTTGCTCCTCTTCCAGTCCAGCTCTCTGCTGTGGCCTGGGAAGGCAGTGGAGGATGGCCCAAGCGCTTTGGCCCCTACACCCTCATGGGAGACCAGGAGGAAGCACCTGGCTCCTGGCTTCAGATCAGTGCAGTGCCGGCCGTTACAGCCATTTGGGGAGTGAACCAATGGAAAGGAAGACCTTTCTCTCTGTCTCTCTCACTGTCTATAAATACGGAGTGTCTCTACCTGTCAAATAAATACAAAAAAAATTCAGAATATGATGGTTGGGGCTGGCACCATGGCATAACTGGTAAAGCTGCTGTCTGCAATGCTGGAATTGTCTATTGGCTCCAGTTTGAGAACTGGCTGCTCCACTTCAGATCCAGCTCCCTGCTAGTGACCTGGGAAAGCAGCGCAAGATGGCCCAGGTGCTTGGGCCCCTGCCACCTACATGGAAGCCCTGGAAGAAGCTCATGGCTCCGCCCTGGCAGTTGCAGCCACTCGGGGAGTGAACCACCAGCTTCTGGGAAGACCTTTCTCTGTCTCTCCCTCTCTCTGTAACTCTGACTTTCAAATAAATAAGGAAATCTTTAAAAAAAGGAATATGATGGTTAACTTTATTTGTCAACTTGGCTTGGCTGCCATGGCCAGTTGTTTAGTTAAATACCTGCCAAGATGTTGCTATGAAGGTCTGGTTTAGATGCAGCTGATGTTGTGTCAGATTTTGAGAATAGATTGTCTTCTTTTTTAAGAAAAATTATTTATTTATTTGAAAGTCAGAGTTACACAGAGACAGGAGAGGCAGAGAGGCAGAGAGAGAGAGAGAGAGAGAGAGAGAGAGAGGTCCTCCATGCGATGATTCACTCCCCAATTGGCCGCAACAGCCAGAGCTGCGCCTATCTGAAGCCAGGAGCCAGGATCTTCTTCCGGGTCTCCCATGTGGGTGCAGGGGCCCAAGGACTTGGGCCATCTTCTACTGCTTTCTCAGGCCGTAGCAGAGAGTCAGGTCAGAATTGGAGCAGCCGGGTCTCGACCTGGCGCCCATATGGGATGCGGGCGCTTCAGACCAGGGCATTAACTCGCTGCACCACAGCGCTGGCCCTGTGAGAATAGATTGTCTTCTGTAATATGTGTGAGCCTCGTCTAATCAGTTGAACACCTTTAGAGAAAAGATGACATATATGTTAGATGTTACACACACACACAATTGGTTCTGCTTGAAGAACCCTAATACACAGGGGCTAGAAACCTTGTTCTGTGAGAGCCAGATAGTAAATATTTTAGGCTTTGTAACCTTACCATCCCTATCGCAGCTTTCCATCTCTGCCACTACAACACAAATGCAGACACATAAGTGAACGGATGTGCATGTGTTCAAATAAAATTGAATTTACAGAGGCAGGTGGCTGGTTTTATTTCCTTGAGGACTGTAGTTTATTGACTCCTGGTTTAAATGCTTGCTTAGTCATTCAAGCAAACGTGGTTAGAGGGTAAGGGGGTATTAAAGGATGTTTTCCAAGCTAAGTTGGTTCAAGGAGCAATTTGTCATCCTTTTGATTTTGGAGATTGTTACTTTGACAGTCTTACTCTGCAACTTTGGGTTTACCGGTTTTATTTTTGAACAGGATTTTTAAAGAATAATCAGTGCTACAGCAGGAAAAAACAAAGAATCAAAGCAACTATCATTCTTATTAATTTTTTTCTTACTGATAGCAACTAAGTGGTATTGCTAGCATTTTTATTTGTTTATTTTTAAACTTTTATTTAATGAATACAAACTTCGAATATACAACTTTTGGGTTATAGCGGTTTTTCCCCCCATAACCACCGTCCCACCTGCAAACCATCCCATCTACTCCCTCTCCCATCCCATTCTTCATTAAGATTCATTTTTAAATCAAAGCAACTGTCACTCTTATCAATTTTAAACTAATGACTGAAAAATTCAGCCTTTTCTCTAATGCTCCAACCTGTTTTATAAAAGCAATGGTTAGGGAGAAAGGGGATTAGACAGAAAGTGATGATGGCCTAAACTGTGAGCCTTGCAGTATCTGTGACAGTTACAGATTCTAAGATAAAGTTTTTCACAATAGCTAAGACCTGGAACCAACCCATATGCCCGTCAACAGTAGACTGGATAAAGAAATTATGGGACATGTACTCCAAAGAATACTATACAGCAGTCAAAAACAATGAATCCCAGTCATTTGCAACAAAATGGAGGAATCTGGAAAACATTATGCTGAGTGAATTAAGCCAGTCCCAAAGGGACAAATATCATATGTTCTCCCTGATCGGCGACAACTAACTGAGCACCAAAGGGGCAACCTGTTGAAGTGAAATGGACACTATGAGAAACAGTGACTTGATCAGCTCTTGTCCTGACTGTTGATGTACAATGTAATACTTCATCCATTTTAGTATTTTTTTTGTTCTAGTACTATTGGTTTAACTCTGTAGTTAACACACAATTATTCTTAGGTGTTTAAATTTTAACTGAAAAGTGATCCCTGTAAATATAAGAGTGGGAATAAGAGAGGGAGGAGATGTACAATTTGGGACATGCTCAAGCTGACTTGCCCCAAATGGTGGAGTAGAAACGTGCCAGGGGATTCCAATACAGTCCCATCAAGGTGGCATGTACCAATGCCATCTCACTAGTCCAAGTGATCAACTTCAGTTCACAATTGATTACACTGATAGGTCTAAGAGTCAAAGGGATCACAAAAACAAGACTAGTGTCTGCTAATACTAGCTGATAGAATCAAAAAGGGAGAGAATGATCCATCATGGGAAGCGATATAGACAGCAGACTCATAGAATGGCATATGTCCTAAATAGCACTCTGGCCTCAGAATCAGCCCTTAAGGCATTCGGATCTGGCTGAAAAGCCCATGAGAGTATTTTAGGCATGGAAAGCCAAGACACCCTGGGGGAAAAAAAAAAAAAAAGGAAGACCTAAATGGAAGATCTCTGTGAGTGAGATCCCAGTGGAAAGAACAGGTCATCAAAGAAGGAGGTACCTTTCTCTGAAGGGAGGAGAGAACTTCCACTTTGACTATGACCCTGTCGGAACAAGATAGAAGTCGGCGAACTCAAAAGGCTTCCATAGCCTTGGCAACTCATGACTAGAGCCTAGGGAGATTACTGATGCCATTAACAAGAGTGTCAGATTGTTAAGTCAACAACAGGAGTCACTGTGTACTTACTTCTCATGTGGGATCTGTCCTTAATGTGTTGTCCAGTGTGAAGTAATGCTATAACTAGTACTGAAACAGTATTTTTACACTTTTTGTTTCTGTGTGGGTGCAAACTGATGAAATCCTAACAGTATATACTGAATCGATCTTCTGTATATAATGATAATTGAAAATGAATCTTGATTGTGAATGGAATGGGAGAGGGAGCAGGAGATGGGAGGGGTGCGAGTGGGAGGGAAATTATGGGGGAGGAAGCCAATGTAATCCATAAACTGTAAAAAAAAAAGATAAAGTTTTTGAAGGCCTTAATTATACTTTTGGCAAAGAGGAGCATCCTCAGTAACTATAGTAATCATTTATCATTCCCATTCTCTCATCCTGTGCACCATCAGTGCCAAGAAAGTGCTGCAATTCCTGTACCACAATTAATGAGATTGTTTCAAGTTCAGGAGATGTATTAGAAGGGTAGACATCTCCAAAGCAAAAGATTTTCACTGTAGGACATGGACCAGAAAGAAATTAGGCTCAGCCAAGATAAAATTAGGCAAATAATTTTTTGAAATCAAAACGAAAATTATGACTCACAGTGTAACTTTACGTACCAAATGTTAAGACTGACAGATATTTTGTCAGTAGTGCTATCTTCCCAAGAGTAAATTGCATCAAACTTCAGCAGCAAACGTAAGATTTAGGCCTTTTTTTTTTTTTTTTTTTTTTTTTTTTTTTTTTTTTTTTTTTTGACAGGCAGAGTGGACAGTGAGAGAGAGAGACAGAGAGAAAGGTCTTCCTTTGCCGTTGGTTCACCCTCCAATGGCCGCCGCGGCCTGCGCGCTGCGGCCGGCGCACCGCGCTGATCCGATGGCAGGAGCCAGGAGCCAGGTGCTTTTCCTGGTCTCCCATGGGGTGCAGGGCCCAAGCACTTGGGCCATCCTCCACTGCACTCCCTGGCCACAGCAGAGGGCTGGGATTTAGGCCTTTTTTTAAAGTAATTGTTTTTACTCATTAAGTTAAACAGTGTCACATCCAAAAAGTGTCATCTCACTTTTAAGAGCTGTTTTCACAAGGACTAAGTGCCCCATCAAGTCTGAAGGTTCTGTCTCTCTTGTTATTCTGTTGGGGGTGAGTACCACCTGTTTTTGTTTCTACTAAACAAGTTTCTGGAATGACACATCTGTGTAAACAAGCCATTTACGTACATGATATTGAGATTTACATGATCTCACTGTGTATTTTCACTTGCAAAGGCTATTTTTGTTCAGAATTTTGCTTATATTTCTTTCAAGAGCCTGTGGAAATACTGACTTTCCTCTTTGCAGTTTTTCTTCATTTTAAACTCCTTTCCTGTATATCCTGTATTACGGTTAGAATTAGCAAAAATAAATACGATGTCATTGTTTGTAAATGTGTGGGGCTTTGTGCCAGGCAGTTGGTAAGTACATCCCATACACTACCGCTTTTACTTCTCACAGCAGCCCTCACGATACTGCTATTGTTGGTATTCCCTGCATTTTATGATGAATTAGTGGAATAGCTTGTGTCAGGTGCAAAGGCCAGAGATGAGATTGAACTGTACTTGTCTTTCTCCGTAACATTTGCTCTCTGTACTACTATGTGTAGTTATATTCTCTTTTTCATTTTGACAGAACCAAAATGGGGGAGGGAACCCTAGAAACTTTGGAACATTTCTGTTTCAAAATTACTTGAAACCCAATTGATACCAGTGTCTCCGTTAGCCTTTTCTCTTCTCAAGGAGCATGGATCGCTTTGTCTTCTCCCTCTCTCCTTTCTCTGGAGAGGTATTTTCTTTACTTCTGGCATTATACCAGCAAAACAATACAGAAAACATTACTTTTGGTGTTTTCAGTCGCTAGTTGAATTTCTACAATGGGCTAAGGTGGCATTGTAAAAGAGATAACTTCATTCTTGAGTTTTTCATGCCTGCAAAAGAATAAATTAGCATTTCTTCTATGTCTGCTTTGATCTGCCACTTTTAAATGATTTGGATTAGTTGTGTTTTCTGCTGTCCAAGTCACTCTTTCAGGAAACACTGATGAGGCAGATGCTGTATGCCAGATATTATGTTTTAATGAGGAATTCATTTTAATATGATCCAGTAGAACCCAAAGTCATAATATTTTTTCACATGCATGAAATCTTAAAATTGAAAATAAAAGAATTTCTACCACAGTGTGCTACTAACTGATTTTGAGGAATGCTCATTTGCTTTAATTAAAACCAAGTAAAAATCAGTTTTTCTTTAGAAATGAGGTTGGTATTTGGCACAATGGCTAGGATGTCAGTTGGGATACCTGCATTCCATACTGGGGTTTTTGGGTTCAATTTCCAGCTCTGCTGTTGATCCTAGCTTCCTACCAATGTGTATCCTAGATGGCAGCAGGTCTCAGATCCTCCCATCTTCAGCGTGTGTACCATCTCCAAGTCTGCATTTCTCAACCTGGGCCTCATACTGCCTTTTTATAAAGAGTGGAAACAGAAATGATGACTGGGTTATGTTAAAGAGTGAGATGAGGTTAGTGTGCATGTAAGGTTAGCCTGCAAGACCCTAACTCCCTCCAAATTCTTCTTTAAGTTCCTCCACACAAAGAAGCCTCAAGCAGGCCATGGAAAGTGTTCTGTCTCCTCACAGAAATGATTCAGAGCAACCCACAATAAGGGAGGGAGGTCCCTGCCACCCACCTGGGAGACCTGGATTGTGTTCCTGGTTCCTGCTTCGCATATCCCAGGCTGTAAGGCAGTGGATGGGCAATCTCTGTCTATCTCCCTCTCTACCTTTCAAATGAATAAAAAATTTTAAATGTAAATAATTATATGTTTATCTCAATAACTGGCTTTAAAAAAATAGGATAAAGATGGCTTTAAAACTCCTGAAATTTCTCTAGGTTGCAGCTGGAGAATAGTTATCAGCATAATTTTTTTAAAGATTTTATTTATCAGCATAATTTTTTTAAAGATTTTTATTTATTTATTTGACAGGCAGAGTTACAGTGAGAGAGAGAATGACAGAGAGAAAGGTCTTCCTTCCACTGGTTCACTCCCCAAGTGGCCGCAACTGCTGGAGCTGTGCCGATCCGAAGCCAGGAACCAGGTGCCTCCCTCTGGTCTCCCATGTAGGTGCAGGGGCCCAAGCACTTGGGCTATACTCCACTGCTTTCCCAGGCCACAGCAGAGAGCTGGAGTGGAAGAGGAGCAACTGGGATGCTGGTGCTGCAGGCGGAGGATTAACCTAGTGTGCCATGGCGTGTGCCCCTTTCAGCATAATTTTTAAATGAACCACACTGAAACTCTGTGAAGTAACGAATGAAATTAAATAATAATTTGTTAGGGCTGGCACCGTGGCTCACTTGTTAATCCTCTGCCTGTGGCACCGGCATCCCATATGGGCTCCGGGTTCTAGTCCTGGTTGCTCCTCTTCCAGTCCAGATCTCTGCTGTGGCCTGGGAAAGTAGTGGAGGATGGCCCAAGTGCTTGGGCCCCTGCACCCCCATGGGAGACCAGAAGGAAGCACCTGGCTCCTGGCTTTGGATTGGCACAGCGCCAGCCATGGTGGCCATTTGGGGAGTGAACCAATGGAAGGAAGACCTTTTTCTCTCTCACTGTCTATAACTCTACCTGTTAAATAAGTAAAAAAAAAAAAAAAAGAAAGAAAGAAAAAGAAAAAATAATAATAATAATGAGTTAGTGCTAAAATTTCATTATAAAATCCAATAATTATTTTTGGAATATCTATCATAAATATGTTCATTATTGCTATTTACTTTTCATGTTGATATAATCAAATTATATTTACTTACCGTTTATATATTTTCCAAAAGGAGTCTATATTCTCTATATTATTTTTGTACACATATGAATTATAAAACATTTGAGGCTAAGTATGCTTAAAGAGTCACAAATAAAAATGTAATAAAATGATTGAAATAAAATAAATTTATTCAAATGTTATTTGAAGATAGCAATTTTATGTGTTTTCATGCAATGAGAAGGGAAACTGAATTGACAGCTCTGCCATTAGACTGAAAATTACAAGGAGAATCACTGATCTACTCATTGAGTAAATATGGTTGAGAGAATGTTTATTTTCCAAGTATTCTATACGGAAACTTGGTAGAATCCATATATCTGTTAAGAAAATGTTAATTTGAAGAATCTTGATATTGTTATTTAGTCAATGAGAAGTCATAAAACTGCTAATGTTTATTAAGTCATTTGAGAATAGTTACAGTATATATAATTATATTTGCAGCACATATGACAGATATAGCATTACTGTCCAGAACACATAAAATACTCTCAATTCCTAAAAGATAAGTAGGCTAATAATAAATTGGGAATTCACTTAAAAGAGATAGGAAATTTTGTTTTATTTATTATTCTATTTTTAAAATAAAGCTAATACTCTGGTTTTACTTCAGATCGTATAAATCTTTTGCCTTTTAAAATAAAGCTGAGCCTCACTAGTAATAAGGAAAATGAATACTAAAATATGATTTCTTTTTGGCCTGTGATGTAGACAAAATTTTAAAAGACTTATTTTGGGCTACGCGTTGTGATACAACAGGTCAACCCTGAGCTGTTTGTTGGGACATCTGCATCCCTTATCAGACTGTCATTTCCAGTTTCAGCCTCTCCACTTCCAACCCAGCTTCCTGTTAGTGCATCCTGGGAGTCAGCAGATGATGGCTCAACTGCTGAGCCCCACCACCCATGTGGAAGACCTAGTTTAGTTCTGGGCTTCTGGCTTCAGCCTGTCCCTTCCCTGACTGTTGGAGGCATTTTGGGTGTGAACCAGCAGATAGAAAATTGCTAGCTCTGTGGCTCTGTTTCCTTGTTACTCTTTTTCTGTCACTCTGCCTTACAAGTGGATAAAAATAAGTAAATATTTTTTAAAAAGGCTTATGTTATACTTGTAGGAAATTGGTTGGACTCAGAAAACTGGCAGGATCAAACCGTTTTGGACTTTAACATTTCGTTTTATAGATGTTAGCAGAATTATTTACTGTAAGCAGTTATCCAAGTATAACTTATTTAATTTAAAAAAATGGAGCTTCTATGGATTTTGAAGTTTGTCTTGGGAAAAGCAAGCTGTGAATGGCAAAAATAGTTTCATTTTCTTTCAAATTCTTTATTATTATAAATAATGCCATGATGTAAAAGTCTTATAAGTAAGAGCTTCTTACAAGTAAAAATAAACTTTTATTTTGTGTTTTTGATTATTTCCAAATGTAAGAAAAATCTTTCCCTCGATTATCTCTCCTTTAAAATTTTTTTTAATTTATTTACATAAAGGGAACAGATTTCATGTATTTCATGTATACAGTTTTAAGAACATAAAAAAGATGTCTTTGAATGCGTATGTAGCTAATGAAGTAGTCATTCTGGTCAAAAAGATTACCAGCTTATACTGACTGCTTTTATAGAAAGGTCATCTTGTTTTGCTGTTGTCAGTTCTGACACCTAGAGTCATGGGTTAACAAATGCATTCCTCTGAAGCAGCAGCACACTGGAATGCTGGTGAAGGGTCATTTGTACAGAAATACCAATGGGCACAAATTACATTTCCATTTACTTTGATTAGCTCCTCTGATGGAGCATTTTGATCTAAGCAGGAGGCATCAATTTGGAGCACTTTTGAAGATAGGCGGGAGGCCTAGAGAGAAATGCATAAAGGTGTGACGGGTTCACTTCTAAAAGCGAGCTGGCCTGGGTCCTTCCACTGCCCTCAGAGGAACCCCTGAAGGGGTTCGGTGAGAAAGTGAATCCCAGTGATTGTTTATAGCTCTTGCCCCTATTCCCAGGGAGCTTTTTTGACTCATTAAAATTATTATTTGGTGAAGCCTTAAGCCCTTTGTAGTATAAAGCAAATTTATTAGCTCAAAAAGTTAAAAAGAAAAAGAGAGACAGAGGGAGGGAGGAAGAGAATACCATTATATTCTTAGAGTTGTATCTATTAACTATATTGCATTTGTTAAAAACTTCTTAAAATTTTTTAAAAAGTGAAAAAAGAAAGTGAACACTGACTAGCCTCTCATGTACAAACAAATTTGTAGAACTGGCCATTTGTAAGTCAAAGATCATCTGTGCCTGCCTGCCCCATACTGGGGATCAGATATGTTAAAAGGAAACATTTTAAGATGTCAATTCAAGGGTGAGAAGAGGTCTGGAAATCATATTATGTTGCAAAAAGAGAGCTATTAAGTGGGGCACAGTGACTTTAAAAATGTCAAAGCTGGAGCCAGTGCTATGGCATAGCAGATAAAGCCACCACCTGCAGCGCCGGCCTCCCATATGGGTGCCGGTTCAAGTCCACTTCTGATCCAGCTCTCTGCTATGGCCTGGGGAAGCAGTAGAAGATGACCCAAGTGCCTGGGCCCCTGAACTCATGTGCAAGATCTGGAAGAAGCTCCTGGCTCCTGGCTCCTGGCTTTGGATGGGCACAGCTCCAGCCATTGCAGCCAATTGGGGAGGGAACCAGTGGATGGAAGACCTCTCTGCCTCTCCTTCTCTCTGTGTAACTCTGACTTTCAAATAAATAAATAAATCTTTTTAAATGAGATTTATCTATAAAAAAAAGTCAAAGCCATCATTCACATTTTCTGTTTATTGCGTGCTATAGCCTGGATATCACGGGTAGAAGCCACAAAGAGACACATTTCAGAGCAGCAGAAGGATGAGTTTTTCACGTTCTTAGAGCAGTCCAGTCATGAAGTGGGCTGCTTCCCAAAGCTCTGAGCCCTTCTGGTGACACTCATTGGCTCCCATAGGAAGGAGCCTGGTTGTATCAGGTAGTCATAAAGCTCTCATTCCAGCTTTTGAAGGTGATGACATTTCATTCCAGGACTAAGGCCTGAAATCAGGTGCCTCTTTATAAAGCTGAGGAGAAGCACAAATACCTAAACAAAGTCAGACTTCCCCTTGGTGTGATGGAGATAGGTCAAAAACTCCAAAAGACTACAGTACAGAGGAAGGCCAAATGGAAAGCAAAACAGACAGACAATTCAATAGCTAAGGAAATGGTCTTTTTCTCCAGCCTATTTTAGCGTTTATAGCCCTTGTCCCAGTGGAATATTTATGAGCGTATCTCCATGGATAAAAGGAATTTAAAGATTGTTTACGGTTCATGGATAAAAGGAATTTAAAGATAATTTTTGCTGCAAAATTTTTTTTGAAATCCATACATAGCTACACACACACACACACATACACACACAGAGTACATGTTTTCTATGTGTTTTTGAAGAGTCCTCATATAATAACATCTAAGGAAAGACATTTTTCCCAGTGCTGCCTGGGCCCTGTGCTATCCAGAGGAAGCAATTAGAGTCACTAGACATATGAGTTGTACTTTTAGGAATCTGAGAAGACTATGTGCTGTGGACACATTTCATTTATGAAGAGCTAACTAAGCAGTTTCCAGTGTTTAAAGCAGTAAGTTTCTCTAGGAATGTCATGAACTGGAGAATACTGTTTTGATCTGCACTCTATAGTTGGAAGGAAAATAGAAATAGGACCCACACAGGACACACTTGAAAAGTGTTGTTTTGCCTTGTGGGAACCAGGGCTCAAATGTACCCAAGAGGCATGGCTGAAGGTAGCCACCAGTCTCCTTTCTCCACCCTCTTTCTACATAATGCTTGCCTGTCCTCTAAATAAGTGAAACAATTATTTAAAGAATGTTGGTTTGAAGGGAAGCCAAGTTATGAACCTACTTCAATACTTTATGTCTCTGTCTTGACCCCATTGTTGCCATAAACTTCATATAACCTATTACATATTTTTTCTTCCCTATTTATTTCCATAGTTTCCATGGAAAACATTGGCGAACAAGGTAAAATATGTTTTTGTTATAGAAATAAAATTTTTAAGTGGTTTGAAGAAAGCCACATTGTATCCATTTAGATTGGTTTTGATTAATGAATTATTCTCTTGAGTTTGTAGAGACAAAGTAGGGCTAAAAGCATCTAATTTCTCTAAGTCTCAAGACTGAATTCTTTCAGACAGTTGGCAACAGTTTCTACCTTGAAATGGCTGGAATTGTGCCCAAGATTTCTGTGGTTTTCAGGTACAGAGTTATTAATAGTTTTCTACTTAACTCGGATTACCCCACAACCAATTCACCCACATAATTCATGAAAAATAGCATTGTTGTAGTCATCTCACACTTACTTAATGTTCTTATTGAGATAACTAAAAAATTTAATTGTTCTAAATATGAGTATCATATTTTTAGAATTGAAAATTGATGTTAAAATTTTAAAATTCCGGCCAGCGCCGTGGCTCAATAGGCTAATCCTCTGCCTGTGGCGCCGGCACACCGGGTTCTAGTCCTGGTCTGGGCGCCGGATTCTGTCCCGGTTGCCCCTCTTCCAGGACAGCTCTCTGCTGTGGCCTGGGAGTGCAGTGGAGGATGGCCCAAGTTCCTGGGCCCTGCACCCACATGGGAGACCAGGAGAAGCACCTGGCTCCTGGCTTCAGATCAGCACGGTGCGCCGGCCGCAGCGCGCCGGCCACAGCAGCCATTGGAGGGTGAACCAATGGCAAAAAGAAAGACCTTTCTCTCTGTCTCTCTCTCTCACTGTCCACTCTGCCTGTCAAAAAAAAATTTTTTTAAATGCCAAAATGCTATATTTTATTCTGTATCTTACAGAATTAGTTGTATATTAATGCGCTGTTCCAAATGAATCAGTATCACTGTATAAAAGTATTTTAAATATGTATAGGATTTTAAAACTTTGTTTTAAACACCACACAAAGTGTATTTATATGCATTATCTGGAAAAAGGATTATTTGTCACTGTTGTTCCATGCAATAAATAAGACAGTTGCATTCTGATAGAGGAAATCACTCTTTTTCATGTGATCTCTGTTTAAATATGTTGTCATTATGACGGCCAGCAGCTTTGAGTATAGCTAACCAAGTTAGCACACAGTTCTCAAACAGGAACTGCTTTTGCTTTCCATGTCAGTAAAACAGAGTTCTTAAAGCCTGAATGTTTTACCATTTGATTGATGTTGTGTTTACTCTGTTAAGTTGCCTTCATGACTGCTTTATTTTTACAGCTCAGGAAAGTCCTTCCCAGCCATTTTGCCAATAGATGGGCATGTATGTATAGGTGGAAGGGTTTTATTAGTGGTATTAGACACAATATTTCAGCTAGGGCTATTTTATAAAAAAAAAAAAAACTGTCAGCTTTAGGCATATATTCAGTGAGTTGTGCTTATTCTGATAGGATATAAATTAACTTTCATAATTTGTTATTTTGGTGATTTGGTTATTTTAGGACAATAACTTTACTTGTGAGTGCTATGATTTCAGTTGGTATTTGCATATTGCAATGATAATTATGTTTCTCTCCTTCTAGTTGTGTGCTTGTTGGCTTATCATCTACTTTTCGCGATGTTTGTCTGGTCATACTGGAAAACTATCTTTACATTACCAATGAATCCTTCAAAAGAAGTAAGTTGAAATAGTCACAGTTATCTTAAAGATAGAAATCAATAATACTGATACTGATAACTTATGAATTAATTGTATTCTTTTCATTAATGTTGCAAACTTTTGAGTATAGTGACTGTTTAAAAAATAATGTCTGTTAAATACTTACTTTCATTTGCTAGCTACTGTTTTTGCATCAGATGAGTATTATATTTGCAATATTAAATCTGTCATGCATTCCATTTCTACAAGAGTCAGACATTAGGGTGGATGAATATATGTATGTATGTATGGATGGATAAAAAAGAGTTAGAAGGCAGATACAATTCCACTGTAATATTAAAGGTGTATTAGTTGGCAGTCTGCCATCAGAAACAACACAATAATGGTTTAATTAATTCCTGCATTCAATACGTGTATAGCTTACCCATTGCTTCCAGGAATCTAGACTCCTATTTTGTTGCTCTGTAAGTGTAGCCTTCATTCCCAAGGATACTTATAGTTCCAGCCATCGTATCTACATTCTAGACACAAAGTCAGAGAAAATTAGGAAGATGAGGAGAAATGAATGCCATTTCCTTTACAGAGACTTTCTAAAATTGCTGACATTATTTCCACTAACATTTGGAACTTTTTTCATGGCCACATTGACTCACATGGAAGGTCTATTCTTGATGGCCATGTTAGCCACTGTAGAAAGGAATAGTGGTTATCTGGGAGCAACCAGGCATCTCTGCTACAGAGATGTTACACAGAGTGATAGAATTACACTGCATTTGAAAAAAATATTGTAAATAGAATGATATGGATAAATGTGTCTTACTCACTTTTGTATGCATTGCACTTTTTCAGTATTTTTGTTGAATTGAAATGAAACTTTGGTACAAATAGATATAGTTTTAATAGGCCAAGTTTAAAAAAAGAACCACTGTAGATTGGCATCATTGTAAATTGTTTCTTGAAATATAGCTGTGGTCATAAAGGCAAATAAATATGCTATTTGACCTGAGAAAGGATATTAAAAAGAAAACCAAAGATATTTGCACAGAATTAATGGTATGTCTGGCCTGGAATGCTTTATATATTGCTGTTTCCAGACTACTTTTTCTTCTCTCCTTTTTCCTCTCTCTCAGCTTATTCTCTTCTTTTCCATCGTCTTGCTTACCCCCATAATGGCCTTAGTTTCGGTTTAAGGAAACATGCTGACTTCACATTCTTCATGTCTCTGTTCAGGTGGTAACTTACCATAGAGGTTTCTAGGACACTATCTGTAAAACAGCAAACCCTCTGCTCTTGGCTTTCCCCATACCTTACCTTGCTGTTTTGTTTACATAGCATTTACCATCCTGTAAAACACTACACATTCATTTGTTCATTAGTTTTTTAAGTACTATCACTAGAATGTACTTTCTGTAAGAGCAGGACTTTATCTGCTTTGTTCATTACTTTATCAGAAAAGTACTCAATAAGTTGTTAAATGGTTGAAGGGAACTAGGAAAGAATCTATAGAAACCTGGTGGAGATGGAAGTTTATGTTTGTAGCTTTGATGAGAAGTTGAGGTGACTTCTGATTTCTTCCTAAAGATGATATAAAAGGCCATCAGCTGTGAATGAAAAGGGAGGTGAGTTGAACGGGACTGAGGAAAATAGAGGTTTGAACTAGTGGTTTTATGAAGTGGAAAAATAAAATATAGAAGTAGAAGAAATAGCATGGTAATGAAGCAGCAGTCAAAACTGAGGACAGTGAATGTATAATTATACTGCCCTTATTTGTTGGTTAAGAATCTTAGGTTATTCTATTAACAAAAAGCAAAAATTTTATAAATAAAGTGAGCTACTTCTTTAATCATCTAGTAGCAAGAGACCCCTGACTTGTAAGATGAGTTTCTAGGACTTAAATTGACAGTAAAGTACTCTCAGGTTCTAAAAATTTTTGAAAAGTGGGGCTGAAAGGTAGGAAAGATACTGCAATAAATAGATGAATATTTTCTTATCACTTTTGAGGGAAGATGAAAAATCTGGAACATATGAATATGTTTACCTTTTTCATGGGAGAATTGTTAAGTTGATAGTAGCTTTTCAATTCACAAGATGTTTCTCTCAATATAAAAGTAATTTAATGGCACCAAACTGTATTTTTAAATAGGTACTAGGCAAAAAGAAAAAAATTATGTCACACTGATTCAACCACTGCACAGTTTGTATTTCTTTCTAGTTATTTTTGTAGTCAAATTCTTTCTGTTCCATGTTTTTCACAAAATAGTGCATCATTGGTATATTGATATTTTTAACAGATTGCTATTTTTAATAACAGCATAATATTCTCACTGAAACATGCAAAACTTTAATCACATCCTAACTTGGATTTTCAGACTAATCTAAATAGTTTATACATAGAACTTTAAACATATTTTGGGTTATATCCTTAATACAAATTCTCAGAAGTAGAATTACTAGATCAGTGAAATTTAAGTCACTTGCTGAGTTGGTTCCCAAAAGGACTGTAGCAATTATGATTCTACCAGTTTTATCAGACCCTTGGCATTCTGTGTTGTTATGAAGAAAATGCTCAGAGGCAATTTAATAGGCAAAAATACTTTTATGTTTTAATTGCGATATTTTGGATGGAAGTAAAATTTTGGTTATTTTTGTTTTAGGTGAAAAGCAACTTGCAAAAAAGGAGATACAGTTCTGTATTTAGCACAAAAACAATATTTGAGCCCAGATCTTGGTTTCTTTTTTTTTTTTTTTTTTTTGAGATTTATTTATTTATTTGAAAGGCACAGTTACAGAGAGGCAGAGTCAGAGGCAGGGAGAAAGAGATCTTCCATTTGCTGGTTCATTCCCCATATCTGGAGCTGGGCTGATCTGAAGCCAGGAGCCAGGAGCTTCTTGTGGGTCTCCCACATGGGTGCAGGGGCCCAAGCACTTGGGCCATCTTCCACTGCTTTCCCAGGCCATAGCAGAGAGTCAGGTCGGAAGTGGAGCAGCCCAGTTTCCAACCAGTGCCCATATGGGATGCCTGCACTGCAGGTGGTGGCTTTACCCCCCAGATCTTGGTTTCTAATCACATTCTCCAATAAAAGGAAGGCTTCTTGGAGATATGACTGGTTCTAGGACTATGGCAAGAAATACTGAAGATGAGCCTGGAGCATCTTACAGTGCCAGAAAGTGCTCAGAAAACATTGATGGGTGTATATCAAAGGGATACAGGAGCCAACTGAAGGAGTTTTCCATAACTAAAGCAGGAATGATTTTAGCAACAAAACAAGGAAAACAGGGATAGTTTATAATCTGTAGTTTTAAATACACAGTGGCTAGCACTGTGGCAGAGCAGGTAAAGCGGCCACCTGCAGTGCTGGCATCCCATATAGGTGCTGGTTCAAGTCCTGGCTGCTCCACTTCCGATCCAGCTCTCTGCTATGGCCTGGGAAAGCAGTAGAAGATGGGCCACATCCTTGGGTCCCTGCACCTGTGTGGAAGACCTGGAGGAAGCTCCTGGCTCTTGGCTTCAGATCTTCCAAGCTCTGGTCACTGTAGCCATTTGGGAGTGAACCAGCAGATGGAAGACCTCTCTCTCTGTCTCCCTGCCTCTCTCTCTCTCTCTTCCTTCCTCTCTCTCTCTCTGCCTCTGTTCCTCTGTAACTCTACCTTTCAAATAAATAAATAAGTCTTTAAAAAAATAAAATAAATATACATGAGTTGATTGATATATGTAAATGATAGAGTGAATAATGAAAAGAGAAAAATCTCTTCAAGAAGAATTCCAAATAATTTATTATTATCACACTTTCAAGGAAGGGGGCAGGGAGACATGAATCACCCATTCACGTGGGTGGCAGGAACCCAGTTACTTGAGCCATCACAGCCTGTACTTGTAGAAAGTTGAAGTCAGGAACTGAAGCCAGGCACCCAGCTCAGGCACCCTGATGTGGGACGTTTGCATTTTAACCACTAGGTAAATGCCCACTCTATTTATACATTTATTAACAGAAACGTTAAACATATTAGGGAGTTTTCCAGTTCTAGCATTCCATAGAACTTTATCTCAGTGACAAGGATTCAGAACTTAGTTTAGAAAGGATAAAAAGACAATGTTCGGGGTTGGCATTGTGACACAGTGGGTTAAGTGCTGCCTGCAGTGTGGTCATCCCTTATGGGCACCAGTTTGAGTCCCGGCTGCCTCACTTCTGATTCAGCTCCCGGTAATGTGCCTCAGAAAGCAACAGAGGATGGCTAAGTCCTTGGGCCCCTGCACCTATGTAGGTGACACGGATGGAGCTCCTGGCTCCTCACTTGGCTTGGCCCAACTCCAGCTGTTGTGGCCATTTGAGGGAATAAGCTAGCAGATGGAAGATCTCTCTCTCTTCCTCCTCTCTCACTAACCCTGCCTTTCAAATAAATAAATAAATCTTTTTTTTAATGTTAATACTTTTAACCCACATAACTGTTGGTTTTTTACTAGATTAACTTACAATGCCAAGTTTTTAATTAATTTTAGAAATGGGAGTCACAGCTCTGCAAATGGAAGGTGGACTAGGTTATAAAATAACTTTGTCTTTGCTATGCTGTGACCTGACCTAGTCTTACTAGTATCTTCTCATTTGTCCGTTTTGCATGCTGTTGATGTGCCAGGGCTTGACCCCTTCCCTTGTAGAGTTAAATGCTTACAGGACAGAAAGGTAAACAGCAGATGGGCCAAAAAAATAATTTCAGGTTGTGATAGGTAGCACAGAGAAAGCACAGGTGGGCCTGATGCACAGTGTCATGGGGGGAAAGGACAGAATTGTCAGGGTTTCCCCCCCAGAAAAAAAAGTCACGGCTGTCCTTTGAGAAAATGACGCTCAGGCAGAAAGCTGCAAGGTGTGGAGAAGCCAGCTGTGGAAAGGATGTGAAGAATGGCATATCAGGCAGAGAAATCAGCTTGTGGAAGGTTGATAGGTACTTCCTTGGGAGCCGTGTATTGACTATTACAACATCATTGACTGTTCATCTTTTTATATTGAATAAATGTTCCAAACAGCATACACAGTTCTATTACAATCATCAGTGCTCGTCTGTGTCAGTGTTTTTCTCTTCCTTCAAAACATCTCGGAGCACCTTTTAAATTTTAAACCAGTGTCATCTTACATGGTATCCAAACTAGAATTTGTTAAGCATTTATTTATTTGAAAGGTAGAGAGAGAGAGAGAGAGCGAGCGAGCGCGCGCGCGCGAGAGAAGATTAATGAGATATTTACTCCCCAAATGGCTGAAACAGCTGGCGGTGGGCCAGGCTGAAGCCAGGAGCCAGGAACTCCAACCTGGTCTCCCACATGGGTGGCAAGAATTCCAGTACTTGAGCCATGGCACATCTCAAATGTATAAGCAGGAAGCTGGGTGGAAGCACAGTATCCAGGACAGGAACAGGCATTCTGATATGGAATGCAGGTGTCCAAGCGGCAGCTGAACTGCTGCACCACAGTGCCTGCCACTGACCTAGAATTTTATGTATGAAAGAAAATCTGGTAAACTGGTATGGTTGCATTTGGTAGATCAGTGGATAATTTGAATTTTATTTGTTTTTTGTTTATTTTAGGTTTATTTATTTATTTGAAGGGCAGAATTACACAGAGGGAGGCACACACACATGCGCACACACACATACACAAACACACGCACACAGATCTTACATCACTGGTTCACTCACCAAATGGCTGCAACAGCTAGAGCCAGGCCAGGCCAAAGCCAAGAGCCTGGAACTCCATCCAGGTCTTCCACATGGGTGGCAGGGGCCTACTACTACTACTACTACTACTACTACTACTGTCCCAGGCACCATAGCAGGGAGCTATATCAGAAGTGGAGCATCTGGGACTCTATCTGGCACTCACATGAAATGCTGGTGTCGTAGGTGATAGCTTAACCCATCGCACCACAATACCAGTCCTCTGAATTTTTCTTTCTGAGTTCTTGAACTCTGTTGTTAATATCTGAAGGGGTGATAACATTTTCATTCCAACAGCTTTCCATTAAAGTTTTTATTTTTCAGAGTAACTTTGAAACCAGTGGAATGAATGCTACATCTTCATTATCCAGTTGGAAGTTTGCTATCTGTTGGACACATGTTCCCAAGCATATTTTTAATTCCAAGCTTTTAGATCTCCTGCTACTCCCACTCAGCCTCTAGTAACAGGCTTGAAGGCCCTTTTCTGGGCTTCCACATTCAGCACTGCTCATGCCCATGCCCATCAACATTTATATATTCTAGCCATCAGAAAAATTATGCAAATATATTTAGACTTTCAACTGAAGATTTAAGGTAATAAGCTAGTAAAGAGCAACTTATAGAATGTATCGGCCTTCATAAATATGACTTTCATGTATTTTTTATTTATGTTCATTTTGAAAAAGGACTGGTTAATGTGATTTGAATCCCTTTGCTGTGAACTTGTAACAGGAAGACTAATTAATCCACAGAATACTTTTCTAGATATCTGTAACACACTATACCTATAAATTTAATGCT
Organism: Oryctolagus cuniculus; assembly: GCF_964237555.1. Classification (NCBI taxonomy): domain Eukaryota; kingdom Metazoa; phylum Chordata; class Mammalia; order Lagomorpha; family Leporidae; genus Oryctolagus; species Oryctolagus cuniculus. Next base: position 73,288,176 of record NC_091433.1, on the reverse strand, counting down.
AGTAAATTTGCTATACTAATTTATGATATATATGTCATGTAAATTATCTTTTGTTAAAAGAAAATTGTACATTTAATGTGTAAATACTTTATTTTTTCTCAAAATAAGCTATTAAATCAGATAATTAATAACATTAATATTTGTGAACCATATACTAGAGTTTAAGAGGTATTATAATCTGTTTCCCCAGATGTCTGTATCTTACCATAGAATTGCTAGACATTAGTGATTTTTTAAAAAAAGCTTAGGGAGGGAACTGACATTGTAGCACAGTGGGCTAATCCTCCACGTATATTGCCAGTATCCCATTGATGCTGGTTTGAGCACCGGTTTGAGTCCCAGCTCCCTGCTAATGTGCCTGGGAAAACAGCAGAAGATAGCTCAATGCTTGGGTCCCTGCCACCCACATGGGAGACCAAGATGGAGTTCCTAGCTCCTGGCTTCAGCATATTCCACCTTGGCTATTAGAGCCATTTCGGGAGGAAACCAGCAGATCAAAGATTCTCTCTCTTTCTCTGTAAGTCTGCCTTTCAAATAAATAAACAAGTGATTTTTTTTAAAGAGGGACAGACATTTGGCACAGCAGTTAAAATGCTACTCGAGACACCAACATCCCATATAGGAGAGTCTGGATTCAAGTTCTGGTTCTTTTTCCAATTCCAACTTCTTGCTGATGTGTACCTTGGGAGGTAGCAGGTAATGGCTCAAGTACCTGGTTTGCTACCACCCATATGGGAGACCTGGATTGTGTGCATGTGTGTATTTAAGATTTATTTATTTATTGAAAAGGCAGATTTAGAGAGAGAGAGAGAAGGAGAGACAAAGAAAGAGATCTTCCATCTATTGCCCAGATGGCCACAATGGCCAGTGCTGGGCCAGGCTGAAACCCAGAGCCAGGAGCTTCTTCCAAGCCTCTGTCATGGGTGCAGGGGCCCAAAGACTTGGGCCATCCTCTGCTGCTCTCCCAGACACAGTATCAGGGAGCTGCATTGGAAGTGGAGCAGCTGGGACTCAAGTCAATGCCCATGTGGGATGCCAGCACTGCAGGCAATTGCCCAACTCACTGTGCCATGGCGCCAGCCCCTGGATTGTGTTCTGGCTTCTGGCTTCAGCCTGGACTGGCCCAACCTGGCATTGTGGTTATTAGGGGAGTGAACCAGTGGATTGAATCTCTCCCTCTCTCTGTCTCTCTCTCTGTCTTTGCTTTTAAGATAAAGAAAATAAATAATCAAACAAATGTGGAAATCATGTTACTGCTTTTCAGACAATATGCCAGTAAGATCTAGAATGTGACAAAATGGAAAACTTTTTATTTTGCCCTCTTGGATATGAAATTTTACTGTGCTATTATATGAAGAATTTTATGGTAATTTTAAAATTATTTACATTTGAAGACTGAAGATTTGTTTTTATGTATGAATCAATAGAACTCTCAACCTCTAAACAAATTTTAAACTTTTATTCTCCATCGATTAGGATTTAGATTCAAGTAACATGATTTAATTTGCATCAAAATGTTCTTTTTTCCTTTCATTGAAATATTTGAATCACTTAAAGCTTTTTTAAATGGTAAAATATTTCATACATACAAAAAAGTCAATAGACTACACAATGTAAATAATAATAAAATGAAACTGCCTAGATAATCACCCAGCTAATATGTGACACTATGTATGTTTTCCATATCTCCTCTGTACTTCACTGTTGTATTTCCATGTACTCCTCAAGAAGCACCATCTGGGGGCCAGCTTGATGGTACAGTGGGTGAAGCCACTGCCTGTGATGCTGGCTTCCCATATGAGCACCAGTCCAGTCCTGGATGCTCTGCTTCCTATCCAGCTTCCTGGTAGTGTGCCTGGGAAAGCAGAGGAAGATGGCCCAACTTCTTGGGTCCCTGCCACCCACATGGGAGACCAGTGTGGAGTTCTAGGCTCCTCTCTTAGGTCTTGCACAGACTTGGCTGTTGTGGTAATTTGGGGAGTGAACCAGTGGAAGGAAGTTTTCTTGGTCTCTTCCTCTTTCTCTGTAACTATCTTTCAGATAAATAAAATGAATCTGAAAAAAATAAAATCAACTACTACCCTGCTTTTTATGTTAATTATTCTCTTGTTTTTCAGGTGTCCACACACACACACACACACACACACACGTAAATATATTGTTTAGCTTACTGGTTTATACAGTGAAATCATTCCTTATATTTTCTATGAGATGATTCGTTGTTGAGCAGCATGTTGAGATTCTTTGCCTTGTTGTTCACAGCAGTGATTCTTTAATTGCTAAGTGCCAACAATATCCCGTTATTGTTAAGTGCCAATAATATGTTTAGATATACCAAATCCCAATTTGTGTATCCATTACTCTTTTAAACAAAATTTGTTTTGCATTTAGTTTTTTCACACCTCAAATGATGCTGTGATTATCCTTATACATGTCCCTGGAATACATTTACAGTTCATATGGTACAGCCTTTATAAACTCTGTGTGTGTGTGTGTATGTGTGTGTGTGTGATTGTCAAGCAGAAGGTGAAACAGATTCTAATTTTTCTCAAATAAATTTTTTCTCTAATTAGTTGGGCCAAATTGTCTGAGAAGTAAAATGAATAATTTGTTCCCTTGAGTTCTGGTGAAGAACTCATGCAATGGTTGTCTCTAAGTTAAACTTACACAGTTGAGTAAGAGTATTCATTTGTTTCTACTTTTATTCTTCACGGTACTCAATGAAGTGGTACTCAAACCTCATCTTTTGAGCTGCGTTTCTTACTGAGACATTTTGTCACCGAATATAATTAATAGTTAGAGAGAAGTTTACATTTTACATGAACCTTTACATACTCTGTTATGTTTAAGTTTCACAAATACCTGAGGAAGTGTGTATGCACTCTTATTATACCCTTTTTCTAGATGCATATACTAACACTCTGTGAGGTAAACAGACATGCCCAGATTTCAAACTGTGTTCCCTCTCTGAATATATACACCATTACTATTTTATGAATACCTTTTTCTGGTATATATTGTATTCTATAATAGAGTAGACCAATATCACTCCTTTAAAGACATTGATTAAAATTTAAATGTATTCCACAGTTCCATCTCTCTTATGCAGAGAAAGAATTGTTGGAGAGAGAGCCAAGAGGAGAAGCCCATCAGGAAGTCCTTAGGCGAGCAGCCAGGGATCTTCCCATTTACACCAGGACTATGTCTGGAGGTAAGCTTGATGATAAATGATATGGGATAGCACCCAGGGGAGAGCAGGGTGACTGGGAGAAAGCATGTCTACATAACTGAAACCATCACTTAGTTCTCAGAGTGCTGTGTTATTTGGGTTGCTATTAAATCCTTCCTGTACAGTTTCGTGAGTCAGAATAGAAACATGAATGACACTGGCATAGAGACCTCAGTGAAATCAGAGTGACTAATTCCCTTCTGCCTTCTGAATTGTGACCCACTGAAGATATGAGAATTGTGGACATCTTGATTTGTCATAGCATCAATTTTTAAGGTTATTTGTGTTTATAATTTTCCAAAAAAATTAAATGTGTTTATTTGAGAGTCAGAGACAGGCAGGCAAAGAGCTCCTATTTGCCAGCTCACTCTGTGTGCTACAGTAGGCAGGGCTGGACCATGCTGAAGACAGGGACCTGGAACTTAACCCAGTTCTTCTATGTGGCTAGGAGGGACTTGTGTACTTGAGCCATCACTGCTGCCTTTCAGAATCTTTATTAGCGGAAACTGATTCAGGAGCCAGAGCTGGGTATGGAACTCAGGGACCCTGATGTGGGACATGGGCATGCTGACCAGCATGTTACCTGCTAGGCTAAATGCCCTAAGGTTTAACTGAAGACATTCCTATTTATGTTTAAGGGAGAAATATCTATAATGAGCATAAAATTTAAAATTTTACATGTATTTTTCATCGATTTAATACAGTAGCTGTAAATTTTTAAGATTTAAGTGTTAGTACAATTTCTTTACTCATCTTTAAAATTTATATTAATTTATTTGACCAGTGCAGTTAATTAATCTCTTTCTTGGGTAAAACTTTTTAAAATATTTCCTTTTGTATTTGAAAGGAAGAGAAAATGGGGGATTGAGAGAGAATGAGAGATTTGCTGGTTCCCATCCCAAATGCCTGCAACAGCAGAGCTAGGCCAGGCCAATGCCAGGGGCCTGGAAGTCTATCTGTGTCTTGTCCATGGGTTCAAGGGACAGGGACCTAAGTAGCTGGGCCATCATCTGCTGCCTCCCAGGATGCATTAACAGGCAGCTGGATTGGAAGTAGAGGAGCTAGGATTTGACCTGGCACTCCCATATAAGATGTAGGTGTATCAAGCAGCAGTTTAATCAGTTTAAGATAATTTAACCTCTCTCTCTCTCATTACACAGTTATCTTAAGAATAATCATACTTTGATTATTGATATTTGCCCACCAAATTTATCCCAAAATTTTATGACTTTAGACCTGTACTGCCCATTAAGGTAACTACTAGCTCCATGAAGCCATAGAACTAAATATGAGTAGTCCAGGAATTAGCATTTAGCCTAGTGGTTAAGATGCCTGCATTCCAAGTGAAGTACCTGGGTTTAATTCCAGGATCTGGTTCTGGATTCCAGCTCCTGCCAGTGCAGACACAGGGAGGCACTGGTGATGGCCTCATGCAAGAGAGCTGGATTGTGTTCTAGGCTCCTGGATTTGAACCTGACCCAGACCCAGCTCTGTGGCATTTGAACAATGAAACAACAGATGGGAGTGTCCTTTACTTGTATGCATGTTCACTTGCTTTCTCTCTCTCTCTTCCTGTTGAAAAAACATTTTTTAAATAAAAAACTATATGACAATACCAAATTAAATATGCTTTAAGTGTAAACTACACAACTGGTTTCAATGACTTAGCATGAAAAAGAATGCAAACTCTTATTAGTATTTAATATTATTTATATTTAATTCTAACTCTAGAATCCTAATTGAATCTAAGTCTCACAAACGATTTTTATCTTGTTTGTTGTTGCTCTTCTAGTAATCAGATGGCATCTTGATTTCATATTGTACCACTGGTTCTATCCCAGAAAGAGAAGTACTTATGTATATTTATATTATTTACCCTGTAAGCCTAAACAAATATTGAGGAAATTTAAGCCTGCTAAGAATAAGTTACTGCCTCATTTTCCAAAGCTAGTGACACTACAGAGTACAAAAACCTAGTTTTATTCCTAGACTAGTGCTTATCTACTGTTTCTCAAAACAATTTTAAATTATGTAAGTAATATGAATAAATTCTCAAGAGATCCAAAAATGACAATTAAAATAAAATTCTACCTTGACTGCTGGAAGTTTTTTTTTTTTTTTAATCTTTTATTTAATGAGTACGACTCATGTGTTACAATGGCTTCCCCCCCCATACCGTCCCTCCCACCCACAACCCTCCCCTTTCCCACTCCCTCTCCCCTTCCATTCACATCAAGATTCATTTTCGATTATCTTAATATACAGAAGATCAGCTTAGTATACCTTAAGTAAGTATTTCAACAGTTTGCTCCCACACAGAAACATAAAGTGAAAAATAATAGATGATTTTTTTTTTAATAATGATGAAATCAGATCAGACCTATTGTCATGTTTAATCCCAGTGAGAGTCAAGTTGGGAATTGATAATTTCTTTCTTTCTTTTTTTTTTTTTTTTTTTTTTTACAGAAGATCAGTTTAGTGTACATTAAGTAAAGATTTCAGTCGTTTGCACCCCCATAGAAACACAAAGTGAAATATACTGTTTGAGTACTCGTTATAGCATTAAGCCTCAGTGTACAGCACGTTAAGGACAGAGATCCTACATGAGGAGTAAGTGCACAGTGACTCCTGTTGTTGACTTTACCAATTGACACTCCTGTTTATGGCATCAGTAATCTCCCTATGCACCAGTTATGAGTTTCCAAGGCTATGGAAGCCCCTTGAGTTCTCCGACTCTTATCTTGTTTAGACACGGTCATAGTCAAAGTGGAGGTTCTCTCCTCCCTTCAGAGAAAGGCACCTCCCTCTTTGAAGACCTGTTCTTTCCACTGGGATCTCACTCACAGAGATCTTTTTGCCAGAGTGTCTTGGCTTTCCATGCCTGAAATACTCTCATGGGCTTTTCAGCCAGATCCGAGTGACTGCTGGAAGTTTTAAAATGATATTCAAATCATTCCTTTTAAATTGCAGTGGGATGATTTTAATTGAACATAATATGGCACTTGTGTTTTTTATTTTAAAAAGTTTGTTTATGAAAAACTATGAAAAAAACTGTTTCTAAATTGTTCGGATTTCCATAAAATAGAGATAATCAGCATGCAGAGAGAATCTAGCATTCCCCACAGAAACTCACCTGGGTATTTTTGTGACCAAACTCATGTTGCCCATTAAAGGCAGTCACTAGCCTGTCATAGCTGCTGAGCACTTAAAATGAGGATGTACATGTGAAATATATAATGGGACTCAAAGACCTTGTATGACAAAATAAGGTAAAATGTGGCATTAATATTTTATAATGATTATATATTGAATGCTATTTTGGATACATGAAGCAGTGTAAGATATGTCATTAAACATTATCTTTTCCTGTTTCATTTGACTTCTTTTAATATACCAGAAGAGAATTTAGAAGTACACCCATAGCTCACTTGTTCTGAACAGCACTGCCTTAGACTAACACTTGGCATGGACCATGGTACCTTGGAGCTTCAGATGGAATGTGCCCGGGAGGCTCCTTCATTCAGGAAATAAGCAGCCATTGCTGTTCATATCTGCGATTTCTGCAAGAGGAAGTGGCAACAAATAATTAAAACCTATTTTCATGTTGAAAACAACTCCATACAGGCCTGTTGTTTAAAAAGAACTCATTTTAGTCTCAGTCTATTCCAGCTGTCCCTTTTTCGAGGATTATGAGATTAGCTAATACAGCATTCATAATGATTTGTTGCAAATAATATAAACAATTCTGCAGCACTTTAAATTAATTAGTTGTAAGAATTCACAATGAGGATTCCAAGATGGTAGAGTAGAGAGGGAACTTAAGGCTCCAGTCTAAAAGAAAGTTTAAAAAAAATAAAAGGTAGAGTACAATCTTAGGGAAGAGTTAGGGAGAAAACCGCAGAGGAAACTCTATGCAAATTAGGGACACTGTGGATCTACGTGGAGGTTGTGGATGCACACAACACAGAACCCCAGAAGCTAGCCTTGGAGAATTCTCAGCATTCTCCTCAGCACTAGCTTTGGAGAATGAAGCGAGACCAGACTGCAGCAGCCCAAACCACTGGCAGTAAAGCTGTGAGAAGAGCCTGGCTTGGAGCCCTGTTGGGGACAGTGTGCCAGCCTATAGGAAAAAGCTGGGTCCATGTTTCTCTCTCCCTGATCACCTAGCACTGGTGTCCTGTAACTAACTGAGAGAGGGCAAGCGCCATTTTGGACATATGTAACAGTTGCACCAGCTTGTATCCACACAAGCTGGAACTTGAGTCTGGCTGGGACAACTGACAGGGGGGTGGGTTCTCGTGACTGTGGAACCCTTGTCTGCCAGGACTATGAAAACACTGTGGCTGTGTGGGAGGGCTCAAAGGTGGGTGCGGCTATGTCTTTGGGCAGTCTCTGTGGGTGGCTCCACATGCTCAGTTCTCACTGTTTTCCTGGTGAGGGTCGTTGCTGTGGGATCCCTGCTCACACTGAGGACTGCATGGCTCCTTTGTGTGGTTCTTGTGGCAGTGCAGATGAATATTGTATCCACTGGGGCCAGCGCCCAGGCATTGTTCTCCTTGGAGGAGAGGAGGTAAGCGTGAGGCTACATCAACAGGCCTTTCCTCTGATGAGAGAGAGAGAGAGAGAGAGAGAGAGAGAGAGAGATATTCAACATGCTCAGCTTGGATGTCACCTTGGATATTCCCCTCACCCTGGAACACTGAACAGAGCTCCCAGGCCACACCCAACACGTGCCTCTGGGTATCCACTAAAAGAGTAGACACTTGACTAAGCCACAGAGACCTAGTCCAAAGATAAAAGATATCACAGGGGGAACAGGTCAGCAAAAAGCTCCACAAATGCCTAACAATAAATGCAGCAATTCAAGAAAGATAACATGATGCCCCTAAAGCAACACAGCACTTCAGTACTAGAAAGTGAAGATGAAGAGATTGAAGAAATGCCAGAAATGGAATTTAAAAAATTGATTATAGGATTACTTAGAAGTATTCAGAAGCAAATCCATACATGACATGAATGAAAATTTTTAACATGAAATTGAGATTTTAAAGAGAAACCAGAATAAAATTCTGGAAATGAAGAATTCAGTAGATCAAATAAAAACGTGGTGGAAAGCCTTAACAACAGACTTGGTGTGGTAGAAGAAAAATATCTGAGTTAGAAGACAAATCTCTGGAAATGTGGGCCTACAAGAGCTCCTAATCAAGGAATTTGACTTCAAAAGAGTATCAAGGAAGAGTTCCCCAAATAAGTGACTTTCAAGCTGTTGTGTGAAAACTGTGTTATTATAAGTGACACTGACAAAGAGCATGAAAGGATGTCATGGAACAGCATGAAAGAAGAAATTAAAAAACAAATACTGTTGGAGATTTATGGGATACTATCAAGTGACCCAACATACAGGTCTTAGGAAGACATGGAAACAAAGATTGGACTAGAAGGTCTTTTTAGTGAAATAATTACAGAAGACATCCCTAATTTGAAGAAAGAAAGGAAGGTCCAAGTACAGGAAGCACATAGAATCCTGATAGGCAAGTCCGGAAAAGATCCTCACTACGACACATTGTAGTCCAACTCTCCACAGTAAAACATAAAGAAAAGATTCTAAAATATGCACAAGAAAAACACTGGATTACTTTCAGAGGCTCTCCAATTAGACTAACTGCTGACTTCTCATAAGAAACCCTACAGGCTAGGAGAGAATGGCAAGATATATTCCAAGTCTTAAGAGAAAAATCTGTCAAACCAGAATACTGTATCCTGCAAAGCTTTCATTTATGAATGAAAGTGAAATTAATACCTTCCATAACAAACAGAAATTCAAAGAATTTGTCACCACTCAAACAGCCTTAGAGAAGATGCTTAGGGATGTGCTACACACAGAAACACAGGAACACGTTCATCACTGTGAAAAAAGGTAAACGCAGAATCACCCAGTAAAAGTATAGAGGAAATCCAAAGTAAACAGTAGGAATATTTATGTGAAAAATGACAGGGGAAAGTCATTACTTATCAATAGTTACCTTGAATGTAAATGACCTCAACTCTCTAGTTAAAAGATACAGATGGCTGAAGATGGCCCACAAGAAACACATCTCACCAACAAAGATACACGCAGACAAAGTAGAAGGATGGAAAAAGATAATCCATGCTAACAGAAACCAAAAAAGAGCTGGTACAGCCATCCTAATATCAGACAAAATAGACTTTAACACAAAGACTGTTAAAAGAGACAAAGAAGGGCACTATGTAATGATTAAGGGGTTCATTCAACAAGATGTGACTATAATAAAAGTATATACATCTAATTACAGGGCATCTGGCTATTTAAAACAAATGTTAATGGATCTAAAGGGAGACTTAGACTCCAATACAATAGTAATGGAGGACAATACCCCACTTTCAGCAATGGACAGATCAACCAGACAGAAAATCAGCTAAAAAACAGAGGTATGAAGCAAGACCCTTACCTTATGCTTTACATAAAAATTTACTCATAATTGATCAAAGACCTAATTCTATGATCTGATAACATAAAATTGTTAGAGAGCATTGGGCAAACCCTGCAAGACATTGGCAAAGACAAAAATTCTTGGAAAAGACTCCAGAGGCACCAGTAATCAAAGCCAAAATTGACAAATGGGAGTACATCAAATTGAGAAGCTTCTGCACTGCAAAAGAAACACTCAGAAGGGAGGCGGAGCCAAGATGGCGGAATAGTGAGGGTGCACACTGATAGTCTGGGAAAAGATAGTTTAATAAAAGTGGAGTTACTGTAGTCTCAGGCAAAGGCTTGGGAAAAAATTGCAGAGGAAACTCTTCCGGATCTAGTGGATGTGACACGGAGGACCTACGGGGAGAGCAAGGACACCCGCAGCACGGAAGCCAAGGTACAGAAGCCAAGCCGCGGAGTCTGCGCGCCAGTGCTGGAAGGGGAGGTGAGACAAAAACCTCGGTAACCCTAGTCATTGGCAGGGAAAGGCAGAAAGAGCCTAGAGGAAACGAGGCTTGAAGCCCCACTGGGGAAAGTTCACCAGGCTGACTGGAGGAGAGAAAAAAAACGAATAAATAAGGGGAACTGGCACGGACACGAGCCTCTCTCTCCACTCACTTTACAAAGCCAAGCAAGACAAAGAGCAGGTGCCATTTTGTACATACGTAAAGTGGTGCCTGCCATCAGCCAAGCAGAAAAACCTTACTCTGGTGGGGAGAAATAGCTGGAGTTTAGAACCTAGTGAAAGTGTGGAGCTAATGAACTGAGACTGTGAAAATCTGAGGGGGGGGGGGGCGAGAGAACTCACCGAGTACACAAACTTGGTAACTTGGCAACCAGGTGAGAGACTGTGGAGAAATTGGAGACCACACTGAGGGCTGCATAGATCATTTGTGTCATCCTTGGGGTAGAGCAGACTAATACCCACAGGGGCCAGATTTCATACATCAACTACCCTCAATTCCACTCAGCTGTGTGTAATTACTTCCCTTCTAAGTCAAAAAAAAAAAAAGAGAGAGAGAGAGAGAGAGAGTGAGCCAGAGCGAGAGAGGGAACAACCTGGGTGAGTCACCTTTGGCACACCCTTAACCTTGAAGAACCAAACAGAGCTCTCTGGCCACACCCATCACAGCCTCTAAGGATCCATTAAAAGCAGACAGTCCACTTAATCTAGAGTCATAGTATAAGGAGAAAAACCACTACAGCAAAGAAACCAAAGAATATCTCCACAATGCCAAACAACAAACACAGAAACCGAGGTAACAAAAGCAAGGAAGACACTATGACGCCCCCAAATGAACAAGACACCCCAATTCAAGATTATGAAGATGATGAGATAGAAGAAATGCAAGAAACAGATCTCAAAAGATTGATAAGAACATTAAGAAGTTCTCAAAAACAAATTCTTGAACTACAGAAATCCTTACTGGACAGGATAGAAAATCTCTACTGTGAAAATGAAATATTAAGGAGGAATCAAAATGAAATGAAGCAACTAGTAGAACATGAAACTGTGATAGTGACAAGAAATCATAATGAAATGAAGAATTCAATAGATCAAATGACAAACACATTAGAGAGCCTTAAAAACAGAATGAGTGGCCGGTGCCACAGCTCACTAGGCTAATCCTCCACCTGTGGCGCCGGCACACCGGGTTCTAGTCCCGGTCGGGGCACCAGATTCTGTACCAGTTGCCCCTCTTCCAGGCCAGCTCTCTGCTGTGGCCAGGGAGTGCAGTGGAGGATGGCCCAAGTACTTGGGCCCTGCACGCCATGGGAGACCAGGAGAAGTACCTGGCTCCTGCCTTCGGATCAGCGCGGTGCACTGGCCACAGTGCGCTGGCCGTGGTGGCCATTGGAGGGTGAACCAATGGCAAAAGGAAGACCTTTCTCTCTGTCTCTCTCTCTCTCTCACTGACAACTCTGCTTGTAAAAAAAAAAAAAACAAAAACAAAAACAGAATGAGTGAAACAGAAGAGAGAATATCAGACTTGGAAGACAGAGAACAGGAAAGTATACAGTCAAACCAAAGAAAAGAAGAGGAAATTAGAAATCTGAAAAATATTGTTGGGAATCTACAGGATACTATTAAAAAAACCAACAATCGGGTTCTAGGACTTCCTTAAGGCATGGAGAGGTAGAAAGGATTAGAAGGCCTTATTAGTGAGATACTAGCAGAAAATTTCCCAGGTTTGGAGTAGGACAGAGATATCCTAGTACAGGAAGCTCATAGAACCCCTAATAAACATAACCAAAAGAGATCCTCACCACCACACGTTGTAATCAAACTCACCACAGTGAAACACAAAGAAAAGATCCTAAAATGTGCAAGAGAGAAACGTCAGATTACTCTCAGAGGATCTCCAATCAGACTCACAGCATACTTCTCATCAGAAACCCTACAGGCTAGGAGGGAATGGTGAGATACAGCCCAGGTACTAAGAGAGAAAAACTGCCAGCCCAAAATATTATATCCTGCAAAGCTCTCATTTGTAAATGAAGGTGAAATACCTTTCATAGGAAACAGAAATTGAAAGAGTTTGTCGCCACTCATCCAGCCCTGCAAAAGATGCTTAAAGATGTACTACACACAGAAACACAGAAACATGACCATCAATATGAAAGAAGGTAAAGGAAGAAAACATACCAGTAAAAGATCATAGGAAGCTCAAAGTATATACTAGAAAATATCTTTGGGAAAATGGCAGGGCAAAGTCACTACTTATCATTAGTCACATTGAACGTTAATGGACTCAACTCTCCAGTTAAAAGGCACAGACTGGCTGAATGGATTAAGGAACAAAACCCATCTATTTGCTGCTTACAAGAAACACATCTTTCCAACAAGATGCATGCCGACTGAAAGTGAAAGGTTGGAAAAAGATATTCCATGCCAACAGAAATGAAAAAAGCAGGTGTAGCCATATTAATATCAGACAAGATAAACTTTAACACAAAAACTGTTGAGAGAGACAAAGAGGGGCACTATATAATGATTAAGGGTTCAATTCAACAGGAAGATGTAACTATTATAAATGTATATGCACCTAATTACAGGGCACCGGTTTATTTAAAAGGTATGTTAAGGGACTTAAAGGGAGACTTAGATTCCAATACAGTAGTACTGGGACACTTCAATACTCCACTCTCAGAAACAGACAGATCAACCAGACAGAAGATCAACAAGGAAACAGCAGATTTAATCGACACTATTGCCCAAATGGATCTAACAGATATCTACAGAACTTTCAATCCTACATATAAAGACTTTACATTCTTCTCAGCAGTGCATGGAACCTTCTCTAGGATTGATCACATACTAGGCCATAAAGCAAGTCTCAGCAAATTCAAAAGAATTGGAATCATACGATGCAGCTTCTCAGACCACAGAGGAATGAAGGTGTAAATTAGCAACTCAGGAATCCCTAGAGAGTATGCAAACACATGGAGACTGAACAACATGCTCCTGAATGAACACTGAGTCATAGAAGAAATCAAAAGAGAAATCAAAAACTTTCTGGAAGTAAATGAGGATAATAACACAACATATCAAAACTTATGGGATACAGCAAAAGTAGTGTTGAGAGGAAAGTTTATATCAATAGGTGCCCACATCAAAAAATTGGAAAGGCACCAAATAAATGAGCTTTTAATGCATCTCAATGATCTAGAAAAACTGCAGCAAACCAGACCCAAATCTAGTAGGAGAAGAGAAATAGCTAAAATCAGAGAAGAAATCAACAGGATTGAATCCAAAAAAACATTACAAAAAATCAGCCAAGCGAAGAGTTGATTTTTTGAGAAAATGAATAAAATTGACACACCATTGGCTCCACTACCTAAAAAAAGAAGACAGAAGACCCAAATCAATAAAATCAGAGATGAAAAAGGAAACGTAACAACAGACACCACAGAAATAAAAAGAATCATCAGAAATTACTACAAAGAGTTGTATGGCAGCAAACAGGGAAATCTATCAGAAATGGATAGATTCCTGGACACATGCAATTTACCTAAATTGAATCATGAAGACATAGAAAACCTAAATAGACCCATAACTGAGAAAGAAATTGAAACAGTAATAAAGGCCCTCCCAACAAAAAAAAGCCCAGGATCAGATGGATTCACTGCTGAATTCTACCAGACATTTAAAGAAGAACTAACTCCATTCTTCTCAAACTATTCAGAACAATCGAAGAAGAGGGAATCCTCCCAAATTCTTTCTATGAAGCCAGCATCACCTTAATCCCTAATCCAGAGAAAGATGCAGCACTGAAAGAAAATTATAGACCAATATCCCTGATGAACATAGATGCAAAAATCCTCAATAAAATTCTTGCCAATAGAATACAACAACACATCAGAAAAATCATCCACCCATACCAAGTGGGATTTATCCTTGGTATGCAGGGGTGGTTCAGTATTTGCAAATCAATCAATGTGATACACCACAGTAACAAACTGCAGGAGAAAAACCATATGATTACCTCAATAGAAGCAGAGAAAGCATTCGATAAAATTCAACACCCTTTCACAATGAAAACTCTAAGCAAATTGGGTATAGAAGGAACATTCCGCAATACAATCAAAGCAATTTATGAAAAACCACGGCCAGCATCCTATTGAATGGGGAAAAGCTGGAAGCATTTCCACTGAGATCTGGTACCAGACAGGGATGCCCACTCTCACAACTGCTATTCAATATAGCTCTGGAAGTTTTAGCCAGAGCCATCAGGCCAGAAAAAGAAATGAAAGGGATACAAATTGGGAAGGAAGAACTCAAACTATCCCTCTTTGCAGACTATATGATTCTTTATTTAGGGGACCCAAAGAACTCTACTAAGAGACTATTGGAACTCATAGAAGAGTTGGGCAAAGTAGCAGGATATAAAATCAGTTCACAAAAAATCAACAGCCTTTGTATACACAAGCAATGCCATGGCTGAGAAAGAACTGCTAAGATCAATCCCATTCACAATAGCTATAAAAACAATCAAATACCTTGGAATAAACTTAACCAAGGACGTTAAAGATCTCTACGATGAAAATTACAAAACCTTAAAGAAAGAAATAGAAGGGGATACCAAAAAATGGAAAAATCTTCCATGCTCATGGATTGGAAGAGTCAACATCATCAAAATGTTCATTCTCCCAAAAGCAATTTACAGATTCAATGCGATACCAATCAAGATACCAAAGACATTCTTCTCAGATCTAGAAAAAATGCTGAAATTCATATGGAGACACAGGAGACCTCGAATAGCTAAAGCAATCTTGTACAACAAAAACAAAGCTGGAGGCATCACAATACCAGATTTTAGGACATACTACAGGGCAGTTGTAATCAAAACAGCATGTTACTGGTACACAAACAGATGGATAGACCAAAGGAACAGAGTAGAAACACCAGAAATCAACCCAAACATCTACAGCCAACTTATATTTGATCAAGGATCTAAAACCAATCCCTGGAGTAAGGACAGTCTATTCAATAAATTGTGCTGGGAAAATTGGATTTCCACGTGCAGAAGCATGAAGCAAGACCCTTACCTTACACCTTACACAAAAATCCACTCAACATGGATTAAAGACCTAAATCTACAACCCAACACCATCAAATTATTAGAGAACATTGGAGAAACCCTTCAAGATATTGGCACAGGCAAAGACTTCCTGGAAAAGACCCTAGAGGCGCAGGTAGTCAAAGCCAAAATTAACAATTGCGATTGCATCAAATTGAGAAGTTTCTGTACTGCAAAAGAAACAGGTGAGTGAAGAGGCAACCGACAGAATGGGAAAAATTTGCAAAATATGCTACAGATAAAGGATCTACAAAGAGATCAAGAAACTCTACAACAACAAAACAAACAACCCACTTAAAAGATGAGCCAAGGACCTCAATAGACATTTTTCAAAAGAGGAAATCCAAATGGCCAACAGGCACATGAAAAAATGTTCAAGGTCGCTAGCAATCAGGGAAATGCAAATAAAACCACAATGAGGTTTCACCTCACCCTGGTGAGAATGGCTCACATTCAGAATTCTACCAACAACAGATGCTGGTGAGGATGTGGGGAAAAAGGGACACTAACCCACTGTTGGTGGGAATGTAAACTGGTCAAGCCACTATGGAAGTCAGTCTGGAGATTCCTCAGAAACCTGAATATAACCCTAGCATACAACCCAGCTATCCCACTCCTTGGAATTTACCCAAACGAAATTAAATTGGCAAACAAAAAAGCAGTCTGCACCTTAATGTTTATTGCAGCTCAATTCACGGTAGTTAAGACCTGGAACCAACCTAAATGCTCATCAACAGTAGACTGGATAAAGAAATTATGGGATATGTACTCTACAGAATACTATACAGCAGTAAAAAACAATGAAATCTGGTCATTTGCAACAAAATGCAGTAATCTGGAAAACATTATGCTGAATGAAATAAGCCAGTCCCAGAGGGACAAATATCATATGTTCTCCCTGATCTGTGACAACTTACCGAACACCAAAAAGGAAACCTGTTGAAGTGAAATGGACACTGTGAGAAACGGTGACTTGATCAGCAATTGCCCTGACTGTTGATAAACAACTTAATACTTTATCCCTCCTAGTATTTTTTTGTTTGTTCTGCTTAATACTATTGGTTGAATTCTGTAATTAATACAGTTATTCTTAAGTGTTGAAAGTTAACTGAAAAGTGATCCCTGTTAATTATAAGAGTGGGAATAAGAGAGGGAAGAGATGTACAATTTGGGACATGCTCAAGCTGACTTGCCCCAAACGGTAAAGTTAGAAACATACCAGGGGATTCCAATTCAATCCCATCAAGGTGGCATGTACCAATGCCATCTCACTAGTCTAAGTGATCAATTTCTGTTCACAATTGATCATAACGATTGGACTAAGAGTCAAAGGGATCACATAAACAAGACTAGTGTCTGAAAATACTAACCGATATAACAAAAAATGGAGAGAACAATCCAACATGGGAAGCGGGATACACAGCAGACTCATAGAATGACGGATGCCCTAAACAGCACTCTGGCCTCAGAATCAGCCCTTAAGGCATTCGGATCTGGCTGAAAAGCCCATGAGAGTATTTTAGGCATGGAAAGCCAAGACACTCTGTCAAAAAAAAAAAAAAAACCTAAATGAAAGATCTCTGTGAGTGAGATCCCAGTGGAAAGAATAGGTCATTAAAGAAGGAGGTTCCTTTCTCTGAAGGGAGGAGAGAACTTCCATTTTGACTATGACCTTGTCTAAATATGATCAGAGTTGGTGAACTCAAAAGGCTTCCATAGCCTTAGCCTTGGCAACTCATGACTGGAGCTAGGGAGATTACTGATTCCATAAACAAGAGTGTCAATTTGTTAAGTCAACAACAGGAGTCGCTGTGCACTTACTCCTTATGTAGGATCTCTGAACTTAATGTGCTGTACATTGTAATTTAATGCTATAACTAGTACTCAAACAGTATTTTTAACTTTGTGTTTCTATGTGGGTGCAAACTGTTGAAATCTTTACTTAATATATACTAAACTGATCTTCTGTATATAAAGAAAATTGAAAATGAATCTTGATGTGAATGGAAGGGGAGAGGGAGCGGGAAAGGGGAGGTTTGCAGGTGGGAGGGAAGTTATGTGGGGGAAGCCATTGTAATCCATAAGTTGTACTTTGGAAATTTATATTCATTAAATAAATGGTAAAAAAAAAGTAAATAAATATTGTTGCAAAAATAAAAAAAGAAACACTCAGAAAAGAGGCAACTGACAGAATAGGCGAAAATATTTATAAACTACGCAACTGATAAAGATTAATATCCAGAATATATACAAAGCTCAATAAACTCAACAACAACAAAACAAACAACCCAGTTATGAAAAGGGCAAAGGACTTAAACAGACATTTTCAAAAGAGGAAATCCAAATGGCCTGCAGACACATGAAAAAATCCTCAGGATCCCTAGCCTAAAGGGAAATGCAAATCAAAACTACAATGAGCTTTCACCTCAACCCAATTAGAATGGCTTTCATACAGAAATCAACAAACAACAAATGGTGGTGAGGATGTGGGGAAAAAGTACCCTAATCCACTGCTGGTGGAAATGTAAACTGGTAAAACCAGTGTGGCAGAGGGTATGGAGATACCTCAGAAATCTGAATATAGACCTACCATATGACCCAATCTTCCCACTCCAGGGAGTTCACCCAAGGGAAATGAAATCAAAATATGAAAGAGTTATCTGTACTCCCATGTTTATTACAGCCCAATTCACAATAGCTAAGATATGGAATCAACCCAGGTGTCCTTTAAGTGAAGACTGGATAAAGAACTTAATGAAATCCTGTCATTTGCAGCAAAATAGATGAAACTGGAAAACATCATACTTAGTGAAATAAGCCAGTTCAAAAGGACAAATACCATATGTTCTACCTGAAGCGTGGTAACTAATAGTTCACCTGAAATGTAATCTATAGAAGTGAAATTGACACTTTGAGATGTGATGATTTTTAACAGCCCTTGTCTCAACTGTGGAACAGTTTTTTTCATACTATTTGTTGAAATCTTTACTTAATAAAGAGTTAATCTTATGTGTGTAAAGTTAATTGTAAATAGATCTTACTGGAAAATAAGAATGAGACTAGGAGAGGGATGAGGGAGAAGTATGGGAGTGTGGGTGGGAGGACAGGTAGGGGGGAAGATCACTATGTTCCTGAAGTTGTATTTATGAAATATGTGAAGTTTTATACCTTAAATAAAAGGTTTCTGGGGACAAAAAAAGAATTCACATTTTTCTATTGGAAGTATTATTCCAGTACTTCTGGACTTGTGTGTCACTCAGTTGAAATGTGAGACCTATCTTAGTTTAAGCAACTAGTAGGTTTTATTTATAAATTTCTAAAGTGTGTTTCTTGATTGTAACCTAGTCACCATGGCAGGGTACAGGAAATAAAGATTTGATTGAAGAAGAAATTGTTTACTTGGATAGAAATGGACACATGTGTACCTTTTGACAGCCTTATTGTAACTATTGACAGTTGAGAACACCTTAGAAAAAATTGCTCCAGATTTTCTTCATGGGCAGTTTCTCCAGAGAACTGAGGCTGCAAACAGTCATCCCACTTTTGTATTTCAACTGAGTCATATATCTTATTTTTACCAAATTTAAATTCAGTATATTCAACTCATTATTAAATCCAAGACTGAGTGGAGCTTTCTGTTCCTAGCCATCCGCTACTGTGACAGATGCCAACTTATAAAACCAGATCGCTGCCATCACTGTTCTGTCTGCGATAAGTAAGGACACCTTTTTACTTCTAAAATGCCTGTGTGATAGTGGGCTTTCCCTTGTTAAGTTTCTTTCTCTCTGTTTTCCAGATGATCTTCTTTTCTATTTAAATGTGCTTCTCTAGGCTTTCTTTGGGAATATAATTGATACAACCACTTTAATTAATTAATAGCAGTGTGGCTTAGGGCCACAATCCATTGTCCCTTTCTCCCCAGATTCACTATTTATTTATTTATTTATCTATTTATTTATTTATTTTGACAGGCAGAGTAGACAGTGAGAGAGAGAGAGAGACAGAGAGAAAGGTCTTCCTTTTGCCGTTGGTTCACCTTCCAATGGCCACCGCGGCCGGCGCACTGCAACTGGTGCATCGCACTGATCCGAAGCCAGGAGCCAGTTGCTTCTACTGGTCTCCCATGGGGCGCAGGGCCCAAGGACTTGGGCCATCCTCCACTGCACTCCCAGGCCATAGCAGAGGGCTGGCCTGGAAGAGGGGCAACCGGGACGGAATCCGGCACCCCGAGCAGGACTAGAACCTGGTTTGCCGGTGCCGCAGGCGGAGGATTAGCCTGTTGAGCTGTGGCGCTGGCCCAGATTCACTCTTATGTACATGGTTTTTAGCAGTTCTGACTTCAGCTAGTTCAATTGAGCAAATACTCCACTTCTTTTATGAGAGTTTTTATCTTTATAAAGATAACTTAGTTGAGCTCATGACACATGTTGTTTTGTCTTTAATATACTGCAAGGAAGCTACTACTTTCCTTAAGGATTGATACTAATGGAAAAGCCTTCTTCAGGCTTTCTGTACATCCATTAACATTTTGCATTTTCTTTAACATAAGTGAGTTACATAGTAATAATTATATAAATTTGTTTTTAATAAAATGAGTTGATTTGCATCTTAAAACATGTATATTTTGAATTTCAAGTTCTATTGTTATAACTAGAATTGCGTGTAGTGCTTATTTTTTTAAGGATTTGTTTTTATTTATTTGAAATGCAGAATTAGAGAGAGAGAGACAAAGAGATTCCATCCACAGGTTCTTTCCTCAAATGGTTGCAGTAGCTGGGGCTGGGCCAGGCCAAGGCCAGGATCTAGGAACTCCATCCTAGAGTTTGCCACATGGGTGGCACAAGGGTGACAGGGACCCAGGTACTTGGGCCGTCTTCTGCTGGTTTCCCAGGCTCATTAGCTGGGAGCTGGGTCTGAAGTGGAGCAATGAATCAACCAGGACTTCAGCCAGCACCAGTTTGGGATGTTGGTGTTGCAAGTTGGGGCTTAACCTGCTGCACTACAACACTGACCCTCTAGTGTTTATTTTAGGTAAGAACTTTGCTGTTCAGCTTTCGGTTAGGTAACTAACTTTGTGATACTTTGTTTGCCCTAGGCCTTTGAAATAAGCATGCTTTATGTATTCTCTTTATAATTTAATATGATTAAAATTTTGAGGATGTTCAGTTTTGTGTTGTTTTGGTTTTAGATGTATTTTGAAGATGGATCATCATTGCCCATGGTGAGTATAGCTGTATAGTTAAACAGGTCACTTATGTGTTGAAATCTTTTTGTAAATGCAGTATTACATTAGCAAACTTATGAGATACTTCCAAGCTTACCTTCTACTATTTCTTTCATTAGCTCAAAGAGCTTTTATTCAGTAGAATTCCCATGAAGTAATTTTAAAATTAGTAGGTTAACAGTATGAAAGTGAATTTTGCAGGTTTGCTCAAGAACAAAGGGTTTTCTATATATGCACTTGGAAAAACTCTAAAAGACCTTCCAGAAATACACATATGCATGTAATATATAAATTTTATACAGTACCTCACTGGAAATTTCTAAGGAAGAGTTAAATCATCTGCAGTTTTAATAATTTATTTTAACTATAATTTATTTTAACTAAAACGTAACATTTAAAAGGGTGATGGAAAGTTTACAGCATTTTAGATCTTTCACCAGTACACCTCTTCCTTTTCTTCTCCTAAAGTGTCACTACTATAAGAATGTGGGTCTTTCTTTTTAAAAAAGAAATACATAGGTGATTTTCCTTATTTATTTTTACTTATTTTGAAAGAATTACATAGACAGAAGGAGAGATAGAGAAAGAGTTCTTCCATCCATGGTTCACTCCCCAGATGGCCTCAAGGGCCAGGGCTGGGCCAGGCCAAGGCCAGGAAACTGGAGCTTTATCTGGGTCCCCCATGTGGGTGCAGGGGCCCAAATGCTTGGGCCATATTCTGCTGTTTTTCACAGGCCATTACTAGAGAGCTGGATCAGAAGTGGAGCAGCTGGTGCATGTCTGCTTTACCTGCTATGCCACAATGCCAGCTCCAAGAATGTGGTTCTTAAAAAAAGATCTCTGTAATAGCATCCCTTTGTGTACTAGTTGACATTTGCCTTCATCCTTTGGCTCATTCTTTGTTTTCCACCAGCAACTGTTCCTCCCCAGTGTCTGTCAAGTTTTGACAGATCGTACCAAAGAAGTGAAAGGAAGGACGTTTAAGACTTTCTAGAGTTTTTGAACTAAGCTCATTTTGCATCCCTTCATCTGATTTATTGCTGCTCTTGCCCCTGAGCGGCAATGTAAATGATGCTTCTCTGGCCTGCCGCCCTCTGAGCCCTGAACATCCCCTCACAGAAAGCAGGAGCCACACCTCTTTGTGAAGGATTTACATTTCCATGATAAAATATTCACCTGGGGCTAGCTGAATGGAGTGACCATTTTTTGAAGGACTAACATTTATTTGAAAGGCATAGTGAGGAGAGAGAGAGAGAGAGAGAGAGAGAGAGAGAGAGAGAGAGATTGATTCATTCCATCTACTGCTGCAGGCCTGCAGAGCTCACACTAGTCAGAGTGGGGTGAGACCAAAAGCAAGGGCTGAGAAATCAGTCCAGGTCTCCTGTATGGGTGGCAGGAGGCCATCATCTGCTGCCTCCCAAGCACATTGCTGTAGCACAAAGGTGGATTGGAAGCAGAGGAACCAGGATTCAAACCAGCATTCCAATATTTGATGCAGGCATCCCAAATGTGGACTTAATCAGCATTAGCACAATGCCTTCCCTGGCCATTTTATTTTATTTTTAAATTTCAATTAAAATTTTAAGTTACAGAATTTATAGGAATACATAGCTCATCATCCTAAACTCAAAGACTAAGAGATAAACATGCTCTCTCACTGCCCAGCCTGCTTCCCCCTCTCCCAGGGCATCAGTGTTTTGTTAATATGGCACTTTTTAGAATACATGTGTGTGCCTTCCCTCTTGGTGTTTTGTTTTAACACAAATGACTATACTGTTGACTCAAACTGTCCCTCTGGGGTTTTTTTCCCCACTTAATATATTCTGGAAAAGGTTCTGTATCAGTGATTTCAATGTCTCTGCTGTGGCCCGAGAATATTCCTTGAGAACATCCAGGCAATCAATCTCATACTTGTATTTTAACTAAAATATAGTTTTTGCTTTATTGAGTTTTCTATCAGAGAAGTGTTTTTTTTCTTTTAGTGTAAGTTTTTCATTTATCAACTAGTTACAGTTACAGTATTTTCACATGCTTGCCAAAAAGTTAGGTAACACAAATGAAAATAAATAATTTTAGCTTTAGTTAATTGAGTACCCTTTATATTCCAAGGACCAGACAGATAATCTATAACTAACCCCAGTGACTGGAAAATGTAGAAATGAGTTGTCTCATTTTATTTTTTAGGGAAAATATATTTATTTATTTGAAAAGCTGAATGACAGAGACAGGGAGGGAGACAGATATGGAACACTCCTCAAACAACATCCAGGACTGAGGCAAGCCAAAGTCAGGAGCCGGGAGCTCCATTCTGGTCTCCTACATGGGTGGCAGGGACCCAAGTATTTGGGCCATCTTCCTCTGCCTTCCCAAGGTGCATTAGCAGGGAGCTGGATTAGAAGCAGAATAGCCTGGACTGGAACTGAAATGTGGGTTTCACAAAAAGAAACTTAATTTGCCCTGAGCTGTCCCATTTTAAAGGAAGGGGGTCAGGGGTTGGATGAGACTCAGACGAAGTTCATGAGTGGACTCAAAGTCACTTACCATGTTTTTTGGACTTGAAAGACCACATTCTTTCCAGTATATTCAATAAGTTCTTTTTCCACTTTAGACTCAGACAGTAATTACCCTGAAGTGGAGTCCAAGGCTAGCTGTGTGTCAACATTGAACTTCAGAAAATCAGAGGAATGTTAATCTAGACATGCTTGGCTTCTCCATATGGAATTTTCTTGTCTAGATGGAGGATGTGCAGACTTAGAATAAGTCCTTTCCTTTTCACATTGAGTCTACAAAGAAAGCAGTAGGCAGGTAAAACGTCTAACTGAGGGTGTTTTGTTAGGGAAACAGTAAGCTATTATGCAAAATGAATACTGTCACTTCGCTTCTCTAGTAACATACATATCAAAACTCAATGCATATCAAACTCTAAAATACTTGGTCTTTTAATCTGACTTTTTTATTGTGTTTCCTGGCTTAGATATGTCAAATGACTATACTCTAAAGTAAATTTTAAAGTAAGTTAAATTAGATGTTTTAATCTATGATGGAAGTCCTTTTCTATCCATTAAAATGCTGTTTAATATTTAACACAAAAGCTGCTTCATGTAGAAAGAGAAAGTTTTTCTTATCCCTTCCAATTTCCTCCAGTCCACAAGAATCCTTGTTTACAAAGTCTTAGAGACCCCTCACCTTTGTCTGACTCTTCTTTCCTGTTGAAATCAAGCAATATACAAAGGAAATAGTCGGCATCTTTTTGAGACAGAGTACAAATAAAATCGCTTGTACAGAACTATTTCCACTGTCATTTCTTGCCATTATTTCACTCAGATGCACAAAAAAAAGGCAGTATAAGCGATTGGTTCACCTCCCCGCCAGAACCTCTTACACTACAAACTCAACTGTTTTTTTTGGCTTTTTTATAGTTTACTTCTCACATACACGACCCTGAAATTCAAAATTTACTATAACTAATGCTGTTCCCTTTACCATATATATAGATATACATATACACATATATATTTATATTTATGTAGATTGTGAACAGTTTCACTTTAAAAAAATCTAGAGACATGTTCTTTTTATCAAAGTCAATAGAATTGTTTTACCAACATTTGAATGAGAACAAAGACATTTGAGTAAAGGAAACAATATGATGCATACTTTGTGTGTAATAGGTTCATTAAACCAGTTAACAAAGACTTAAATCCAGCCAAGGTATTGGCAGATTCCTGTGGATGTTGTATCACATTTTTACAAGGTCATACAGTAATGCCTTGTCTTTATGAAAAAGAAAAAACCTGAAAGAAAGAAGTATGTCTATAAAATTATTTATATTCATATTTATATTTCTTGACAAGATAGTTTGAAATCTCCATCTCCCAATTTAATGACTTTCAGAATAAGAAGGGAACATTTTTAAATTTCCATATTTGGAATCATAGAACGTAGAGCTTTCAGATATTATCTCAGTTTTATTTTACAGATTAAGAAAGTGAAATGCTGATAGACAATTTAACTTCCTAAGGGCTATGTAACTTAGTGTTAAATGGGCATTATGACTCAGGCTGTCTGGCTCTTGGTCCTATTTCTTTTCTTAAACTTCCCATCTACATGCTTTTGCAAGCTGGTTGCTTCAATGATGGCCTGTACTGGGTTAGTGAAGCTATTTCATCTAATTTGAAAAACTTGAAAGATTTTAATCTAGTTAATTATAGTTGGAAATCAAACCAAAAGGTAACATAGAGGAAGAACTAGTGCATCCCCCTAATCCTCTTGGTCTCTAACAAGCTTAAAGCCTTTGGACAAATGCTTATTTTTATAACTGGATATGAAATCTGGTTACATTTATCATAACTGATTGAAGCAATATTAAATATATTTTTTAAAGTCTAAACACAGAAATTGTTTTTAGGGAATTTTTCCTTTTAAAATTTATTAATATATAGAGAGGATGGATTTCATGAATTCCATAGCCATAATTCCAAAAATGCAATGAAATTTCCCTCCCTCCTTCCCACCAGGTTTTTGATATTTTAATATTTATATCTATTAAGAAATGTTGTGAATTATAATTAAATAAAATACCAGTAACTTTACAGTGAGAGGAAGCTAAATACTGTGTTAAGTCGGGCATGTTGGTTCGTAGACTGGAGATATAAAACTCACTGAGAATGTCTTTGCTTTATTGACAGGGTGAACAATTGTGTTGGATTTTCAAATTATAAATTCTTCCTCCTTTTCTTGGCTTATTCTCTGCTGTACTGCCTTTTTATCGCTGCTACAGACTTACAGTATTTTGTCAAATTTTGGACAGTAAGTCATTACCTTGGTGACGTTTTCCAGTATGAAAATGTGTACCATATAGATTTTCAGTAGACAATTATTGCAGACACTGATTTTGTAGAATTAATTTTTACAAGTCAATCCTCAGTATTCGCAGAGTCTGTGTCTCTTAATTCAACTACTCAATAAAGTGATGTACAACAACCAAAGCAATACTGGCAGAGCTTTTCTGGTCATTTGCAGAGAAGTGCAGAGTAGCGAAAAGTCTACATCGCCTCTTGACATACATTTCCAGTTAATGTCCAAGAAGACAATGCTCTGCCTTCTTGTTTCAGCTCTCAGACTGTAAACAAGTGTGCTTTTCACATTCTAATTAGTGCCATGTGTTTGCAATCTTTGTGCTTTTTTGTGGTGCTGAAGTGCTGTCTAGTGTTTCTAAACACAAGACTGATGTCTTATGGAGGAGCTCTGTGTGTCACAGTTAGCTTCATCCAGGCATGAGACATGTGCTTTTGGCAAAGAGTTCTGCATTAAGGAATCAATAGTACATATTAACTGAAGTATCTTTAATCAGAAACACACATGAACCAAGATTTATCGATTGATCAGTTGACAAAGCTGTGACTAGAGGCTTGTCGGAACCTAACCATGTGTTTTCCCTACAGCTGTGGTTCAGTATTCACAAATTCAGTGTTTCTGGCAACTTTATCAAACATACACTGCGAATAACGAGAACTGACTAGATAAGTTTTTTGAGTACTTAGAAATAGAAGTATTTTCTTTAGGCTATTATATCTCTAAGTCTTGAATTTTTATTAGGTTTCACTTTTTAAGGCTTTAGGTGATGTTTGTTGCTATACTATAACAAGTGTAGGCAAAAATTTAAAGTGGTGTATTTTCAATATCCTTAGATAACTCCTTGTGAATACTCCAAGTTTTAGTAAAAAGCAGTTTATCCCCTGCCAGGATTGCCTTATTATTTTCAATAAATTATCCTTTATTATGATAACATTTTCTGAATTGCTAGATCATTTATGTTAAATCTGAATAAAATTTGATACGAACAGATTGATGAATGCTTACTATATGCAGATGCATTGCTAAGCATAAAGAATCACAGGTGAATGGAATTGATCCCAGCATCCAAGGATACTTGCAAGTGTCTCGCTTGCTGGATAATCCCCAGTGAGTGTCTAGGACAACATTCAGCTCTCTGCTCCTCACTCCTGTGGATGGTTATCATTCCAAACCACACACATATTTGGAAAGGAATCACCGGGGTTTTCACTGTGTGGATCCTGCTGTCGAGAGCTGTCGGTGAGACCCCGTGACCTGTGTCACTCTGACCAATACTACAAGGCATTAAAACACTGTGACCCTCTGTCAGAAGGGCCACCTCCTGGTAGCTCTGTAACTTCACTAAGTGTCCATGGCCAAGCCCTCCAGTATGGTGAGTCTAGGTCTCCTTGAATGTATAAAAGTGAACGTCAAGATGACTTTGCTTTGAGGTGGCCTGTTCAGCCTATGGTTATAATAAGATTTATTTTAGACAGATGTTACGCATTAGAGCTTTTCTTTGCCACTATTATTTAAAATAGCTTAAAGCATTATTGTGAATGTGTTCTATGTATTCTTTTAATGTTATTGTTCATAGTAACATAAAACATTAAGGAAAAGAGTATCTACAAGTGCCAGCTAACGTATTTTCTGTCACTGTAATAAAGCTATTTAAACATTTGTACATTTCTAGCGTGTTAACAAAACATGTTCAAGTAATAAATTTAAAACTATGTTTCATAGATCTTTGCTTCTTAATGTTATAGGTTACAAATATACTTCCATAATTTTCCCATTTTTTGGTTATATAGAATAAGACCAGTATCCCACATTTAATACTTTTTCAAATATATTCATATTCCAGTAAACATTTATTTTAATCTGATAATATATATTTGTGTTTTCCTAACATTTTAATAGAAAGGCATGTATCTTTCTCCATATCTAAATTTAAGAGAAATATTAGGCAAAAATAGATTACTAATTTTCTTATAAAAGTAGGGGACTACTTATCCCTTTGACAACATACTTTTTCTTCCTTTTTTATAGAATGGTCTACCAGATACTCAAGCCAAGTTCCATATTATGTTTCTATTCTTTGCTGCAGCTATGTTTTCTGTCAGCTTATCTTCTCTGTTTGGCTATCATTGTTGGCTAGTCAGCAAAAATAAATCTACATTAGGTGAGTATCCAGTTGTATAGTCATATATATATATATATATCCACTGAAAGTTGTCATGAATAAATGCCAACTTGTTCTGAAAAGATAAAAATCATTTTTATTTCCCACATTTGTTTGTGGGATGTCACTTAAATACATCCAAGTTGACTCATTCCATGTGTTTACTGCTTGTCACTTGTGTTTATATATTATGGTGAGCAAGGGAAAAACAGTACAGTGAGTGGCACAAAAATTAATAGCTAATCATTAAAGTAATTGCAAAATGCAAAGAGCTTTGAAAGAAACAAAGAGGTTACTGAGGTCTGAGAAAAGGACTGGTGATGATGCAGGAGAACCTGTGTAGAACGCTTGGTCAGGGAAGAGGTCACCGCAGCAAAGAAGTACTTGTCCTATGAAGTCAGCGGGGGAAAGAGCTCGAAAATCTTAGAGGAAACAGCATGTTCATACATCCCTCAGTGCTTAGAGTGAAATATATATAGCTGTAAAAGCCTATTTTTAAAAGAAGTCAACCAATTACTTTACATTGTAAGGAACTAGAAAAAGAGGAGCAAAGTAAGCACAAAAACAACAAAAGGAATGTAATAATAAAGATAGCAGATAAAGGAAACAGAAATAAAAAATACAGAGAAATCAATGAAATCAGTACTTGATTCTTAAAAACATCAACAAATTTGAGAAGCCTTGGCTGGGAAGGAAAAAGAAGAAAACACTCATCACAAAAATCATAAATGAAAGTGAAGATAAGGACTAGCATTGTAGCATGACAAGTAAAAGCCTCCTCCTGCAATGCCAACATCCCATATGGGTGCCAATTCAGATCCTGGTTGCTCTACTTCTGATCCAGCTCCCTGCTAATAGCCTGGGGAAAGCAGCAGAAGATGGCTCAAAGTGCTTGTGTCCTGGAAGAAGCTCCTGATTCCTGGGTTCAGCTTGGCCCAGTCCAACCATTGCAGCCATCTGGGGAGTAAAACAGTGGATGAAAGATACCTGTGTGTCTCTCCCTGATTTCTCTCTAACTCCAACTTCCAAATAAATAAATAAGTGGAGACATTGCTATTGACTTCACATAAATAAAAATGATTATAAGAGAATACCACGAAATACTCTACATCCAACATTAGGTAACCTAGATGAAATACACAAATTACTAGGAACACACAAATTACCAAACTGAGAAAAGAAGAAATAGGGGGCTGGTGCTGTGGTATAGCAGGTAAAACCGCTGCCTGCAGTGCCAACATTCCATATGGTTCTAGTCCTAGCTGCTCCTCTTCTGATCCAGCTCTCTGCTATGGTCTGGGAAAGCAGTAGAAGATGACTCAAGTCCTTGGGCCCCTGCACCTGCATGGGAGACCTGGAAGAAGCTCCTGGCTCTTGGCTTCGGATCGGCTCTGCTCTGGCCATTGTGGCCAATTGGAGAGTGAACCAGCGGATGGAATTCTCTCTCCCTCTTTCCCTCTCCCTCCCTCTCTTTCCCCCTCTTTCTCCCTCTCCCTCTCTCCCTCTCCTTCTCTCTCTATGTAACTCTTTCAAATAAATAAATGAATCTTTTAAAAAAATCTACAGCATCATAATTTATGATGAAAACTGAAAGCGTTCTCCCTAAGAAGAGGAGCAAAACAAAGATGTCCCTCTTTATTACCGCTATTCAACAGGACATTTGAAGTTCTAATCACAGCAATTAGTCCAAAAAAGAAATGACAACTATATGTCAGGGCAGTTGATAGCGCAGTACTCCCAAAAGGTTTGCTGTTGATTTTGGTTCATTTAACTCCATTATTTCTAAATATCAGGGATCTTAGTGGATATATTCTTGTGCAATTACTGTATCATCTCTTTTAGAGGCATTCAGGAGTCCAGTATTTCGACATGGAACCGATAAGAATGGATTCAGTTTGGGTTTCAGTAAAAACATGCGACAAGTTTTTGGTGATGAGAAGAAGTACTGGTTGCTACCCATTTTTTCAAGGTACTTTATTGTTAAATTTTTCAGGTTTTAAACTACTGAGAGTAGTCCAGTGAAATAGAATTTCAAGAAAATTCCATTGCTCTGTAATTCTGCATAGAAACTGCGATTTTGAAAGTCTGGCTTTGTGATTTATTATTATATCAGTAAGAAATCAGTTAGCTCATCATGTCCCTAAATGTTAACACTGTGTTGAGGGCCATATTGCCTGTAATACAACATTTTATGCTCTTTGACACCAGCATTTTGACAGTTTAACTGTACTGTCTCTGTTATGATTTACCTGTAAGCTTTTATGTTACAGTCTGGGTGATGGCTGCTCCTTCCCAACTTGCCTTGTTAACCAGGATCCTGAACAACCATCCACTCCTGCAGGACTGAATTCAACAACTAAAAAGTAATACCACGTTGACTTTTTTTCATTTACTTTCACATGATATTTTATCTTCCTGCATCATTTTATTATATGCTCCTTTGTAGAAATAAAAACCTAAAAGCATAATGTAATTTATTATAGTGTCTTGCACCTGGAGGAGGGAGGAACCAGGGTGCTATTGGGGTGAGCTATAGATTTGGAATTTCAGTTATATTTGTAAAATTCTTTCATAATCAAGAGGTGGGTACATAAGTGTTAATTGTCTAGATATTTTGGTTAACTGGAACATATTATGATTTATTTATTTTACTGTAGGAATGAAAATTTTAAAAAAAATCTATGTCAAAATTAGTTTTCTGCTCAATGGACAGGATACAATTCCCCTCTGACTCTCCGTAACTTTTCTCTGAGTGGTAATTGTTAGAGAGAGCAGAGAAACTTTGCTGGACCAGGCTTTTGGAGATCAAATGGAACCCCAGAACCTGCTGCAGCACTGTATTAGCAATGTGCACCTTATCTTTCATCCTCTTTGGAGACTGCCATGCATTATCTGTGGATGGAGAGGGAAGAGGTCTTGGAAATTCATTTCTTGGAGACTTTTGCTTCTGCTTTAAGCCTATCACAAAATTGAGGAAAGCAACAGAAAAACCTGAAATTGGATCCTAAATTTGCTACTGACAAAAGGCAAAGTTATTCTCAAACTTTTCTTCCTTTTTCCCTATCCATATATCAGTGACTATTTTATTTAATATGTCTTTAAATTGGCATGTAAGCTTATTTTAAAATCAAACTTTATGTCATTGTAAAAAATGAGAAACTAGTATAATTTTCTGTAAAAAGAATATTACTTTAAAAATAAAATTGGCAATGAAATACTGTTGGAAAGTTCTAACTATATTCCTTTATCCTGCTAAAGGAATGGGATTGAGAGCTTTTCTCTATATAAAGTGTAGATTTGACAGAGGTAGAGATCATCATCTTATTGTAATTAAAAGAATGAAAAGACCATGAAGAGAGAACTCTTCTCTCATTGTTGAGTCAATGTTTTCAGTGCATTATTCTTGTGTTCCCCATATTGTCTTGGATACCTCTACCAGTCATCTCGCATCACAAGTGGTTTGAGTTCCATACTTTGAATTCCACTCAACAATAATATCAAGAGTGATCTTAACCTCTTGCAACCTCATTTTGGTGTAAAGTACATTTTGAGAGCAGGAGTGCCTAAGCCATAGGGCTCCCTCTTGTAAAACTATGCATCAGATGCATCTAATGTTCAACTGCTCTTTAAATGGGAATTGCTGGATAAATTTGTATTAATTCTTTCAGATGGGTTGAATACCATCTAATTAAATTTAGTATTCATGGTCAGGGTTAAAAAAATTAACTTAATATGATTGTTATTACCCAGTCCTGAAAACCATCAGTTTCCTGCAAAGCCACTGAGAGAATCCCAAAGCCACCTTCTTACTGACTCTCAGTCTTGGACAGAAAGCAACATAAACCCTGGAAGAGGCAAAGCTGGTAAGGGTGTGTTTGGCTATTTTGTGATTTATTTTCTTTTTTTTTTTAACTTTTATTTAGTAAATATAAATTTCCAAAGTACAGTTTATGGATTACAATGGCTTCCCCCCTCCCATAGCTTCCCTCCCACCCGCAACCCTCCCATCTCCCGATCCCTCTCCCATTCCATTCACATCAAGATTCATTTTCAAAGTGATGAAAAATTCCATTTTATTACCTACAGAACTTTTGTTACTGTGGAGTCAGACTCCCACTATAAATTTAGAAATATTTTCAAAGAACTTATATTTTTGAGGTACTTAGATCAATAGCTATTAGAAGCACAAAATCACTTTGTGAAGATGGATCTACATTGCTTTTTTTTCTAGCTTAAAGAACCAAATCTGTATCAGTGCACACTAAAAATATGGTAGAAATTTAAAATCTAAAGTATTAAAAATGAAAACTGCAATCAGTTCAGACAGAAAGTCGAAAAATGCCTTCTGAAAAGAATCTTAAATTATGCAGTTCTTTTACTGTTCAATTGTTACTGTTCAATTTCACAGTGTCAGTAAAGTGATTTCATAATTACCATAACTTCAGCTACCCCTGACTTCTTCATATCTCAATCATACTTCTCTTGTTATAATGTTGATTTTAATATTTATTTATTTATTTAGTCAATGTAGATTAATAGCACAGAACAAGCAAGGCTTTGAAGTTAGACCTGATTTCAAATCCCAATTTGGGCACCCACTAGTGTGTTATATTTGTTAAATTATCTAACCCCTTTCAGACTTAGCTTATACATATTTAAAATGCTATTTCTCAGGATTGCAAGGACTAAGCAAAATAATTTAATGATACAAGTGGTGTGTCTTTGTACATGTGATGTCCCTGTAAATGAGGACAAAACCATACTTCTATGACTGACACACTGTTAGCCAGAAAATAGCCAGATTGACTAATTTAATTCATTGCATCTTTTCTTTTTAACTTCTAGTCTTTAAAGTCTTGTACTGCCTGACTTTGGTTCATTGCACATGAAAATGTTTATTGACTTATTTGAAATTTAGTGATTGTGAAATACAATTTAGTGTTCCTGAGTAAAAATGATCAGTTATATTCTCCTAAAATAAAAGCTTTCTTTAAAAAGTCATACTTTTAAGAAATATTTGACTGTCAAAGGTCCCCATGACTTGAGAGGAGTATATGTAATTTGGTCTCTCTCTTCATCTTAAAATGTGCCATTTCAGTTTCAAGCCTATATAAAGAACTAGGCATTGCCTAAACAAAAATGGATGACACCTATTTACACTTTGAATCCTTAAAGACAAAAATATGTATGTGTTTGAGAATTAATTGCTAGTGCGTGGGAAAACAACTCCCTCCCTGGCAGAAGGGATTTATACTTCCTTTAAAGTTTTCATTAACCCAGGTTTCTTGATTTTTTATATGCTGTTAATTATTTGTCATGTTATTTTTTCTGTTACTTTATTGAATGAATTGAGAAACTAAAGTTGAAAGGATGATGTTAAGAAGCAAGAAAAACATGAGAAAGGGGAGAGATGAGATGAGAAATAGCTCAAATGTTGGTTTAACAAGAATGAGGCAGATAAATGCAGAATTAGGAAACATTGATTTAAGGTGATGTGAGCAGTGCCATGTTCAATGTGTCTTTCATTGTTTTGCTTCCTGGGTTTATCAAGTATATTTCCCTAACTATTTTTAATAATTTGTGTGGCTTTTTGTAACGTGTGTGATGCTGGTTGTAGCTGACACTGCGTGGTCTGTTGTGTGTTTCTGTATAAGCATTACATAAACACCCATGTACAGGGTGCCTCTGGAAGTATACAGGGGGGATTCATAGATGAATAATCAAGTTTCTGTATTTGTTCAAAAGAAACCCCAAAATGCTAATTTATATTCTTTCTTTAAGGTATGAGCAATCCTGCATTAACCATGGAGAATGAGACTTAATCCTCAAGCAAAATAAATTCATGCTTTATTAAAGTAAGTTTCCTTTTCTTTTCAGGTTTTATATATTTTAACAGTATTTCAGTTTTCTTAGAGCAAATAGTCTCCATGAACATTATTATTTATTTTTTAATAACTCTTTTTAGGTGTCTTTCCTGATCTGTGGGATCATACTACTTATTCTTGGGGCTCTGGACATAGATGTAGCTTTAATATTAACTTGTATCCAGATGAACACCATAAATTATAACATTAAGTTGATGATAAAAATCATTTTTATAGTAATGCATTAAAAGGCAGGGATTGGTCCTAGAATATTGAATTTTACATGAAAATTATCTTGCATTTAGTGGATTATTTTTTTTCAACTTTCACTATGTTTAATGGTGATATCTTCAACTCTACATTAGTAGTATTTCACTGGGTCCAAGTACAAAAAAATTCTGTTGTGTCAGCACAAACCACACTCATCCCCAATTTTGTTTTAAAGGTTTATCTATTTGAAAGTTACTGAATCAAAGAGGGATAGGGAGGGAAAGAGATCTTTCATCTGCTGGTTTACTCCCAAAATGACCGCAAGAGCTGGGGCTGGGCCAATGCTGAAGCCAGGAACCTGGAACACCCTCCTAGTTTCCCACATGCATGGCAGGGCCCTAAACACTTGGGCCATCATCTGCTACCTTCGCACGTGTGTTAGCAGGGAGTTGGATCAGAAGCAGAGGGGCCAGGACTCAGACCTGTATTCTCATAATCAGATGCCAGTGTCACAGGCAGTGCCTTAACCTGCTGCACCACTGCACCAGCTCACATCCCCAGTTTTGGTCACAGTAGGACCTCACAGCATGTGTTAACCTTAAAATAATGGGTGTTTTAAGTAATTTTTTCAACCTGTAGTCCCAAATCAATTTCTTTAAAACATAATTTATGGGGCTGGCACTGTGGAATAGCAGGTAAAGCCGCCACTTGCAGTGCTGGCATCCCATATGGGCACCAGTTCAAATCCCGGCTACAGCACTTCCGATCCAGCTCTCTGCTATGGCCTGGGAAAGCAATAGAAGATGGTCCAAGTCCTTGGGTCCCTGCACCCGCATGGGAGACCTGGAAGTCTCCTGGATCCTGGCTTAGGATCGGTGCAGCTCCAGCCATTGTGGCCAATTTGGGAGTGAAGCAGCGGATAAAAGACTCTCTCTCTCTGCCTCTCCTTCTCTCTGTGTAACTCTGACTTTCAAATAAATAAATCTTTTAAAAAAACATAATTTATTATAGATCTACAGTCAATAAAAGGGTACAAAAAGGAGTCCCAATTGGAACAAAGCCATAAATATCTAAACAAACAACTCTGTGTTACAATAAACATAATGTAAAGAGTTAAACATCAGGGCCAGTGCTGTCAGTATGGCTTTGTTAAGCTTCCACCTGTGATGCTGGCATCCCACATGTCAGTGCATGTTTGAATCCTGGCTGCTCTGCTTTTGATCCAGCTCTCTGCTAATGCACCTGGGAAAGCAGTGGAAGATGCCACCCATGGGGAAACCCAGTTAAAGATCTTGGCTTCTGACTTTGGCCTAGCCTAGCCCTTGCTGTCGCTGCCATTTGGGGGAGTGAATCAGAGGATGGAAGATCTTTCTCTGTCTCTCTCTGTCTCTGTGTAACTCTGCATTTCAAATAAATAAGTCAGTTTTTTTAGAGTTGAACATTAAGGCTATCAAAATAACTACAAAATTGTAATCCAGCATTCCAAATTCTAAGAGAAGTAAGAGATTAGCATCTAAAACAAAATAATGTGTGTCAAATTGTTCTTGGCTATGTGGATTTTTATGATTGCTTTGTTTCGCTTTTGATGAATAGCCATCTGATACCAGCAAAATGTTATTTGCCAGTTGACTACTGTTTTGCTTTTGGGAAGACCATGATCAGCTCTGAATACATACTGGTTCAGATCATAACCATGGTTAGGAAAATGAAAATTTATACTTAATGTGGTTAAATAGCAGAGACATGATTATATATTTTTTTATGTTTATTAAGGTTTATTTATTTACTTGAGAGGCAGAGTTACAGACAGAGAGAGAGACACAGAGAGACATCTTCCATCCAATGGTTCAATCCCCACTTGACTGCAATGGCCAGAGCTGGGCTGATCCAAAGCCCAGGAGCTTCTTCCAGATCTCCCATGTGGGTGTAGGGGCCCAAGCACTTGGGCCATCTTCTACTGCTTTCCCAGGCCATCAGCAAGGAGCTGGATTGGAAATGGAGCAGCTGGGACTGGAACTACTACCCATATGGGATACTGGCACCACAGTCAGATGCTTAACCTATTATGCCATAACACTAGCCCGAGACATGAATATATTTCTAGAAATAATTTTTAGTGTGTAGCTGTAGGTATACAGTGATGAACCACTAGCCAATACCACAAATAAAGTATTTTTTAGACTGTAGTTCTGTGAAACATAAAATTTCAAATGATTTTTCTCAGTATTTTGGGTCATTAGTTATAATTAACAGTTGTGAGGTCAGTGCTTTTAGAAATGTTTGGTGTTAAATGTTGCACAGGATAATACTGTATGTAAGTCTCTACCCTTCCTAGTATTTTGACAGAAGACCACTGTAGCCTTTGTTCATTGCTGTCTGCTTGATTTTATTATATTTGAGTATATGATTAATATATCATAATATTCATAATAACCACATGGCAAATGAACCAGCTGTGCTGACATAAAATTATAAAACATAAAAAAGACAGATTTTCTGTGGCAATATTTATGTGGACATAACCAGTAGCAATAAAATGCTTTGTTTTTTGAGTAAAATTCTTCTCCAAGGTAGATAATATATCCTAGATTTTTAAAAGTGTTTTCTGCCTTACATTTCAGATTTGCATATTTATGTTGAATAATAATCTGATATTAATGTGTCTCATTTGACTGTATTACTAAATGATAACTTCATATTATTTTCTCCTCTTTTTGAACTATCTTGGTAAATTATCTCTGGCCTTTATAGAAAATATTTCTTAATTCAGTATAGCTTCCAGATAGTTATAATGTACCTACACCCAAAGTAGCGCTGAAAAGTAGATTAATTTAGCATCCCCAACTGTCCTGTCATATATTGTAAAATACTATGCTTACATACACATGAAGTTTCATAGTTTTTTTCCCTAAATCTCCCTTCTAATTTAGTTAGCCTGCCTAAACTGGAGTAGGCCTCAGATAAATGTAGAACAGAGAATCCTGCCACACAAACCAACGGCACTGGCATCCCTAGACATGCAGATTCTTGGGCCTTGCCCTAAATTTACTGAATGAGGATTTGCATTTTTCATTTTTTGATATATGTACATTAAATTCTGAGAAGCTTTGGTCTAGAGTTCTATATTCAAGAACACATTGAGCTTTATAATTTATTTGCATAAGGGATGCTATTATAACAAACAATGAATGAGTTGGTTGGTTTTGGGTCTTTTAAATGGGTGACACAATAGTTTGTTTTTGTTTCATTTCAAGGTATCGATGCTGTACGTGGATGAAAGAGGCTCCCATATGAAGGCACCATTTGGATATGCAGAATATGAGTTGATTGCAAGTTGTTACTTAAAACATAACACACTTTTGATCCAATATACAGTGTTATAAATAAGAGATTCTTATTAAATATTAAAATTAATTATGATTTATGAATAAAAGAGGAAGTATCTTCTATCAAAAACTTGGCCTAAATTCATGGGCAGTTTTCACCTAAATAATGTACAGTTTATTTCTTAAAATCCTCATTGATCATCTGATTTTTTTTATTTCAAAAATTGAGACTGTTAAGATATTGTTTCAGATTTAAAAGATTTCATGTCACGTTATAATGTGCTTGATTTGTAAAATCTATGTTACCATTAAGAAGGTAGAGGAAATAAACCAGACTTCTTTTGCTTTTTCCTTCTGATAGGAAATGAGCCTCAGACTTAATGACCTGTCATAGCTATGACTTCATTACAAAGTCCAAATGGCCTGTACTTGAAGATCACCATCCATTTTTATCAGACTTTAATCTACTTCTAGACTTTGCTCCCCATTGGATAATAAGTATGAACACTGAAGCTGGAGCTTTCTGATCAAGCAAATGGCTAGAACACATTTCTAAGAATGAATCCAATGTTCTTACAAAATAATTTTATATCAAACATTTTTCATCTTTTCTGATTTTCGTAATTGGAGGGAAATCTGCAATGTTATTAAGATTGACTTCTGATACACTTTTATGGGCTTAGGTTTTTACAAACATCTTTTTAGGTCATTTCTCCTATTGAATTTAGTAAAAGCATTGAACTTCTGTTAAGAATTCCTTTTGGGTCAATAGATTCTCCCTCTAGTAATATCTCTATTATTTGTCCTGTTAATCCAGTGGTATCTATATTATCTTTGTGTCTTCTCATCAAAACTATGACAGTAAAAGTATGTTTCCTGAAGTACCTATCAAGATTAAATTATGCAAATCATTAAACAAAAATCATATTGTTTTGGAAATTTAGTTCAGTATGAACTAAATGGCATGCTATTTGAAAATTTAGTTTAAGATAATAAGATGTTTTTGTTGATGCCAAAATGTTTGGCTTCACTAAATATACCAAGAAGCTCTTGTGCCTTGTATGCACTATTTACAAAAAAAAGTATTATTTTTTATTTGAATGAACTCTAAGTTTTGTAAATGTTAACAATTAGGATAAGCTGTATACTTTTTTTAGTATTGACTTTGAAAATTTAAAGCAGATTACCTTTTAAAACCACATAATTAACTGGTATGTAATCAAAGAGAAAATGATGATAAACTTTTCAAAATGTTTGTTAGAAAAATATTCAACAAAGATAAACTAAAAGACCAGAGGACAATGGAATAAAAGCTCTTTGTTATTACTTATCCTTGCTAAAAATATGAAGAGTTTTATATTAAATGTGTTTATGGTATGACTTACATCAGCCAAGTCCATTTTGTAAGAGCGCAGTTCTTTGAACAATATAGCAGCAGTCTTTTTCAGACTTTTTTTTTTTTTTAAGCTGAAGAATTTGACAATCTGCTTCAAAAAATCTGGGAAGACATGATATATTCTTGCTTTTACCTTAAAGTTTTTTTTTTCTCTTGGTCATTATTCATTATCCTGAAGTGCCACACTAGAAATGATAACTACTGTTAGAAGTCTTAAGGGCAAGAGCAGCATTTGATGTATTCAGAATCATATGCAGCTACCTATTTTTTCAAAGCACAGGACTACTATAGCGATATCCTGGACTGGATTCTGTTAGGTGTTCCCTCTTGCAAAGCTGGAAGCTAGGGAAAAAAGAGGGATTTGTATCCTTTACCCTGTTAGAGTACTGACAAATTCCCCCTCTGGGTCTTTTATGTATTCATTTAAAAACCTAAGTGAATATACCTAAAAATTGCATTTGGAAAAGTAAAAAAATAAATAAAAATTTTTCATTAAGTTGCAGTGTTTCCCTTTATATTTTCATTCAGTGAATAACCTTTAAAGTATTTTTTGTTTAGGTTACTTTTATTTTTAATACAGGAATTAGACTTTTTGGAGACAGTTGGTTATCTTATTAGATGTACAGCATAAATTTTACCTGAGTGAACAAAACATTAAATAAATGGACTTACATTTTATACATATTCATAAAATTTATTTTAAAGACATTTTAAGCACTGTACTTAAGAGCATACTTCAGCTGTCTTGATTGTCCTTAAAGTGATAATTTTGATTTTCCCTATTTGTAGAGATTTTTACCATGTAGGTATAAAAATTTAAGATATTTCATTTGGAAAATTATATAAAAGCTTCATACACATTAGTTAACTATTTACTGTTGTATTGTGGGAGAGGGTTTTTTTTTTTTTCTGAGATAAAGAACTCTCGTGTCTGAATACAGTGGTGAAGCAGTCAAGGAAGTGCTTATCTAAGAATTCACAACTGAGAGACCTTGAAAGAGTTGTTATCTTCATTAGCTATCTATATGGAATTGTCTTTGCACAAACAATGTTAATTACTTTACACTGTTCCTGATTCTCTACCAGAGCTAATTGGAAAATTTCATATTGGCAATTTGAGGTGGAATGGTGGTAAGATGAGGCTACTCAGTAGTTACATGATTCAGAAAACAATTAGACTATAAAATGTAAGTAAACTGTAATCAGTA
Organism: Oryctolagus cuniculus; assembly: GCF_964237555.1. NCBI lineage: Eukaryota > Metazoa > Chordata > Mammalia > Lagomorpha > Leporidae > Oryctolagus > Oryctolagus cuniculus. Next base: position 73,248,626 of record NC_091433.1, on the reverse strand, counting down.
GACAGCTATTGGAAATATGGTGTATATTTGACTAAAATCTCTCTTCATCAGGAAAATCAGATGGAAAGGTTTTATAACCCATGTTTATAAAATCTTACACTAACAATCATGACTCGTAGTTCAACAAAACTTACAGTGTTGTAAATTAGCACATTTTCTCTTTTGAAATACATGTAAACTTTCTGGGCTGATTCTAAAGTTATATTCAATACATACTTAACAAACATTTACTTATAAAAGTGAGTTACAAGGTTTTGATAGAAATATAAAACCATAAACACATATAAAAACAATAAAACCAACTTACATTATAAGCTGCAGGGGGAATATCCCCCAATACTTGTCCCACCCACCCTGCAGATGTGCCAATATCCCATCCAACGTGACACATCTCAACGATGGATTTTTCACTAATAACATAAATTTCTAGGTAAGACTCTTCTGTAGAAATTTGAGTAGGAAACCATCTGGCTTAATAACCGATGTTTTAGAAACCTGCATTCCTTTCCCAAAGATAGATAGCCAATTAAGCACATATTATGTAATACATGTGCAAGAGGACTGTTACACACCTTCAGTTACTGTTACTCTTTGTCTTGGTAAAAATTCATAGATTGTATTTTTTATTGAAAATGTGGCAATCTGATCATTTGACATCATTAAAACCATTAACCACATGCCAACGTTAAAGTCTTGATTTTAAAATGGAGTGTTCTGTTCCCTCCAGATTTCCTTTAGAACTTATTATCAAAGGTTCTCATTTTGATACAGAATACAGGAAGTTAAACATTATGATGGTATAAACCATGCACTTTCTTTTTCTCCTTCCCATGAGGATTTGTGATACCTTCTTAAAAAATATTTAATTTTCATTTTATTTGAAAGATAGAACTTGTTCTGCTGGTTCACTCCTCAAGTGCCCACAACAGCCAGGGCTTGGCCAGGCCCAAATGAGGAGCCTGGTATGTGTGAATTAGTATTAATTCATTACAAAGTACCCAGTCAGAAATAATTGTATCATTAGTTTTCTCCTAGCCCTTAACTGTTATATTAAACCTTAATACAAAGGAAGCCTGTATGGAAATGAGTTCATGTGCAAGCATTCCTAATTCAATTCCACCTCAAGCTGTTTACCAAAGGACCCATCACTGCATTTGGCATTGAAGATGAAATTTGGCAGACAATACAGATAATGGACTCTTGAGGTTTCCCTTAGAGGGAAAGATGAACATTTTCTGTTGAAGACCAGATGGCAAATTTTTGAGGCTTTGGAAGCTAAAGTCTAAACCACAGACATTATTTAGGGACTTATCTATTAAGAGAAACTAAATTTCTGCAATTTTTTTTTTTGACAGGCAGAGTTAGACAGTGAGAAAGACAGAGACAAAGGTCTTCCTTCCGTTGGTTCACCCCCCAAATGGCCACTACAGCTGGCGTGCAATGACGATCCGAAGCCAGGAGCCAGGTGCTTCCTCCTGGTCTCCCATGCAGGTGTAGGGCCCAAACACCTGGGCCATCCTCCACTGCCTTCCCGGGCCACAGCAGAGAGCTGGGCTGGAAGAGGAACAACCGTGACAGAATCCAGTGCCCCAACCAGGACTAGAACGTGGGGTGCCGGCGCCACAGGCAGAGGATTAGCCTAGTGAGATGCGGCGCCAGCCTAAAATTTTTATTTTTAAACTTAAAACCTAATTCCAATGGGGGAGAGGGGTACTGCTCAGCTCTGCTAATGAGGGGAGTGGAATCTGGGGGCAGAGATAACATTTTGGTCAAGATGGGTGCAAAGTTAGTGTTGCCTGTCATAAAAACGGATTGAAAATATTTATATGTTAATGCTGATGTGTAATGTAACATCATCTTTTGAAAGTCAGTTTTCACAAGGATACAAGCCAGTCAAGGTAATGCCAAATTACCTAGTTCCAAATGCTGTCTGGTTCTATCTGCATCACTGTGATTCTGTCATTTGCCAAGGAGCAGTATGAAACAATCAGCCTACCATGGCAGTTTCTCACTGTAGCAAAAAAGCCAGACAGTATGTGAAAAATAGACGTGTCTGCCATCCAATAAAATTTTTACTTATGAACACTAAAACCTGAATTTCAAATAGTTTTAAGAATGATTTTTCTCCCTCATTATTTAAAACTAAAAACAATTCTCAGCTCTCTGGCCACACTACAAAAGTTATTAGTGAAATATCTTATCTCTAAAACCTAGAGTTAATAATTCTACCGAAGTTGTAAAATGCTAATTCTTTTAGGGACAGAAACCAAAATTGATACAAGTTATAAAACTCAGTAACTATGTCGCTACCAAAAAGGCAATCAGGCAATCTTTATATTATTTTTTAAAGGATGGGAAGATGAAGTGAACAAAACAAACAAAAACCCCTCAACAACTAGAAAGGAGAACAGAAATAAATTCTTAATTATGTAGCAGAGGTGTTCACAAAGAGCACTATTGAGATGCAGGAGGCTCAGATTGATTTTTCAATGAAACTAAAAATCTCCTAATGTTAATGAAGGAAGTTACTGAGCTCTGTTCAGTTGTTCAAGTAAAAGGAACGAAGACTAACAAGTCCCCTCAATATGTATTTCTAAAATAAAATCACCAGTCATCAACATAATATAAGAAAACATTTCTGAAGCCTTTATTTACAAAAGCTTTAAAAACAAATAATACCCTCTGTTTTGCAAATCATGTTTTGTTTAAAAAGGACCGCCCAGTTACAGTATTATATTGTCAGGAATAAAGAATGTACAGGGGAAACAAACCAATGTGGCTAACATTTGGAGATTTGCTAATATTACTGATTGAAGTGCAGATAACACATTATAACTTGGAGTCCATCATTTCAAGGTAGAGTTAATGATTACCAAAAAGTCTTCCTGCACATGCTCTGGTCTGGTCACATATTCTGCATGGCTAATATTTCACAGTCTCTTTTGTCAAAATATATAAAATAGATTGCAAAGATATACACAAAAAAATAAACAAGCATTACACTCCTCAGGTAGTTTTATTAGCTATACATATATGTATATATATATTTTTGTGTTTTATTTTGCACCAAATCTCTCCATTATTTAACTTTGTAGTAACTATGAAAGCACAATTTTTTTGTCTTTTAATTTGATAAAAATATACCTAAAGACTTGTTATCTTTGGACTTTAAATGAAATTGATTTGTGTAATTAACAAATCAAGGACATTGTAAGTATGGTTACAAAATAAAAAGAAAGGGTAAATAGTGACGGAATAATAAGCAGATCAGGGGACGTGTGCTATCATAAAACTGTACCTTCAACAACATGAATACCAGTTTCCTGGCAGATACTAAATGTCCAATCACAAGGGATTTTTCCTGAAGGGTGTAAAGCTGGTTTGCAAATTCTTCAGTCACAGAGCAGCCTACACAAGCCAATTAGAAACTGACAGACAGCAGATGTGCTTGGAAGATTAAACACTACATATAGAAACAACAGTTACTAAGCTCCTCAGTATTTCCTTGTCTCTTTTTCTTGTTAGTCTTGCTTAATCAACAATTTGCACCATGAAAGTGCTGTAATTTGGGTTCAAAAACAAGAAAATACTGTATAAAGTTGGCAGATGGTCATTTTTCCACCTAAGAGCAAGAAAAACCAAAATATCTGATGGAACAGAGGATTTGAGTCAGAATCACTCTCTAAAGTGCAAAATTGATGGTCCACAATCTCAAATAGCTAAAACTCCTGTAGAATGGAAGGGAGACATGAAACAGGGAAATAAATTACAGTCAGTGCTAGTTAATTTAGGAAAGGGGAAAAACAAACCTCAAGTCAGTAAGTTTATCAAAATATTCAGTATGATGTAGCTTTCCCCACTCTTCTGTCACACACGCTTGCTAACAAGTGTATTAAATTAAGGCCAAATTTTACCTGAATGCATTTCTATTTATTGATATCTGAGATAGGAATGGTCATACTTAGTACTGAAAGGCAGGAAATAAAATGGGCTATGAAAGGGGGGAAAGTATTGTCTATTGTTCAAAGGATTCAACCAGAGATAAAACCTATATACAAGCATGTGTGTAGCTCAAATAAAATAAAAGGACTATTTCATGTCATGACTGCTTGTTGGCTTCCTCTTCATATGCATTCCCTGTGCCATTCTGTACATAGGATGAACCAGAACCAAGGCCATACAAATGACCACAATATTTGGCATCATCAATATGATCTTCAAAGAACATCTAAAAAGGAATTTTGAAGAAAAAAAAGATAATTTTAACCAAAAGTACCAATTGTAGTTTATTTTTCAACAATGTAAGTATCTGACTGTTCATTAACGACAATGACACTCTTTTCTATGGTGTTCCTTTGAGACCACACATATAAGTTCAATGAATAAAACTTAATGTCCTTCAGGAAGTACAGTGCTCAAAAGAAACCAAAGAAAGAGACTATTTAGAAAAAAAAAAAGTGTAAGTGCATGTTTTCCCCATTAATATTTAGACCACTTTTATCAGGATTTGTAAGCATGGAAAAATAAACATTTTTTCATTTCATTATTTTAACAATATTAAACAGCAAGAGGAGTGAAAATAGCCAATGGTGGTGGGAAGAAAATCTTTCCAAGGCTAAAAGAGCTAAAAATAAACTCCAAACGTATTATGGACAATAAAATCTGAACATTCTCACTAAGTTATTGTCCTTGAAAAAGCCAGAAAAGATAAAGCTAACAAATTAGTAGCAAAAACCCACCATTGATTAACCATGAGGGCATTTTTAATGCTGAAAAATTCAAAAGGATGTTTTAAACATTTACTTGCATGAATGGACAGCCAAATCACTTCTGAATCAGTATTACTTGGCAGAACAGCTTTAATGCTTTCTATTATTAACACACTTCTACAAAAGTGTTAAATTCCCAATCCTGGTCAATTCTTTTATGTGTAAGAGGATATATTCAAAAGATTTCTACAGCAAATATATCACAAAAAGGAAAACCGTTTTATAGGCGTAAGCCTGTTCTATTTTGTCTCTGCACAACCAATTTTCTTTTGTGCTTACCCATAACAAATTACAACTATGCATTTCACGTAATTATGAAACCTAGGAGTAGGCTTGGATTTGTTTAATTTCATTCTTCTGTATATAATGCTTTTATATTTGAGGAGCTCATCTCTGCCTTTTGTCACCTGAGGAGCCTCCCAAAATGGCTACTGATTCAATCACATCAGAGTAATTTAAAATGTATGAGTCCTACTCTATGAAATCTTCAAAGCACTGAAGAATGGCATGAGTAAATAGTATTTTTACTGTCAGCTTACGGTCTAAATGAAGACCACACTAGGGGAAACCTAATGTATGCATTCCTTAAGGTGGTAAAAGCAGTAATGATAGAGTCTACTGAAAGAACTCTGGAGTCCTTTCACTAGTATTAAGTTTGATCTTACATAAAAGTTAACTAGTCTCTGGCCTGTTTTCTAAGCTAAGAACTAATACAGTTTGATCTACATGGTTTCTAAGGTACTTTAAATTTTGTTCCTATTAAGAACTTATTCTTCCATTTCTTTCTGAATTATTTTTTAAGATGAGTTATTTTGAATATTTTCACTCAAGTGCGCCAGACATGACTTACATGGTACCTCTAAATTACATCTTCACTTAGTAGGTAATTATTGCCCAAAACTTCTGCCATAAGATTTTTAATGTTCTCAAACTAACAACCAATTGAGAAAAAGGCACTGATGTCTTCATACTTCTCTCATTTTGAAAAAGGCCATTCCTGTGAGTAATGAATCAGATCCTGCCTGATGCTGTGGTCCTATCCGTTCCAGCTCTAACTGTTCAGCAACTTCCTGCAATCCACCCTAGAAAAAAAAAACAACGCTTATCAAAGAGAGAAATACTGCAATTGCAAACTCAGACACTGGCCAAAATATGAATGAACTTTACTATGTAAAGACAAGCCTTGTGAAGATTGAGGGGTTAGAGGGAAAATGTGAATACTAATGTATTGATAATTTGGGAGAAGTTCATAATTTAACAGAAAATGAGCTCCTAACTGGGAAAATTTATCCTTATCATGTTTTAAAGCATATTGTCGGACAGTAACTTTCCTAAAGATATGAGTAAGCACATTATATACAGGGTAACATGTATCAAGCATATTCACAGTTTAATAATACATCAATCATTAGAAAACTGAAGAGCTAGTATTGGTAGTTTCTTTCAATTTTTTATTCCTAATGATCAATCTCTAGTTTTCACTGAAGTAACCTTCATAAAATAAAGCCACTATTAATCAAATCATTAATTCATTTAATACTTAAATTGATTTTGTTAGCTTAAAAGAAAAGGTATGTTAAAAGCATACAACTCTCCAGAATGGTCTGCTACAATGTATGTCAATATTGCTAGGATTAAGAAAGATGATAATGAGTATGAGTGAAAGGAAGAAAAAAGGAATATAAATCAGAAGGAAAGATAAAGAGAGGGAAGAAGAGCGTGAACAGGTAGGAATCCAGCCGGAAGAAAAAGGAAAAACAAAAAAAAAGAAACCAAATAAATTGTTTAAATTAAGGACAATATAAATAAATTAGCCCTTTTACACATCACAACTTGAAACAGTGCTTTCCCTAATAGTTACTACTGTGCTAAAAACAAGAGAATTAGTTATAATCAGCAGTTGCTTAGAACAGACTAGAATAGAACTGAAGACCAGAGGTCAAAAAGTACCTATATCATTTACCTGAATTATAACAAGGCAGCACAGGACATACTCAGAATATCAGATACACTTAAGAAATTTTTCCAATAATATGTACATAATGAGTAATAATTTCATTATTCCTAAAAGCTGTCATTGAACAGACATGTCAATTTAAAAAATATTTCCAGAGCCATATTAAAATATGCAGTCCCTGGATTTTCACCATGCAATACTTTCAGGCAGTGAGCTGAATTTCTGAAACACTAAGGCTATCCTACTGTAAATTCATGTGCTGGAATTACACAGAATTTTGCTAATCTTAAGTGCCACAAACATAGAACAACCTTTCTTCAAAATTTTCCTGGTTATATGCTGAGCATATCCCTATATTGGTAATGCAGTTCATTTGTTAAAAGCTATGTTTCCTTATTCAATTCTTACTTGGTTTCTTTCTGCTAAAAGGCAAAGTTCTGAACATAACTTATTTGCACTTCCAAACCCTGGTGAGGACAAAACTTACTCAACCCTGCTTAGACTGAAGGAACAAGGAACAATGTAGATTCTTTAAAACTAATCAAGAAAAGTTGGAGGGACAAACTAACATTACTAAATATGAGTACATCTGCACATTACCTCAGATTTTAACTCATATGGAAAGATTATGTGTGTGTTGGGAGAGATGAAAAACCATACTTCTGTGCATGAGAGTATATACCTCACTAGTACTAACATTCCAATTCTGCCTCATGATTTTCAATTTGGTACACAATGACAAAAATATGACCCTCAGCTTGAAATGTACTATAAACCTATTCTGTTGAGATATGAGGGTATTTCATAAAGGGAATTTAAAGGCAAATTATTATTTAAGCAAGAAAAATAATCACATGACCAAATATTATAATTGCATTTAATGTAAAACTTAAAATACGTTTAAAACAACATCCCAGCCCAGGGTTTCCCATTAGTCATTAAGTCTGTAATAGTATGCCGACCACAGATAATGCCACCTGAAACCTTACTTTAAGATTTTTGCAGCTCTTCATGAGGTACTTCACATCATAAATGACAGGAAAAAACAAGCGAAGGATCTCAAAGAAGTCAAGTTCTTCTTCGGGCAAATTGGAGTTTGTCAGGATTTTGATTAAATAGCCAAAGTCATAACCACTGAAAAAGGGTTAAAAGAATAACCGAAGAGGGTCAGAGATGAAAAAAATGTTGGTGATACAAATTGTAAGCCAGTCACACTATGGGCTAAGAGGAATCAATCCTCATCACCCTACCCCACAAAAACACAAGTGCATACAAGCACACAGAAAATATATTTCCAACTGTAATGGGACAATGCCATCAACTTAACACACAGTGCAAAGGACTTTATTATTTTGTCATGCAGGCACATCAATATATAGACCCATAATGTCAACCCATGCCTGCAGTCATTAAAATAATCTTGTTAATTCTTTAATAGGGAACACTAAGAAGAATACCAAACTGCCCACAGATATGATCCCACCCCAAATTTAACTACGAAAATAGAGAAGTAAAGACAAATGGAAATTTGGCCAAAAATATAAAAAGTATCAACACAGTTGGTATTTGGAAGGCAAACTAGTGCAGATTTCTGCATCTTTTATATTTGAAAAGTTCACAAAGTCCATAACCAAGTATTTTCACTTCCTTTAAGTGACTTCACTAATAAACTAATAAGTACACTTTCTTTCCTCGTTAAATCTGTTCCCATGTTAGAAAGGCTCCCCAACTGAGATTAACTGGAATGTTGCACAGGAAAGAAAAGTAAAGGCTGAAAGTTCAATTCTAGATAATAAAATACACACTCCTTTATTTTCAAGTCAAGATCTCTTACCCTATCGTTTGTTCTTTTCCATAGTTTTCTGTTTCTACACTCCTGTGCCATAGGTCCTAACCCTCTCCATTGTTTTCCTTTTCTTCCATGATACCTGACAGGAAGCCTTCCCTTAAGAACCCAAGTCCCAAAGATTTCTTATATGGTACAAGCTGTTTTCTTGCAATATCTTTTAGAGTACATGAATCCTTTTCTCCACTAGTAGTTTACAGAGCAAGAATCACATTTTTACAGTCTGTCTTTTTCTCCTTGTACATAGCTGGAACTCAATTTTAGTTCAAAGTCTAACAGGAAAAAAATAATTTTACCATCAAAAAACATTACAGAATATCAAAGCATAAGCTTAAAGAGCGGAAACTTTGAAATTTCTAGTAACTGGCAAAGAGGTAACTTTGTTGGCTACCTAAAATACTAAATTCATGGGGTATTTGCTCACTACTAGTAAAATTAAGACTGTATTTCAAGATTTATCAACTTCTAAAACTATTCTTTAATCGAAATTGAATATGAAGCAAATATCTACTGATATTTAGTGGAACAAAATCTTTTCATAACAAATTTTCATAAATATTTTAAAATACAAGATACTAAGCTAGATTCTAAACTTCAAGAAGATATGAACTTTGTATGTTTTCATTTATCTTAATCCAGTACCTAGCATATACTATTTGCTCGGGGTATTTCTTGTATGGAAAAAATATGTCATATATACTAAAAGGACAGGACAATGCTTTCAGTTCTTTAACAATGATGTCTAGGCACATTCAGAAAAAAAAATCTCTTTAAATTAACAAAGACTTAAGTCTTGTCTCCTGAGGTACAGTTTCAAGTGGAGAACAGAGGGAAAAAGATGGTAAGTGAGAATTAGTCCATCCAGTACCTCCAACTGAAAAATTACTGCTTAATATTACATCAAAATCTACAATATGACCAGTCCATCATTAAAATCACTCTAAAGGCCAGGGTGGAAAGTCTCAAAGCATGCAGGAAATTTCTAGGTAAAATCAATGTGGGAAGTCATCAGGCAATAAAAGCATAACAATGCTTTTTTAAAACAAAAGGTTAAATAAGATACTCCCAAAGTCACTTTCAGTCCCTGGATTGCTGGTATAGTTTACTTACACAGGAAAACATTTGATAATGTCAGAAAGTCTATTTTTACAAAATGAAACTAATTTCCTTTCTAGAAATTCTCTTAAAATTATCTAATTTTATAACAAAAAATTAAAAACCACCACTTTTGGAGAATTTGTTTTGTTAAGCATTTTATTAGTGTTGTTACTGCTTTTTGAAACAAGTTTGCATGGCAGATTTTCTAAGGGATGCCTTCCCTATCACCCTATTTTTTAAAAAGATTTAAATAATTTACTTCTAGACTTCTCTTTGGTGCTTTATTTTCCTCAACAGCATTTACTACTGTCTAACAGATTTTATCACTTGTGAAGATTATGTATTTACTCCTATCAGAATATAAATTCCTGGTGCTGGCATTGTGGTCTAGCAGGTTAAGCTATTGCTTGCAGTATCGGCATCCCATATTAGAGCTCCTTTGAGTCCTGGCTGCTCCACTTCTGATCCAGCTCCTTGCTAATGCACCTGGGAAAGCAATGAAGAGGGCCCAAGTCCTCGGGCCCCAGCACCTATGATAGAGACGCAGAAGCAGCTCCAGGCTCCTGGTTTCAGCCTGGTAAGCTGCAGCCATTGCCACCATCTGGGGAGTGAATCAGCAGATAAAAGACTTCTCTGCCTATGCCTCTCTCTCTCTTAACTTTACCTTTCAAATAAATAAATCTTAAAAAAATTTAAATTCCCTGAGGACAAGGATTTTAGTCTGTTTTGTTTGCAGTTTAATTCCTAGACTCTTATGATAGTCCTTGGCATATGGCAGATAATTTTTTTTAATGAACAGTTTACCTGATACAAACATTAAAAACTAAGACTTAGAAATGTTAAGTAACCATAGGAAAACAATGATTCCAAATGATACTGTTTAATTTTAAACTGAGATCTTTCCATTTTTCCAGTCTGTACTCTTTCCACTATGCAACACTCCTTCTCACAGGCTAACACCTTTTATGGTACAATGACATTAGCTTAGTTAAGAGTTGGAAGACAGCTTTTTTGCAGTCAATTCTTTCTCCAACTTAGCCTTAAACTATTGACACAGTAACCTTAGTAGTGTGAAGCAGTTTTAAGGTAGAAACACAAATGCCATTTTCAATGCAATCTTTTTACCTATGAAATGATAACCATTTGACCCCCTCACAGAGGACCACTCCAGAAGTCATAAGAAGTTCTGCAAAGTACTGGGTCTCAATTCCTTCCTCCTCATGTTTTTTAAATTGGATACCAGATGTTGTTAGCAGCTCTATGGAGTCCTGGGCATACATGTCCTCCCTGGCAGGACAGAGAGAGAGACAACATTCAAAAATGCCAATACTTTAAACAAACATTTTTCTCTTGCTTACAAATACAGTTCCAGAAACAAGACAGAGGAGTGGGCTGGTGTGCCCAATTGTTCAAATACTGCTAATATTATAAGGGCCATTATTTTAGAAAGGTGTCCAAACAGTCAAATCAAAGTAGTCCAATAGTGAAAAGTCAATGTTCACTGTCAAGTTGATTTAATTAACTTTTACATATTAAAAGACTTTAACTGGGTTTATAAAAAGGGTCTTCTACTCACTGTGGCTACCACCACAATATGACACAATCTTACTAGGGCTCTCAATCTCAGCAGCCATTTTAAGGTGGCCAGATGGATATGGGACCACAGACCATTCTGCATTCTCTCAGATGCAATAAGTGTAACATGTGGAAAGCATCTCATGTGGCCGTGTTGAATTACATTCTATTTTAAAGAAAAAGGAGATGTCTCCTTTCACAAAGAACGGGCCTTTCAAATGGCTCTCTCATATAAAGCCAAAGAGAATGTCATCTGTAATTCTCAAGTACACACAGGTTTCTAAACTATCAAAAAAAAAAACAGACTAAAATTCAGATTTACATTTTTGGGAACAGATAAAAAAGTATTTTGTGAATTTAACAACCAAAATATTCAAAGAGAGAAATTTTATCCATCAGTTTAGGTCAAAATTTCCTCTAGATAATCTGTTAGGAAGCGTATCTGAATAAATCCAATGCAAATTTTTTTGATTAGACAATAGTTACAAGTATTATTGACTTTGCTATACCAAGATATTTGCTTTAAAGGGTAGACACTCATCAGGTCTCACTGTAATGTACTCAACTGAGACATGCCATAGCAACTGTAATAACCAAATGCAAAACAGATTTGTCCAGGCTCACAGTATTCTTGGCCTTATGCTCAATTTACTTTTATTTTGTTGTCTCTCTCCCAATCAGTAGGTAAGCTTCAAGAAGGCAATGACTTTCATTTGATTTAATGTTGTATCAACATATCAAACAACACAGGAATGAAGCAGAATAGTGAATGTTGTTTAAATCTGTATTTCCCAACCTTGCTCAATGGAAATTGCCCATAGAACTTACCAAAAACATGGATTCTCAGGTCTCTCTGAAGTGCCAGACCTACTGAATCACAAGCCTCAGATGTTAAGTTTGATTATCCAAATACATGTTTGGGGAGTGGATATCTGGTGCAGAAGTTAAGATGCTACTTGGGATGCTTGCATCCCGTATCAGAGTGCCTGGGTTTAAGTTCCAGGCTCTACTTCTGATCTGGCTTTGTACTGATGTGCATGCTGAGAGACAGCAAGTGATGGCTCAAGCGGTTGGGTCTGCCACCCATGAGGGAAACCCTCATTGAGTTCCTTGCTCCTGGCTTTGGCATGATCCAGGCCTGGCAATTGCAAGGCACTGGGAGAGAGAACGGGTGGATGCAGGAATTCTCTTTTTGCCTCTCAAATAAAAGATTTTTTAAAAAAAGCTATGTATGTAAATTCTTTTTTTTCTGCATAGTTCCCACAGCTGAACTAAGTTCAAGTGCTGTCACTGAAATTTCACAGGACTTAGAATTTTAGAATCTGGAAATTATTATTTTTTTTCTTTCTTTTTTTTTTTTTTTTTTTTTTTACAGGCCGAGTGGACAGTGAGAGAGACAGAGAGAAAGGTCTTCCTTTGCCGCAGGTTCACCCTCCAATGGCTGCTGCGGCCTGCGCACCGCGCTGATCTGATGGCAGGAGCCAGGTACTTATCCTGGTCTCCCATGGGGTGCAGGGCCCAAGCACTTGGGCCACCCTCATGCTTTATAAAATCCAACTCATTGGGGCCGACAATGTGGCATAGTAGGTTAAGCCTCCACCTGTGGTGCTGGAATCCCATATGGCGCCAGTTCAAGTTCCAGCTGCTCCACTTCCAACCCTGCTCCCTGCTGATGGCCTGAGAAAGCAGTGGAAGATGGACAAAGTCCTTGGGCCCCTGCACCCATGCGGGAGACCTGGAAGAATGCTCTCAGCTCCTGGCTTTGGATCAGCCCAGCTCCAGCAGTTGCAGCCAATTAGGGAGTGAACCAGTGGATGGAAGACCTAGCTATCTGTCTTTCCCTCTCTCTGTCTGTAACTCTGACTCTCAGATAAATAAATACATCTTAAAAAAAAATTCATTAGAAAAAGTGGAAACCCTATTCAGGTAAATTAAATTTTCAAATAGGCTGATGAACATCTGTGATAAGGAAAACTTCCTGTTTCAAGTCTTCAAATCAGTAAACTTGATAGTATTTACTTGAAGTTTAAGAAAAAATTTGTGCTCTGCCTTCCCCAAGCTCAAAAATCTTAGCAAGGGGCTGGCACTGAGGTGTAGTAGGTAAAGCTACTGCCTGCAGTGCCAGCATCCCATATGGGCGCTGGTTCAAGACGTGGCTACTCCATTTCTGATCTAGCTCTCTGCTATGGCCTGTGAAACAAGTGGAAGATGGCCCAATCCCTTGGGCCCCTGCACCCGCGTGGGAGACCTGGAAGAAGCTCCTGGCTCCTTGCTTCTTATCGGTGCAGCTCCAGCCATTGCAGCCAATTGGGGAGTGAACAAATGGATGCAAGACCTCTCTCTCTCTCTCTCTCTCTTTCTATGCCTCTTCTTCTCTGTGTAACTCTGACTTTCAAATAAATAAATAACTCTTTAAAAAAAATCCTAGCAAGTATAAGAAAATATTAAAATATGATAATATTAAAACTAATTAAAATACTTTTAGTCAAAACATAGTAACATTAGCTCACTGATAACAAGATCTTTTCAGAACAGCTATGAATTATGAGATCTCTTGCAATACTAAAGATTAAATAAGTACTGGTTTAAAAGTGGTAGTAAAATATCCAGTTATAAAAACTAAACATGAATGAAAATACATCATTGTACAAATCTCTATAATGTAAAGTTTTCCAAAGGAGCTGCATGGCTATCTTCAGGTAACACCCTAAAGACAAAACTAATTTATGTAGATATACTGAGTCAGTAAATTATTTTGAAATTATTTGCTACAAATATAAACTTAGCCTACTATAGAAATTCACATTCATAAACACAAGGATTAGAGACTATGCAAGTCGGAAATGTACTCTAATCTCAAAGCACGCCTGGTTCAACACAGGAAAACCCATCTGAGAATTTTATAAATTATTTTTCAAAAAGTTGGTTACTCTTACATATTCATCTTAAAAATATTAACTTCCTTAAAAATGCAATCTCTAATATATTTAAATTTATGCTACAATCATAAAACAAACTGGAATACAGACTGTCACAAAATAGGTGGTTACTGAGTTTAACATTTAATGAACTGAAACCAGTAACACAAAGACACACAGAAAATCTTGCAAAGGCTTCTAGACAATAAAACCAAAGGATTTGTAAACTTGAAACAAATTTTGCTTCGACACTAGTTACCAAAGAAAACAAAAATTTTAAACGTTCTCAGAACTCAAAAATAGCAACCTTTTAAAATATGCTAATATTTGATATCTGAATGGGTAAAACAGAATAGGAATTTTCATCAACCTAACCTATAAAATGAACCCAAGTTTTCAAAAAACAATTTCAGCCTCACATCCCTCTTTTCCTTATGCATATATGTGTACATATAAAACATATTAAGAATCTTGAAAATACCCGTATCTTTGGAATAAATAAATGAAGCTGGGGCCGGCACTGTGGAGTAGCTGTAAAGCTGCCACCTGCAGTGCTGGCATCACATATGGGTGCCAGCTCAAGAACTGGCTGCTCCATTTCCCATTCAGCTCTCTGCTGTGGCCTGGGAAATCAGTGGAAGATGGCCCAAGTCCTTGCACCCCTGCACCTGCATGGGAGACCTGGAAGAAGCTCCTGGCTCCTGATGGGCGCAGCTCTGACCGTTGGGGCCACCCCACTGGATGAAGACCTCTCTGTCTCTCTCCCTCTGCCTCTCTGTAACTCTGCCTTTCAAATAAATAAATCTTTTTTAAAAAATGAAGCTTAAAAATATTTCTATGTTTAAACTCAGATATCCAATTCTAATAACCTAAATGGTAAGTGATGATATACAGGTGCTCCCTGATTAATAATGGGGTTATGTTCCTGAGAAACCCATCAACAGAAATTATATGAAACCAAATACATTTAATACACATACTCTACTGGATATCATAGCTTAACAGCAGTTTTGTCACCCTGTGATATCCTGGCTGACTGTGATCTGCATTCAACACCACTGCCCAGAACAAGGAGGAAGTATGTTATTGCTATTGCTAGCCCAGTTTGAAAATATCAAAACCCCATTTGAAGTTCTGATTCTATCGAATGCACAATGGTTTTGCACCATCATGAAGTTGAAAAACTAAACTGTAAGTTAAGTCAGGGACTGTCCATCTGTCAACAGAGGCCCATTAGTTTGAGTAAAAGGACCATTAAAATTTAAAAGCACACAACTTTAATCAAGTTAATGATTAGGTATGTTATGGTATTTCAAAGACAAAGTAAATGACTACAAAGAAATATTAAAAACATGTTCACAATACAACCAATAATGGTACATTCTTAATGAAAACAATGTTTAATCAGTTATAACACTCAGAGAAAATGCTGGGAAAACTGTGCTTGTTGAATTTTAAGAAAAATTTTCTGTATGTCCTTGAAGAAACTTTGTTTTTAAAGACAACACAAAAAAAGACAAAAAACTGTCAGGGAGCATGTTTTATATACACCAATCTCTGGGTCTTATTTTCCTTGCTCTTCTTATCTGAAGTCTACAGGCCTGGATATTAATGTGTAGTCCTTACTTTGCTAAATCCAAAGTGGCTACATGAACAGTGTTTAACTCACCAATAATCTTTAATACCTAAATGAGTAATATGTTAGAGGAAAACACAGATCAACACTAGAATGCTACCATTCTTTAGACAAAGTAAATGACTACAAAGAAATGTTAAAAACATGTTCACATTAATTAATGTTAAAAACATGTTTCATTCTAATTACCATGCTACTGATTTAGACATTAAAATCATACCTTCAAGAATCAGAGAACATTAAATAACCTATAACTAAGACTTGAAATGAATGTCATTTTGACC
Source organism: Oryctolagus cuniculus (assembly GCF_964237555.1). NCBI lineage: Eukaryota > Metazoa > Chordata > Mammalia > Lagomorpha > Leporidae > Oryctolagus > Oryctolagus cuniculus. Next base: position 73,232,543 of record NC_091433.1, on the reverse strand, counting down.
TCAGATATTTTTAAGCTGTATGCTACTTTGAAGTATCTATATTCTAGTGAAATATACACTATAACTAAAACATCTCAAATCTTTATATCTTCATCTTCCTTTCTATAAAACTTTAAAAAAAATCACTTATTCAGGAAATCGGTTGTCCTAAACCAATCTTTTCCTAGTATGTGAATATCATGAAATAACTTGACTTGTAAAGTTACTTTTCCACTAAAAGCATCAAATTATTTCCCACTTGTTTTCTAAGTCCTTGTTTTTCTCATGGACATTCTAAGTAAGCCAGAGAACTAGGCCAAATAAGTATTTTAAAAGTCAAAATTCTCTACCAAAGTCAGAATATTTGTTCATCTTTCTCTTTATTAATTACTATCCATCTGTTCCACAGGATATAAAGTTCCACTCCATCTGTGCAGTTTCATCTATTTTTAACCATTTGTAATTATTTCCTATTCCTCAAATTCCAACTTTCTACAAGATTTCAAAACTTTTCTGTGTAGTCTTTTGATTACAATCCTCAGCAACTTCCATTTCATATCTAACAACGTATCTTACCATTCATTACTTCATACAAATATCCAACAGTCAGCACCAAAAATATCACTGAATTCTGTCAACGCAATCAATGAATGATAAGCTGATCTTGCTCATAAGCATAGCTGCAGAAACATTAAGACTGCAAAAATCTGAATAATCAAAGATTCACAGGATTGGAACAGGCATTTAGTCTAGGGGTTAAGATACCTGCATCCCACACTGAAAAGCTAATTTGATTCCTGGCTCTTGACTCCAGCTTTCTGCCAATGCAGACTCTGAGAGGCGGCAGTGACAGCTCAAGTAATTAGGTCCCTACCACCTATATGGGAAACCTGGACTGTACCCCCAGCTCCCAGCTTTGGACCCAGCCCAGCTCCAGCTATTGCATGCAATTGAGGAGTGAACCAATATATGAGAGCTCCATATGTTTCTGTCTCAAATAAATATTCACATTTTTTTTAAATCCATAGATTGAACTATAGTCTGACCTTAGGCTTGGTTTGCTCTATCATTTTCCAAACTTACTGACTGCTTAGGATGAGATGAGGATTCTCTAAGCTTCCAACACCCTTTGGCACGTGGTTTCACCTAAACCTGCTTTACAAAGAAATACCAGATCATTAACATATCTATCTCTGCATCTACCCATGTGATGTAGGATGTTTTTCTTTGAGACTCAGATAACCTGCTTGATAGGCAAAGCTAATTGTTACCAATACCTAAGATTCCACGCCACATCATTTCTCAAACAACTTGTTAAGTGTATATCCTCATCCTGAACAGCTTGCTACTCTCCAACTAAAAATTTCCCTTTAATTTGCAAATATGCTGGAGCATTATCTGTAAAACGAAACTAGCTTTTCTTTGATTTTGCTGACCTATTTACATTATTCTCTATCTCCTCTGTTTCAGTTTCACCTTCCTTAATGAAAATATCAGCTTCCTTTCCATTACCACTAAACTGAGATCCCCTGTGATTTCTGGTATTCTATTAAAATGATTCTCTGAAATATCAACAACCAAACTGATGATTTCTTAAAAAGCTCATTCTCTTCCTCTTTATCTTCCCAGTGGAACTGTTCATATATTCCCTTTCTCCTTCACAGCTCATCAATCTTTCAGTTCAATGTTCATGGCTATATCATTCTAAATTCAGTCTGGAAACTCCCATACACCATTAAGTCAGCTAATAATTCCAATTCTTGGACTTGGGCAATAAGCAGCAGATAGAAGATTAAGTAAGCACTAAGCCATAACTATCGTGACTAACTTACTCAACATTACATCCTTTGTGCCTTGCCCAGTGGCTGGCACATTTACTCTAGGAACTCAACAAAGTCAACTGTCATCTATCTTTAAAACTTCTACACTTCTGCTCATGGTGCATGTTCCCTCCATATTAGGTAGTACAGGTTTTATCTTCAATTGACCTTTCTACTTAATGTTTCTTACAACATCCTTCTCAAATATCTCCTAATACACCAACATTAGTGTAAATGGTAGCAAAAATGTTTGTAAAACCTTAGGACCTTGCATATGAGAAATGTCACTCAGAGATTATATTAAGAAAGCAGCCACTGTGATGAAAAAGATATTTCTAGAAAAGCAAACAAGTTTACCAAAACTGAGTATGAGTTTCTTCCTAGAGATACACTGAGGTCACAAGAGCAACTTACTTAAAATCAATGTTCTAACGATTAGTTTTTAAAAAAGTTAATGAACAAGTGAAATTGTACAGGACTAATTGAAGAACACAGTTAAAATTTGAGAAAAGGATAAAAGGCAATTTTTGCAGTGCTTTAGAGCTGTAGTTTTTATAAAAGGCTATCATAGCAGAGGTGAATATATATAATCCATTATAAGATTCTAGAGAATTCACTAATACATAATAATTAACACAATACAATTACAGGCCATCCTACTGTACCACTGACACCACCGCCCTCTGAATTCAGCAGCTCTGATTTCATTAGATCTTAGATGTTAAATAGCACTTTATTTAACAAAGAGTTCTTACATTGGCACTACCATTAACTGCCCTATAGTTTCAAATCAGATGTTAGATCACACTGCAGGTAGAGGCAGTCAAACATGATATAACAATACAGCAGCATACTTAGAATATATTAAACTTTTCATTTCCCATAATACAGTTAGTCAAGTTTTGTCCCCAAACACTGTCAACTTCTCTCAGCTATCATGACGACTTCACCAATGATACATAACAGTACCTAATTAAGGAAACAGGGTTTGGATCCAGGGCTTGATTCAGATTCTAACTATTAGAAACTGAACAATCAACTATACTGTAACTTTTTCTGTAGGCAAATTAAGATTTTGTGGACTGACATAGGAACATAACACTGATTTGAAAGAAAAATGTGTCTAAGAAATGTCTTACTGTACTTAATATACAACCTACTGAAACTAAAGTATGACTATAATAGAAATCTCTTCACAAGAAAGATAACTATTAAAAAGTCTATATTTCAATTTGTGTGCAAAAAGTTTGGAAATTAAAGTAATTCTATGACATTATTTTTTCCATCAAGTATTTTCAAAACCCAAAGTTCTCCAGGTTAACAAAAAAAATGTGACAATCAGATTTTAAAAAAATACTATTTCTAAAAATCAAACTATTGGACTTTAAACATCTTCCTTATACCAATCCTTCTGTCTCTTAATGAAAAGACTCCCAAATTTCGAAATTTTGCATTCGATATACTTCAAGGATAATACACAACACTAATTCAGAATTTAATCACAGTTGAGGGAAATCAATTCTTCAAATTAGTTCACGTTATATGTTTATTTTGCACTTACGTCAAATTAAATTTAAAATTAAACTGCCAAGTTGAAGTTCCTGGAGGGTATTCTCCTTGTTCATTCATAAAGGTCAGTCCTAGCTGAATTATCTTTAACAAGTCTACATTACACCGCAACAGTTGGTACTGATAGTCAGCATTGCTCCTGAATTCGCCAATAGGTCTTGCAACCACACCTGGAAACTCAGTGTCCTGTAAAATAGTTTTAAAATTCATTATCTACCAAATGGTCACAACCACCATTCACAAATCTCTAGAATACATGGTTTTTTATTCAAGTCAAAGAATCTTGTTACAGATGATATTACACATGTTTAAATTCAACTACAAAGTACCTTTTATCCAGGAAGATGATTAATTTTTAGGACCAAAAAATAAAACTCTAAAACTTTTACTCTAAATATACCATAAATAACAAATTAGTCTGTATAAGACACACATGATAAATATAACCAAGTATTTAGACACAAGGGAAGAAAAAAAACCCTCATGTTTCTCAATGAATATGTAAAACTATGTTCACAGTATTCTAATACTAAAACTAAATTGTTTGAAAAACTCTAACCAGTGGAAAATGTATTATATTTTCCAATTACAGTTGTAAGACAAGATTTTTATCTCAACACTAAAAATCACTAAAAGCATAAGCCTTCTAATTTCTTTGGCTAACAGTATTTTTGAATTCAACAAAAACATGCTGTCAAGATTTGCACGCCACCTACTCGTTCCCACATGATATTACTTCTCTGGTGTTGTTAAATCTGACCATCTAAGAAATATATGATCACCACAAACTTTCAATGGATAATAAACTCAATTCTAATTATGGGTAGGCACAACTTTACTAAACAGAACATTATCTAAATACCTATATTCATATTTTAGCCAACCAATTTGTCCCTTGGCAAAAAAGTCTATTTTTTTCATCTATAGTTATGTAACACATTAACATTTCATTCAACAACAGACCACGTATAACACAGTGGTCTAAGATATTATATTGCCTGGTGATGTAGCTCTATAAGTTTGTCCAAGTATCCCCTTCGATGTTCCCACAACAATGAAATTGCCTAACAACGCATTTCTCAGAACATACCTCTTCTGTTAAGTGACACATGGCTATAAATGTATTAAAAACACCGAGAAACTGATTCACCTGTTTAGTATCAGAATTCAAACTAGGGTTAGCTAAGAATAAAAACTAAATATTGAGTCACCATGAAACTGTAAAGAAATTAAAGCTGCCCTAAATTCAACCCAACTCAACAACTACTTTACTGGGTACTGTATGTGCTTACAGGTTTTGAAGGGACAAATGACCATTAAGACACCAATCCCTTGCTTTAGATCTAATAACCTACTGGATGTAGAAAAGTAGAGCAGCTCCAACAGATACTCAAGATATAACAACCCACAGACTGAACAGCATGTACACAAGCAACAACTGCTTAATTTAATAGCACAATGTGTTCACAGAACTCCAGCGATAATTACAAGTTGTAGACCAACAATGTTTCACTGAGAGATCTGATTTTTTGTTTGCCAGATGGCCAGAGCTCCTTTGGTACTATCAAGCCCTGCTGTTTCTAGAAGTTGACCTGGTCTTTATATGTAGGCCCAGAGATCTCCTTGTTGAACATATTCAATTTCATAGAACTTCAGTACCAGGCAAGGCCATTCCACAATCACATGTGAACAAAGACAAATACTGTCCAAAGCAGAAAAATGAGCAAAGATCCTCCACCCTGGCTAAATGAGTGACTTACATCTGTGCAGCTTTTGACTTGCTCTAGTACTCTCTCATTCCAGTAAAAGACCTATTAAGATACCAAATTACAGAATGACCCCCAATTCCCTGACAGCATTCGATATACAGCAAAGCCATGGTTTCTTAAGCTCTACCTAACATTACTGGGCATAAGCCCAAATCTTAGTCCTTTCTAATAATCTCTTACTCATATGCCCCATGGTTCCTGTGGTTCCCAATAAATTTTCTCTCACAATGAGTAATAAACCAAACTTGTCAAATTCCAAACATTTTCCTATGGTTTTTGACTGGAGGATAATTTTTTCAAGATTAAAATAATCCCTAAAAATCAACCAGAAGAGTTCATTTCTCAACTTTTAAATTCCTGCTTTATAAAAAGCATTTTAAAGATTTGTTTAGGGGCCGGCATATTGAGTAAAGCTGCTGCTTGCAATGCCAACATCCCACATGGGCACTGGTTCAAGTCCTGGTTGCTCTACTTACAATCCAGTTCTCTGCTATGGCCTGGGAAAGCAGTAGAAGATGGCTCAAGTCCTTAGGCCCCTGCACCCTCGTGTGAGACCTGGAAGAAGCTCCTGGCTCCTGGCTTCAGATCTGCACAGCTCTGGCCACTGCAGCCATCTAGGGAATCAACCAGTGGATGGAAGACCTCTCTCACCCACTTGCTCTCTCTTGCCTCTGCCTCTTTGTAACGCTGCCTTCAAATAAATCAATCAATCTTAAAAAAAAAAAAAAAAAAAGATTTGGTCAAGGGCATACCATAGCAACGTAATTGTATTTTCGGATAACTTGACGAATTTTCTTCATCTCTTCATCCAGGTTGCAAGCCCAAACTTCACAAATTCTTTGGCTATGATCTACAGTTGCTGCTGGCATAGTGAGGGCACAAGAGTCTAGATGCCAAGCATCAAAATGTTATACTTGATTGAAGATTTGTTTCATAAAATACTTTATCCTTTATTTATGTACCTGTCAAAATAAAAACCAAAATACAAAAAGCTATATCAGAAATATGAATCATAAGAGAATTGAGCTGACAGAAATCTGAAAGAGGATATTTATTCAAAGTCCTAGATTTCATATAAAATCAAAGTTTAAGAAGTGACTTGTTTAAAATCACACAGCTAATGTGTAGGGGAAAAAAAAAACTATAACATTTCCTGGTTCTAATTTCAGTATTATTTTTAACTGTTTTTTATATAGACACACTGAACACATTTTTAAAAGTTTACACTAAAGATTGCTGTGGCTTCAACTCACCCTTCACATAAAACATCATAAAACTATCCATTTCCTAGGAAAAATGAAAAAATAAACACTTATTTACATGCGGCAAGATCAGCTGCTATCATGACAGGGTGTTTGCTTTCATTCCTAACAAAACATTCAAAATCCGACTTGATTACAAGATTTGCTTTATTGGTATTTTTTCAAGTCATATTAAGGGAGACAAATGTAAAAAACAGTTTTAAAAAATGCTGTGAGAGAAAAAAGCTCATACAGCCATTGAAATTAATTGAGTGTCTCTAACTGCAGAAGGAAGAAAGAAGGCAGCAGAATGTCTGCCTAGAAACTGTTGAAGATAGTAGCATTTTTCCTGGTTCTTGAAGACAGTTCTCAGGTTCTGGTCCTTAAACAGGGTTCATGGTACACAACAATACAGATCAACATATTGCTTTTTGGGCAGAGACATTCCAAATGCTCCTTCATTTTTCACACCAATTTGAAGAACAAAAACCCACAACAAACGTTAACAGAGGAGGATTTGTGTTCCGCTTTTGAATTCTGAGAAGTTACAGATACAATCTCCGGTACTCTAATAGAAACCAGAGGAGATTCGGGACCCCCCTTCTTTATAACTCCCCCCACCCACACCCTCCTACACACACTGTGACCCCCTAAGTTTAACAAAGCTTTCTTTCCTCCACCTCTCTCTACTGCAGGTCCAGAAGCCCGAGAGGGGTACCAAACGCCTTTTAACTGAAGAGGCATCTCCGTACTGAAGTCTCCCAGAGAAACAAGAGGACAGCACAGCGGTATTCAAATCATAGATAACGCTCTTCACTGGCAGGGAACGAAGGTGTTGATAACATCTACTGAAACCAGATGGGCTCCCAAACACTGCCGCGTGAACGGTTTTAAGGCGATCTAGGCCACCGCCCTCCTCTTCCAATTTCCGTCCCACATCGAAGCCCCAGGTACAAAGCCTCCGCGTCATCATCCCGCGCCACGCTCTTGACATATACCCCGCCAGCTACCCTCCCCACCCCCAACGGCGGCTAGGCTCTTTCCTCAGCCAGCCACACTCCAGCTGGCGCCATGGCGCACCCTCTCACGACCATGGTTCCCGCCCCCTTCTACTTCCCCAACCAGCCCTTCCCCCCTCAGGTCTGCGACAGACGCCAAGATCTACTTGTGTCGCTGAGCTCGCGCTCCTCCTCTTCCTCCTCGCCATAGAGACAGCACTCGGCGGTAGCGGCGGTGGCGGTAGCGGCGGCGGC